>NW_008349239.1:0-302 GCF_000622305.1 Nannospalax galili | reverse complement strand
GAAAAACACTTTGGCACATTTTTAAGAATTATTTTCATTTTATTTATTTTATGTGTATGAGTGCTTTGCCTGCAAGTGTGTAAGTGCAGTGTCTGCAGAGGCCAGAAAGGAGCACAAGACCACTAGAACTGGAGTTACAGACTGTTGTTAGCTGTCATGTGGGTGCTGGAAACCAAACTCAGTTCCTCTACAAGAGCAGCCAGTCCTCTTAACTGCTAACTATCTCTCCAGGCTCTCCTTTGGCAGTGTTTTTTTTTTTTTTTAATCAAAACTAAATATGTACTATATTCACACAAAATCCT
>NW_008349238.1:1898-2954 GCF_000622305.1 Nannospalax galili | reverse complement strand
CACACATATATAACGTACTTGGACTATAACCCCCTACTAATCCTTTTTTTTAGCCCCTCCCCATCACTGAAATCCTTCTTACTTTCATTTTCAACAAGTCCACCTTACTTATAAAGATTCCACTGGAACTCTCTTAGGTACAACAAATAACGTCAGCAAATCATCAGTATACACAACCAACATACAAAAAAATCAGTAGCTTCAGGAGTTTGGGAGATAGCTCAGTCACACAAGCATGAGGGCTGAGTTAGATCTCCTGCACACACAGAAAGTTAGGTGTGGTGGCAGGTGCTTATAATCCCAGCACTGGGGAGGTAGAGACAGGAGGATCCCTATGACTAGCTGGCCAGCCAGTTGCCTAATCAGTAAGCCCAGGTCCCAGTTAAAGACCCTGTCTCAAAAAACATGGCTCCTGAGGAAAGATAGCTGAGGTTGACCTCTGGCCTTTACATGCATGTACGTATATGCACACCACTTATGTATACTACTCACACGAGCACACATACACATACAGAATCAATCAATAAGTAGCTTTTTCTATATACCTGTAATGAACTGATTAAGAAAGAAATCAAGACAATCCCATCAGTAATAACTTCAAAACAAGCCCCAAAACAACTAACTAGGAATAAACCTAACCATGTGGGAGTGAACAGTTTCTATGATGAAAAAAATTTAAATGCTGGAGGAACTAAAGATGGCACTAAAGAATTAATAATGCAAAGGCTGGGCGTGGTGGTGCACACCTTTAATCCTAGCACTTGGGAGGTAGAGGCAGGTGGATCTCTGTGAGTTCAAGGCCAGCCTGGTCTCCATAGTGAATCCAGGACAGCTGGGACTACAGGGAGACCCTGCCTCAAAAAGACAAAAAAAAAAGGCAGGCTGAGCAGGGGCCAGGGGAGCAAGCCAGAAGCAGTGATCTTCCATGGCCTACACTCTAGCTCCTGACTCTAGGTTCCTGCTCTGTGTTCCTACTTTGGACTCCCTGATGAACTGTGACCCAGGAGATGTAAGACAAATAAACCCTTTCCTCCCCAAGTTGGTAGTGGTCAGAGG
>NW_008349238.1:0-1736 GCF_000622305.1 Nannospalax galili | reverse complement strand
ACAAAGCCACAGCAACCAAACCAGCACAGCACTGGCGTAAAGACAAACACACAGACCACTGAAATAGAACAGAGGCTTCAGAAACAAGCCCACGCAGTTACAGCCATCAGAGTCCTGACAAAGGTATTCAAAACCTATGTTAGGGGAAAGAGCCTGTTCAACAAATGGTGCTAGGAAAACTGGGTATCTTCATGCAGATCATTGAAATTAGTTCTCTTTCACCTGTCCAAAACTCAACCCAAACTAGATCAAAGATCTTGTCATAAGATGGAAAACTTTGAAACTAGTAGAAGAAAACTCAAGAGAAACACTTTAAGATATAATCACAGGCACAAACTTACAGGATGGGACTCCAGGAGAAAAAGACAAAAAAGAGAAAAAGACCTGACAAATGACATTTCATCAAATTAAAAAGCTCTGTTCAACAAAGGAAATAATAGGGTGAAGAGATAACTCAGAGGCTGGATTAAAATCTTTGCCAGATAGCCATCTGAAAGAAGAATGACAGAATTTGCAAATAACTAAAAAAAAAAAAGCAAGACAAGCAAGTAGTCCAGTCTCCGTATGAGAAAAGAGCTAGAAGTTCTCCAAAGAAGTTACAGGGGCTGGAGAGATGGCTCAGCAGTTAAGAGCACTGGTGGCTTTTGCAGAGAACCCTGGTTCAGTTCCCAGCATCTACATGGCACCTAACAATGGCCTATAACTCCAGATCAGGTAAATTCAATGCCTGCTTCTGGCCTCTGTGGGCATGGCACACAGGGGTACACATACATGCAGGCAAAATGCTCATACATATAAAATAAAAATGAATAAATGAGAATAAGTAAAAAATAAAAGTAAAAACATCCAACATATAAAAATACCTATGTGTTATATTACTTATGCATACAGGTATACTTATATGCTTAGAAGTATAGATATATACAAATGTTCAATATCTCTAGTCATTAGGAAAATACAAAACCACATTGATATTCTAATTCATTCTAGCTATCAAGCACACAAGAACAATAAATTACAGTGAGGATGCAGAGAAAAAAAAGAGCACTATGCACTGCTGGTGGGAATATAAATTAGGATAGCTACTGGAGAAATCAGTATGGAATTTCCTCAGAAAACTGAAATATAACTTGTTTACAGCCCATCACAGACCAATGGTATAATCATCACTTGGGAAGCTGAGGCCAGAGGATTGTGAGTTTGAGACTGGCCCAGGTACGTAGCTAGACTCTGTCTAAACAAACAGAAAAGGGGAACAGGGAAGAGGGTTCAGTGGATAAAGCACTTGACATGGTAGGATGAGGACCTGAGTGTGGATCCGCAGAATCCATGTAGGCCAGACATGGTAGTGTGCATCTGCAATCCCAGAGCTCCTACAGTGAGATGCAAGGCAGAGACAGGAGGATCCCTGGCAGCTCATGGGCCAGCTAGATTGGTCTAGAAAACAGCAAACAACAAAGACACCTGCCTCTGCCCCCGCCTGCGGGGACCCTGTACAGGTAAGACTCGAGGGGGACCACTCCCTGAAAAGAAAAACGGGCGAGAAAGAAGAGACAGAGCCCAAGCAAGTCCACTTGTCAAGGGTCCGCTTTATTGAACTGCAAGCTTTCCTTATATACAGTTTGTATTTAGAAGGGGTTGAAGAAGTTGGTCAAAGGTTACAGCATTCTTATGGATATGGGGGAGGGACTGAGCAATTCAGCAATGTGACTGACCACCAGATGTTCCAAGAGATT
>NW_008349237.1:882-1157 GCF_000622305.1 Nannospalax galili | reverse complement strand
TATAAACTTCCATCTTAGGACTGCCTTTCCTGTGTCCCATAGATTTTTGATGTACTGTGCTTTCATTTATATTCAATTCTGGGAATTTTTAAATTTACTTTGTGATTTTTCCCTTGATCCAATTTTCTTTCAGTAGTGTTTTTTAGATTCAACAGTTTGCATACTTTTTCCCATTTCTCTTTTTGTTGTGTTCAACTTTATTCCTTTGTGGTCAGATAGGATACAGAATGTTATTTCAAACTTTTAAAATTTGTTGAAATTTGCTTTGTGTCCCA
>NW_008349237.1:0-860 GCF_000622305.1 Nannospalax galili | reverse complement strand
AAAATTCCACGAAATGTTGAGAAGAAAATGTATTCTTTGGTGTTTACGTAGAATGTTCTGTAAATGTCTGTTAGGTCCATTTTGATTTATGATGTCATTTAACTTGCAAGATTTTCTATATAGTTCTTGTCTGGATAACCTGTCTGTTAATGAGAATGGGATCTGGATGTCATCCCCTATCACTGCCTTTGAGTCATCATGTGATTTTAGATATCATACTGTTTCTTTTATGAAATTGGGTGTTCTGTGTTTGGTGCATATGTTCAGGATTACATAGCCTTTCAGCGGATTTTTCTTTAATGACTATGAAATGTCCTTTTCTATCCGTTCTGACTAGTTTTGGTTTGAAGTCTATTTTAACATACACCAGAATAGTCACATCTGCTTCTTTCCTAACTCCATTTTATTGGAAAGCCTTTTTCCATCCTTTTATTCTTAAGGTGGTGTCTATTTTTAATGGTCAGTTGTATTTTTGGAGGCAGCAAAAAGATATGATCCATTTCTAATCCAGGCAATTAATCTGTATCTTGTTATTGAGAATTAAGACAGTTAACATTAAGAGTTATTTCTCACCAATATTTATCAAATCCTGTTATTTTGTTGTGGTGTTTTTGTTTTCTTTGTTCTCTTTTGATGAACTGCTCTGGAATTGTTTATTATTCCTTGTGCTTTCTCGGGTGTGTGCAATCTTCTCATTAGAGAAGACTCATTCCTCCCAGTATCTATTGTAAAGCTGACTTTGTGGCCATAAATTCCTGAAATTTGTTTTTATCATGGAAAGATTTCCATTCTCCTTCTCTTTCAACTGGTCATTTTGCTGGGTGTAATAGCCTGGGTTGGTATCTGTGACTTTTAAGAAT
>NW_008349236.1:0-620 GCF_000622305.1 Nannospalax galili | reverse complement strand
GTGATGTAACAATTGAACATTGTGAAGTCATATTGTAACAATTTAATTGAATATTGGAGCAAAATATTGGCACTTGTGGCCATAGTGTTGGCACATTGGATGATTGTGATGTCACATTAGAACATTGTGATGTCACAATGGAACATTACTAAGTCATATTGTAACATTGTGATGGCACTATGGTTCACTGTGAGGCCACGCTGGGGGTCTGTGAGGATACATTGAGCACCATGTTTGCATACTGAGCATATTGAGCGTAATGACGACACAATGAATCATTGTAATCACACAAATGCACATAGTGATGGCACAATGAGCATTGCGATGTCACAATGGAACATTACTAAGTCATATTGTAACATTGTGATGGAAAATTGGAGCATTGTGATATCACATTGCAGAATTTCTTGTCACATTGGATCACTGTGTTGTCACAATGGAACATTGTGATTATATTGTGACCTCGTGATGGCACACTGGAGCAATAAAATCGCTCATGGGGCATTAGTTTCAGAATATTGGAGCATTGTGATATCACATTGGCGCATTGTGATTTCCAAATGGAACCATGAGAAGTCATGATGTCACATTGTGATCGCACATTGCAGCAATAAAATGGT
>NW_008349235.1:0-1056 GCF_000622305.1 Nannospalax galili | reverse complement strand
ACACGTGCGCACACACACGCACACACATGCACACACACACACACCACACACACGCACGCACACACACCACACACATGCACACACGTACACCACACACACACCACACACAAACACACGCACACACACACACCACACACGTGCGCGCGCACACACAAGCACACACACACCACACACGCACGCACACACACACACCACACACACACCACACACAAACACACGCGCACACACACACACGCACACACACACACGCGCACACACGCACACACACACACCACACACACGCACACACGTACACACACACACATCACACACGTGCGCACACACACGCACACACATGCACACACACACCAAACACACGCACGCACACACACACACCACACACACGCATGCACACACACCACACACACGCACACACACACACGCGCACACACGCACACACACACACGCGCACACACGCACACACACACACGCGCACACACGCACACACACACACGCGCACACACGCACACACACACACGCGCACACACGCACACACACACACGCGCACACACGCACACACACACACGCGCACACACGCACACACACACACGCGCACACACGCACACACACACACGCGCACACACGCACACACACACACGCGCACACACGCACACACACACACGCGCACACACGCACACACACACACGCGCACACACGCACACACACACACGCGCACACACGCACACACACACACGCGCACACACGCACACACACACACGCGCACACACGCACACACACACACGCGCACACACGCACACACACACACGCGCACACACGCACACACACACACGCGCACACACGCACACACACACACGCGCACACACGCACACACACACACGCGCACACACGCACACACACACACGCGCACACACGCACACACACACACACGCCACACACCCTCCCCCACACACCCCACACACACACACACACACGCGCGCACACACACGCACACACATGCATGCACATACGCGCGCGCACACTCACACCACACACGTGCGCACACACACGCACACACAT
>NW_008349234.1:1651504-1655713 GCF_000622305.1 Nannospalax galili | reverse complement strand
CCATGGACATGGCCACAGCCCAGTCCAATGAAGGCAATTCCCCAATTGAGGCACCCTCAACCCAGGTGTGTAAAATTGACACTAAAGCTATCCAGCACACCCAGAACCCATATAAAAAGCTGAACCCAGTAATGCATGGGTCAGTAATCTCATTGTGCCCCTACTGGGAGATAGGAGACTGAGACAGGAGAACCGCTGGAAGGTGCTATGTCAGCTGGTCTGCAGTACACAGCAGTGAACAGTAAGAGAGATCTTGTTTCAAAACATAGTGGAATTTTGCTGGCAGTCTGACATTAAGGAACAATTAACAGTGTGCGTGACTATTCTGTTTTCCTGGCACCTGCTCTTAACCTACTGAGACTACAGAACTGGGGGATGGAAAGGAATCTTGGAGGTCATATTAAATCAGGTCTTTCTCCCCTCTATGTTTCAGAGTTTATTTAGAGAACATCTAGAAAGTACTAACTCCTGAACGTTCAAAGAATCAGATTCAGTTGACCTGGGGTGGAGTCAAGGCAATAACATTTTTTTTTTTTTAAGTCCCCATGTGGGTCTTCTAATTGTGTTCTTCCGGCTGGGGCCTCCTCTTCTCCTCTTGTCTGCCATTGTGCTCCTTACACCTGTCTTGGTTTTTCATCATGTCTTCTCGCAAGACTTTCAGAATCCTGGCAAACTCGTCCTATTCCCCAGTGGATTCAGGTGACAACTGGTAACAAAATCAGGTACAACTCCAAGAGAAGACACTGGAAGAAAACCAGGCTGGATCTGTGAGGATTCACACAGAATGCCATGCCTGACTGTTGAAGCTGAATCATGGTCATCCATTAGTCCTACCAGAGGGAAATGAAAGATTAACCTGGAGATTTGGTCATATTTAAATTCGGAATCTGATTTGCTTTTTTATCTGCTCTACATGAGCAAATTGATTGGTTCAGTAATAAATATGTAGAACCTTTGAAAAAAAAAAAGAGTCCTCATGTGATTCTAATGTCTGCCTTGGCTACAGAAGCAGAAATAGGGTAGGGGAGATGGCTCTGTTGGTAAAGTGCTTGCTATGCAAGACTGAAGAGTTTGGATCCATAATATCTATGTAAAAAGCTAGGCACAGCAGCATGTGTCTGTAATTCCAGCACTGGGGAGGAGGAGACAGGTGGATTCTTGAAACTCACTGACCAGTCACCTGGCCAATTCAGTGAGCTTCTGGTTCAGTGAAAGTTCCCATCTCAAAAAAATAAAGTGGAGGGCTGGAGAGATGGCTCAGCGGTTAAGAACACTGGCTGTTCTTGAAGACCTGGGTTCGAATCCCAGCACCACAGTGCAAAACTCCTTCCATCTCGGGCCATTTTCCTGTAAGATCCCAGAGTCACTCTCATTTTGAACTGGGATGTAGTCCCTAACTCAACCCAGAGTCGACATAAGCTTCAAGAAAGAGCTCAGGCCCTCATTTCCAGAAAGTCTTCAGAGAAATGGTTACCTAAAGGGACTGTGGCTCTGAATGTCTCCTAGTTCTGGTCCAATTGGGAGCTGAAACTATAAAAAATAGGGAGGAACTCAAAGGATCAAACACTTGCATCTGATAGGTCACTCCTGCTCCTTTACCCTCTCAGCCCAAGCTAGAGTGACTCTTTCACAGGGCTCTGATTAAACCACCCAGGTACCCTGCAGGTAATTGTTGTGAAAGCAATTTCCTCCAGGAAAAGACCTCCCTTCTTAGAGGTAAACTCCTTAAGATACAGGATGTTCAAAGCGAAGTGAAGGGCTGGAGAGATGGCTCAGTGGTTAAAAACGTCTACCAACCTTCCAGAGGACTAGAATTCAGTTCCTAGCATTCAAATACGGCCCCTCACATTGGACTGTAACTCTAGCTCCAGGGAGATATGACTTCTGTGGTCTCTGAGGGCTCCAGCACTCACATGTACATACACCCCCCCACCCACCTCCCGGTACATATACATAATTAAAAATAATAAAATGGCTGCGCTCTTGGGCCTGCACGAGCTGCAGGCCTCTCTCTCCCCGGAGCACTCTGGGCCTGGCCCCACCCTCACCTTCTTCTACTTCCCTGGGCCTGCACCACCCGCCAGCCTCTTTCCTGGACACTGGGGCTGACCACATGTACATACACCCCCCCACCCACCTCCCGGTACATATACATAATTAAAAATAATAAAATGGCTGCGCTCTTGGGCCTGCACGAGCTGCAGGCCTCTCTCTCCCCGGAGCACTCTGGGCCTGGCCCCACCCTCACCTTCTTCTACTTCCCTGGGCCTGCACCACCCGCCAGCCTCTTTCCTGGACACTGGGGCTGACCTTTCCTCTTCTTGATCCTTGGCATCCAGACCAACCCAGCTCCTCAGTGCAATCCCCAGGAGCCCTTGGGGCCGCTTCCTGCCCCCATCTGCTTTTACATCTCTGGGTGGCATGGCCACCAGCTGCCCTAGACCAGCATCTTTCCTAGGCCAGGCTCCCAAGCCAGTCCAACCCCCAAATTCCTGAGGCCAAAATCTTTCCTGGAGGGATCCAGACCTTAGAAGAAAGCTTGAGAGAATCTGATCCTTATCTGACTTGGGCCTCTGTGGGAACTCCTGAAGACAAAAGCAATCTGGCCACTCCAATATAAAATCAAAAGAGAGAACCAGAAGAAGAGTCAGAAACTACAAAAGAAATTCACATGTCAAAATCACAGAGAAAAAATAATAACATGAAAAACTAAAATAACATATCCCCACCAAATTCCAGTAATCCTCTAGAGGAGCACAATGAGAATCCCCTAGAGACAATGCAGGACATGGAACTCAAAAGAACAATGATGAATATGATAAAAGAATTCAGTGAATTTAAAGAACACACGAACACACAAATCAAAGAACTGAAGAAAGATAGGGATAAACTTCTGAATGAGTGCAGAAAAGACTTAGAAATATTGAGAATACTCAGGCTGAAATGAAGAAGGAAGTGAAACACTCAGTAAGCCAATTAGAAACAACAGGAGAAAGCCTCACCAATAGGATGAATGAAATGGAAAATGGAGTATCAAGACTGGAAGACAGAGTGGAAAAACTAGACCACCCAAGCAAAGATTAGGAAAAATTTAAGAAATCACAAGAATGGAATATGCAGGAATTGAGTGATACCATAAAAAGACCAAACTTGCGAATCATAGGCATACAAGAAGGAGAAGAATCCCAAGACAATGGCATGGACCAGATCTTCAACAGAATTGTGGAAGAAAATTTCCCAAACGTAAAGAAAGACATGCCCATGCAAATACAAGAAGCATACAGAACACCAAACAGACAGGACCAGAACAGAAACTCTCCACGGCACATCGTAGTAAAAACACTACATGCACAAAACAAAGAGAAAATTCTGAAAGCTGCAAAAGAGAAACAACAAGTCACATATAAAGGAAAACCCTTTATTACAGGATTACAGCTGACTTTTCAGTGCAAACTATGAAAGCCAGAAGAGCCTGGACCAAAGTATTGCCAGTTTTAAATGACCACAGATGCCAACCTAGATTACTATACCCAGCCAAAATGTCTATTATAGTCGAAGGGGAAAGAAAAATCTTCCATGACATAAATAGGCTGAAGGAATTCATGTCCACAAAATCAGCCCTTCAGAGAGTTCTGGAAGCAATACAAAGAGCTGAAGAAAGGAATGACTATACCCAAGGGTTGTGGAAAGAAATTCAATGAAGGTATAACTGTGGAAAAGTAAAGCTATATCAAGAATGTAAACAGAAATAAAAATGACAGGATTCAATACTCATCTTTCATCAATAAGTTTAAATATTAGTGGACTAAATTTCCCAGTCAAAAGACACAGACTAGGTGAATGGATTAAGAAACAAAACCCATCTTTTTGTTGTCTGCAAGAAACTCATCTCACGTTCAAGGACAGGCACCATCTATAGGTGAAAGGATGGAAAACTCTATACCAAGCATATGGTGCTAAGAAAAGAGCAGGCATTGCAATTCTAATATCTGACAAAATAGACTTTAAACTAAAACGAATCAGAAGAGATAAAGAGGGCCACTTCATTCTGATCAAAGGAACAATAAATCAAGAAACTCTGGTGAACCCAACTTCATAAAAACAATACTACAAGACTTTAAGACCCAGATTAATCCCAACTTAATATTAGGGGATTAATATCAATACCTCACTGTCTCCATTAGATAGGTCAAAAAGGCAGAGAGTTAG
>NW_008349234.1:1649691-1650121 GCF_000622305.1 Nannospalax galili | reverse complement strand
TGGAACAAAATTGAAGACCCAAATATGAGTAAATGCAATTTCAGCCCCTGACATTTGACGATTGGGACAAGAATATTCACTGGAGGACAGACAGCATGTTCAGCAAATGGTGCTGGTAAAAGTGGATCTCCACCTGTAGAAGAATGAAACTAAACCTCTATCTTTCACCCTGCACAAAAGTCAATTCCAAATGGATCAAAGACCTCAATGTAAAGCCTGAAACTCTGACTGTTAGAAGAAAACATTGGCAATAACCTACAAGATATAGGTGTAGGAAAGGATTTTCTATATCGGACATCAAATGCTCAGGAAACAAGGGCAAGAATTAACAAATGGGACCTCATTAAACTTAAAAGCTTCTCTACATCAAAGGAGGTAACCAGGGAAGAGAACAGAAAACCCACAGAATGGGAAAAAGTCTTTTCCAGCA
>NW_008349234.1:1648534-1648773 GCF_000622305.1 Nannospalax galili | reverse complement strand
CCATATTACTCTAAAAACCTACAGACAAATTATACATACCAGATCAAGAAATATATGTCTAGGTAAGGTTTATTTGAGAACAATTGGTCTTTGCCCAAGATTTATCTACATGACATACAGTAATTAAAAGTACCAGACTGGTGGAACTAACCTTCTTTATGTTTAACAGACATACTTTGAGGCCTACAGTAACTTGGTCAGAGGGACATAAAGGACAGTTTTTGCTCCTTGCCTCCTAA
>NW_008349234.1:1619775-1648309 GCF_000622305.1 Nannospalax galili | reverse complement strand
GGAACTGGTAAAAGAAAGGAGCCAGGGGCTCCTCCCATGCCCATGTGAGCCCTGAGGATCAGCTCTCCAAATGACATAAAGAGTAAATATAAACTGGTTCTATCAGGACCAACTGTATGGTCTTAAACACCCAAAAGGAAAGTATAACCAAAGACTAAAGGGATCAACATAATTTTTTAAGAGTCCATATGTATAGCTAAAGGCTACATAACATGCAACAATGCCAGACAGGGATACCTTCTTTTGAGTTGTTGGCCTGGGTGGCCCAAGGTACTCCCAGATAGTAACCCAGCATAGAACTGGGAAAATGAACAGCAGACCCCAATCTTATCTAAAGGAATATTGACAACTGATTACTGCTAGATGAGGAACATCTGACCTTCCTAAAACAAAGACCTCTAGATAGGCTGACTAGATTCACCAGAAGGGTAGGTAGTGGGGAAGGGCTGGGGGAGCCAACAACATAGCAGACAATAGCAGGGGTATCAGAGTATAAGGGCTCTCGTCAGGGGAGGAAGGCTATGGTACGGTGCCATCTGGGAAGTGGGTGTATAGTCAAATGAGATGGTTTGGGATGTTCTGTGTGATATACACACATACACACACACATACAAAATCAAGAATTTTTTAAAAATGTATTATATTTGAGGAGGAAGCATGGAAATTTACATCATGCTAATTAGTAGAAGTGATAAACAATACCATTGAATCTACCGGATGACTTTATAGACATACACAGGCCCCAAGGATCCAAGTGCAACTGATTATGACTAGTAATAATCAGATACATACAGATTAGAGATGCATGTGCCAACATCTCAGTGTTAGTAGCAAAAACAATGAGTCTTTCTGAAAGGAACAATACATTCTAAAATGAAATAGAGATCTTTTTTAAAGGTTAAAAACTCATCCAATTTTATGTCTTACAGGGCTTATACTGAGTTCAATAATATATAACTGTATTAATTCCACTGTGAGCCTAGAAACTTACAGCCACTTGTGAAAGAGATGTACTCTTGCTCTGGAGTGTGTTACTGAATATGTTAAAGCTGCAGTGAAAACCTTCTTAATCATGTAGTTATTAAAAAAACTGTAGTGAAATGCTTCTTCTAATCATGTAGTTATTAAAAATAAAAAAATATGATTAAAAAATCTAAAAAAAAATAATAAAATAAATTGGGCTGGGCATGGTCGTGTACACTTTTAATCCCAGCCCTCAGGAGGCAGAGGTAAGCAATCTGTAAGTTTGAGGCCAGTCTGGTCTATATAGGGAGTTCTAGGCCAGCCGCGTATACATAGTGAGATCCCGTTTTTTTTAAAAAAAAAACCAAAACAAACAAACAAACATAAAACCAAAACACACACACACACACACACACACACACACACACACACACACACAAAGCTGGGCCTAGTGGCACACATCTTTAATCCTAGCACTCGGGAGCGGGGGCAGAAGCAGGTGGATCTCACGAATCTCTGAGTTCTAGGCCAGCTGGGGCTACAAAAACATAAAGTAAAATAAAATTTAAAAACCCAAAACAAAAATAATAATTAAATCTTTAAAAAGGGTGAAACAGGGCTCAAGAGGTGGCACAGCCCTTAAAGACTCAGCTCACAACCAAAAAGACAAGAAGGGTGAAAGAATAAGTTGTTTTGAGGGGATGTGACACATTCCATCCTGTAGGGAAGCTCATTAAGCTCAGGAAGTAAACAACTCAATAGTTTCAGGAAGCCCCTGACATTAACCAAATTCCCTAAGCCCCTCCTTCTCCAAGCATAGTTAAGCCCCAAGGACAGTTGAGACGCCCCGAAGAGCTGCTGTCCAACCTGCCTAGCTGCCTGCAGGTTGTGCAGTTTGAGATCCATCACATGTCCTGAAGTGGACTTTTGGTAATGCAGTTGTCTTTGAGTCATTTCTGCTCCTGTAAGTAACCCCTCACCCAAATTCCTATAAGTAACCCATTAAAACTGATTGGTTCACCAAGTTGGACTTTACTGGTAGCCTTACTTTGTTCTGTCATTGCTTTCCTGTCTGGGGTGAGTAGATGTGTGTTCATGTCTTTGTCACACCACTATAATGTGCACAAGGAAGGTGGGCTGGTGGGAACTCAGGTCAACTACCTGGATGTGCCTCATGGAGCAGGGATGCCCGCCTAGCTCTTGCTCCTCCCTGTCATTTAACTGATTAAGGCAGTGTCACTGTGGCCAGCTCTTCCAAATGTGAAGAAAGATAGAAATTGGGATTTTGAGTTGTTTCTGTTTTTCTGAAATACCATGATTTGCAAGTTCAACTTTTAGGAAAACACTGTAAAGGGCAAAGAAAACTGGCTCATGACCTTTCCTCTGCCCAGGAACTTTCAGAGCACCACTGAGGTAGTTCAAGACTTCTTTAGGTTCATCACTGAGGGTGGCATTTATGTGTGTGTGTGTGTGTGTGTGTGTGTGTGTGTGTGTGTGTGTGTGTGTGATTCAGGCATTTGTCTGTCTACATCTTTTCAGCACTGGGCTCACAAACCTATGTCACCACATCTGACCACAGCTAGATGACTTGTGTGTTCTGGGGATCCAAACTCAGGTCCTCATGCTTGGGTGGCAAGCACGTTACTGACTGAGCCATCTTCCCCGCCCCACCACTGAGTTTTCCAAAATATTGTTCACATACCATCATATTTACTCTTGTAGGCCATTTGAAACTGATAACATGTGAGCATCAGTACCAGAAGGGAAAATGAACACAGTGGTGCTGCCTCAGTTCTCCTTTTAAAGTTCATTCATTTCCCCACTTCCCACACTATGACATCTTTAGGGTGCAGCACCTATGCGGTGCCATATATTTTCATAATGAAATTAAAATGAAGGCTCAGTGCAGTTCCTGAGATCTAGTTCAATTTAATTTTAAGTTCTTTCTGAATGTATCATGAGTCAGATTTACTAACATCACCATAGAATAGGCACTAGTTCTGCTAAACACAGCTGTAAAGGAAAAATGTTTTCATACACTGTAAAATGGTGTGGAAGTTTCCATTGTAGCACTGAAGGAAATGATAAAGAAATAGAAAACAAACTTACACTCATGGCTTATTTCAAGAAGAGAACAACCTATACAGGGACCCAGTATGCCACAGAAAGCCTGTGACTTGAAATAATCTGGGTATTGATAATAATGGGTAAATATTTCTTAGTTAACACTTGGGGTTGATGCTAAATGACCCTTTCTAAAATATGTTTATAGCAAGAGGGGCTGGAGGGATGGCTCAGTGGTTAAGAACACTGTTCTTGCAGAAGGCCCAGGTTCGAATCCCTAGCACCCACATGGCAGCTAACAACAGTCCATAACTCCAGTCCCAGGGGGTCTATCTGATAGCCTCTTCTGACTCCCACGGGTATTGCACAACACCGGTACACTTACCTACATGCAGGCAATACACACATACACATAAAATAAAAATAATAAATAAAATTTTAAAATGTTTATAGCAAGCATAGATATAAATTAGTTTTGAAGACTAATAGAGATACATGATATACAAAATGTCATTTGTTCCTTGGTGTTTTTTTTTTTCCCTTCCTACACATGACCTTGAATTTGGCCACAGTTCTTTTTTTAAATGTAAAAACTCTAAAATTAGAATGTGTGCATGTGAGACTCTGCCTCAGGTATATTTTTGTGAGCAGCTCCACTGTCCTCAAATAACCATAGGTGGGTAACAATTGCTGCAAAAAAAATTAAAAGAAAAAAATATTTTAAAGCTAGAGGGAGCAGGATTAAACAAGAATTAGAGTGATTACATTTTCTTTATCTAAACCCTTCAAGTCATTGGAAAGCTGTTGGGTTTCTATTTTGAGCCGGGCTGCCCACATATCTTAACAACAGAATTTTTGCATAATTTCTCCTTTCCTCTTTTTATCTCTGTTTGGGTGTATTTATTATTTCATGTGAGATGATGCAAAGCCTGTTAAAAGGTCCATTTATATTCCTATCTGCATGGGGATCGAGCAGCTATCCTCACACTGTTTATAGAAACCACACTGTAATATTCAGATTTGCTGGCAGCAGGCCCTTCCTGACACATACATATACATTCCATTCTCTCTGTGGCTCTATTTATGGGTGTTTATGTGACGTCATCAATTTGATAAAGACAGTGTTTTAAAAGATAGGTCAAGGATTTACCCTTCCATGGAGTTTTAGCACTTTCCGAGGGAGATTCATCTCATGTTCTTTTTTTCTCTTTCAATTTAATTAAAACAACAAAACAAGCGATGAGTGACAGTTGGCAGATCTGCATTATTCAACTGGAGAGACTCCAGAGTTTCTGATGCTTGGAGATGGACAAGTAATTACCTCCTGTCTGTGACTATTTTCTACCAGACTAAGCCCAATGTTTATTGTAAACTATCTGCCATTAAAAACTGTAATAGCAAGCCTTATGTTCCCACACCATAAATTTGACTTCACTGTTTTTTTATTTACCTTAATGTTTTATTATATCCTTTTGAATGTTTCATTTTCAAGGGGGAGATAACAGGAATGAAAATTGAACAAATTCCAAATTCACATTTGGGGAAAAAAAAAAAAGATATGCTGAGCATATACTCGGACAGCCTGACAGCCACTTTCTTGCATACCCGCAACTTCTGTGTAACTCTTAGATGTAGTTGCTATTAGTGATCACTTCTTAAATGGTCCAGAAAGGAACCCCCAAATTAAAATTTAATCAGACCATATTGACCTAAGGTAGTGGTTCTCAAATTTTTTGGTCTCTGGACCCTTTTATACTCAAGATAATTTTTTGATTTATTTATTTTTATTTTATGTGTATGAGTGTTTTGCCTGTATGTAGGTAAGTGCACCATGTGCATACAATGTGTGCAGAGGCCAGAAGAGGGCATCAGATCCTCTGGAACTGGAGTTACAGACGGTTGTTAGCTTCTATGTAGGTGCTGGGAAGCAAACTCCAGATCCTTTGCAAAAGTATCTCTTAACCCCTGAGCCATTTCTTCAGTCCCCAAATAATTTTTAAGACTCTAAAGAGCTTTTGTTTGTGTGGGTTATGCATATATCCATATTTTTGTGTAAGAAATTAGAGGAGCTGCAGATATAGCTCCGTAAGTTAAGTGATTGCTCACAAGCATGAGGATCTTAGTTCAATTTTCAGCACCCACATAAAAAAAGCCATGCATGGTAATGTGTCCTTGTAATCCCGGCACTGGGGAGGTAGACATAGTCGGATCCCTGGGACATCCTGGTCAGCCAGCCTAACTTAGTGAGAGATCCCCAGATTCCAGTGAGAGATCCTATCTCAGAAAACAAGGTTGGACAGCTCCCAAGGAGTGACACCTGAGGTTGACCTCTGGCTTTTACATACACACACACTCATGTGCACCTACACGCATGCAAACATGCATATACAGAGAGAAAAAGCAAAAAGCTGGGGCATGGTAGAATACACCAGCACTCAGGAATCACTGCAAATCTGAGGCCAGCTGGACTACATAGTATGACCTGTCTCAAAACAAAGAAAAAAAAGAAGTAAAAACTGAGATGTTTTAAAATGTTAATTTATTGACTTATTTAAATGGATCAATAAATCAGTGCATGCTAACAGTAAACATTTTTGATTTATTTATTTTTATTTTATGTGTATGAGTGTTTTGCCTGTATGTATGTATGTATGTAAGTACATCTGTGTTGTGCAATGCCACGGGGGCTAGAAAAGGGCCTTGGAGCCCCTGGAACTGGAGTTATGGATGGTTGTTAGCCACTATGTAAGTGTTGGGAACTGAATCCTGGTCCTTTGGAAGAGCGGTATGTGTTCTTAACCACTGAGCCATCTCTCCAGCCCCTCATGTTAACAACATTTAAAAATAACAGCACTTTGTAAAACAAAAGACTTGATGAGAAGGCAAGAATTGTTTTAGATTTCATTTGACTTAATAGAAGACAGTTGGATTCTCCTATCTGCTTCGTTCAATTTGTTGTAATATGCTGCTTTCCCTTAAGTATAGGGAGAAAAATCTGCTCCCACAGAGCTGTGAAGTGGGAAGAGACAGTATTTTAGCAGCCTTTAAAACTAATTATGGGTATTTTTCTTGAATTCTAAACCAAAACTCAGAGCACTAGTTTCTTAAAGGTCAGTCACAATTTAGTCTTAAATGTTATCAGCAGTCTTAAAATTTTCTAAATTACGTGTGTGTGTGTGTGTGTGTGTGTGTGTGTGTGTGTGTATGCCACTGCATAGCCTCTCCTTCCACCATATGAGTCCTAGAGATCAAACTCAGGTGGTTAGTTTTAGAGGCAAGCACCTTACTCACTGAGCATCTCACCAGCCCAGTACTATATATTTTATAGAGAATCTCACTTTGTGAACTCACTATACATCCTAGGCTATGCCACCAAACCAAGCTAGACTTTACATTTTGGAGTGGTTTTAGGATTGTAGAAAGCTAACCAGACAATACGAAGAATCCCATACACGTATTCGCTCTGTTCCAGCATTAACATCTAGTTTTATTGTAGTACATTTGTACAACTGATGGACCAATATCAGTGCATTATTATCTGTTAAAGGCCACAATGACGTTGGGTTCTTTCTTTCTGGGGTGTACAGGTCCATGATGTGATGTTTAATTTCAATGGTCAGTTTGATGAGATCTAGAATCACCTGAGAGATAGGCCTCTGGGCATGCCTGTGGGGATTATCTTGATTAGGTAAATTGAGTGGGAGGACCAGCCCACTGTGGGTGGCCTCTGTCTCTGGGGTGTGATCCTGGACTCTATAAAACGGGGAAAGCGAACTAAGCACAAGCATCATCCATCACTCTCCTTTTTTTTTTTTTTCTTTTTTGTCTTTTTGAGACAGGATCTCCCCAGCTGGCCTGGAACTCACTTTGTAGACCAGGGTGGCCTCGAACGCACAGAGATCTGCCTGCCTCTGCCTCCCAAGTGCTGGGATTACAGGTGTTTTTAACGATATTTTTATTATTTTTCTTTTGTGTCTATGAATGTATTACCTGCATGTATATAAGTGCAGCTGTGTCATGCACTGCTCAAAGAGGTCAGAAGAGGGAGTCGGATCCCCTGGAACTGGCATTATGGGTGGTTGTTAGCTGCCATGTGGGTGCTGGGAATTGAACTCAGGTCCTCTGCAAGAGCAACCAGTACTCTTAACTGCTGAGCTGTCTCTCCAGTCCCTCTCTCTGCTTCTTGATTGTGGACACAATGTGACTGGCTGCCTCATGTGAGGCTCTTTCTTCTGTGACTTCTATGATGTGAGGGACTGTACTCTTGAGCTGTCACTTAAAATAAGCCCCTTTTCCCTTAAGTTGCTTTTGTCAGGTATTTTATCACAGGATCAGGAAAAGAAATTAAGATACCTACCCATCATTCATCCAATCACACACATTGATATTTATCCAAAAGGGTTGAAAACACAAATACTTATGGTAACTTTATTCATAATTCCCCTAAACTGGAAACAACCAAGGTGAATGGATAAACAAAACTGTGGTTCATCCATAAAATAGAATATTATTCAGTGTTAAAAAGGAATGAACCAGCAAGCCATAGAACATTAGTAAAAACAAACCAATATGAAAATGTCTATGTAGTGTACGATTATACCATGATATTTTAGAAAACGGCACCTTATAAAAATGGTAAAAGACCAGCAATTGCCAGAAGGCCAAGGCAAAGAGGAAGAGTGAAGAGGCACGCAGGGAGTTTTTACTGCAGAAAAACCAGTCTGTCTGATTCTGTAATGGAAATGCAATCTATCCATCAAACACATGTATCTTAGTTCCTTTTCCTGATGCTGTGGTAAAATACCCTGACAAAGCAACTTAAGGGAGAAAGTGTGATTGTTGGATCAAATACTAACAGTATGTTTACTCCTTAAGAAATTCCAGCAAGGCGTGGCCATGCACATGCTTATAATCCCAACACTGTGCGGGACAGAAGATAGGAGGATCACTGGGCTTGCAGGCTGCCAGCCTAGCTCCAGGTTCTGTGAGAGACTATGTCTCAAAGAAATTAGGTGGCGAGTCATAGAGAAGCACACCTGCTGTCTTCTTCTGGCCTCTGCACACATGCATAAGTGGATGTGAATACGCACACGCACTAATGCATACCCCCCCCACACACAAATAAACTGTCAGACTGTTTGTGAAGTGGTTGTATCATTCTGCATTCCCACTAGCATCAACTGAGTTTCTATTGTCCACATTCTGACCAGCATTTGATATTATTATGAAGTAGATTTTAGCTGTTCTAATTTCATGTGTAGTGACACCTCACTGTAGTTTTATTTTATAATTCTTTGATGACCTATGATGTCGAGCACCCTTGGCATGTATGTTGCTATCTGTACAGATTCCATGGGAAGGTGTTTATTTACATCCTTTGCCCATTATTTAATTGGGTTATTTGTTGTTGAGTTTTAAAAGTTCTTTCTATATTTTGGATGCTAATGCTTTATGAGATGTATGTTTTGCAAATATTTTCTCTCCATCTGTGGTTTGTCTTTGATTCCCTTAAATCAAAGGATCTTTCATACAAGTTTCATACAGTTTTGTACCACGACTTGATTCATGTTAAGGTGTCAGCACTTTACATACCATTGTTTGTATAGTATCAGTGCAAATTCAACACAGAGGAAAGACACACAATATCTTATTATTATTGTAAAAGTGGTTTTAATTTGTGAACACATGCCCAAGACCTAGCTGAGAACTACTGTCCTACGGCAAACAAGGCCACCCCATACTATTTAGTTCAAGCCTCTGTAAGATTAAATAGAATTAGAAATCTGAGTTTCCCAAATGTACAATGTTAATTTTGTTTCTCTGCAGAAAGGATTTGTAAAGTACATAACCAGAGCTGGTGTTCTAATTCATTGGGTAAAGTCAATTTTGTTTACAGTTCTCCCCAATGATTCTTGGCAGAATATAATTTGCTATGTTTTTCAAGAAATACAATGTGTCGTGTATGAGTGTATAGATATATCAATTAGAGTTTATGGGCCATGGAGTGTTTCTCAGTGGCCAAAACTTGGTAGGTAGATGGTACCCAGTAATGGACATGTGATACCCCACTCACCCACCCCACCCCACAGACACACCACACACATACACTGCACATCACACACATATACACCATACACACTACATACCGCACATACACACCACACACATACACACCACACAGACCACACATAGTCCAAGCACACATCCCAATACGCCACACACACACACCCCTATGCACACCCAACAAACATACCACACATACACTCCATGCTGAACATACACACACCACACTTCACAGACACAGACAGACAGACAGACAGACAGACACACACACACACACACCATCCCCACACATACACACCATCCCCACACATACACAGACCCCAGCTTTTTCCTTTCTTTTCCTATTTCTTCCTTTAAGTACAATTATAAGCTCTGATATAACATACAAACAAACATAAAAAGACTCCTAGAGGGGAAGAAAAGAAGGCAAAATCTCTGGGGACCTCAGGATCTGAGGGCCCACATTGCCCCAAGTTTCTTGGTTTTTCTTTTGGTTCTCAGACATAGAATTGAAGAAGCCAGCCACCTGGAAATGCCACTAGAGATAAAAAAAAATCTCATCAAAAACTTTCTCTCTCTAGCTAAAAAGACCAAGAAAAGAACAGCCTAGCAACATGGAACATTTTTAGATAATTCTACATATTGGATTATGTCTTCTCGAGATTTATATGTTGAACCCCTAGACTTCAATGTGATGCTGCTTGGAGGTGAGTCCTTTGGGGTTGCATGAGGTCATGAGTTTGGGGGCATCACTATGAGATAAATGGCTTTAGAAGAAATAAGAGAGAGACATATCACTCACTCTCTGTCACGTGAGGACATAGTAGAAGGTGGTTACCTACCTGAACCAAGCAAGAGAACTCTCATCAGGGACCAATTCACCTATATTGACCTTAGATTTCCCCAGCTCCCAGAACTGTGAGGTTTGAGTGTCTGAAGTTTAAGCTGGTTCAAAATCCCAGTCTGTGATGTTTTGTTATAGCATTCCAAGCTGAGTGGCATAGACAATAACTTTTATTTCAGCCAAGTACCAGAGCAAAGACTTTGCCTCCCTCTGTGCCAGCAAAAGGCTGAGGAGCCTGGAATTCTCTGTGAGGCTAATAGTGAAGTAACCCATTCACTAGGGAGAAGGCAGAGTAAGAAATTCTCCAGAACATCCCATGATGCCTGTGGAGACTATGGTTGAGAACCCAGTCTTCTACATGTAACCAGTAGCACTGGGGTGCATCTTCAATTCCCGTTGGGCAATTACTAGAGACTCTAGACTTTTATCAACCTCCAATAGTAACAAGGCAACCCTCAGTGTCTGTGGAGACTCCCTTGGGAGCTGGAACTCCCACAGCTGTCTGGAACAAGGAGAACTGTATTCTAGTGTCAACAGAGGCTGAGTGGAGAAGCAAATTTTCTGTATTAGTTACTTTTTGTTGCTGTAATAAAACATTACAACCAAAAGCAACGTATGGAAGAGTTTATTTTGGCTTATGATTCTAGAGGGAGAGTGCATGATGGTAGAGGAGGCATGGCAGCACGCAGCTGAAGCAGAAAGCTGAGAGGTCACATTTCCATCCACACACAGGAAGCAGAGAAAGCAAACTGTTGGTTTGGTGAGGCTATAAACTCTGAGAGGCCACCCCCCAGTGACATCCTTTCTCCAGCAAAGCTCTACCTCCTAAAGGTTCCATAACCTCCCTAAACAGCACTATCATCTGGGGACCAAGTATTCAAATACCTGACCCTATGTGGGACATTTCTCATTCAAGCCACTACAGCTTCTATCTTCACTTGACAGTAATGCAGTCTTCCTCTGCTGCAGGAAAACCATATATATAAAGTCAAGTACAACATAGAGTCAAAGTAAGTTCCAGAGGCTGGAGAGTTGGCTCAGCAATTAAGAGCACTGGCTGCTCTTGCAGTGGACCCAGGTTCATTTTCCATTGTTACACAATGGCTAACAATTGTTCCTAGCTTCAGTTCCAAAGGATCTGACCCCCTCTTCTGGCCCCTGTGGGCATTGTAAGCATGAGTGCACTTAAATATATGCAGGCAAAACACTCATACACATAAAATAAACACAGAGAAATAAATGAAAATTAAAGTAAGCTCCATATTGTCATAATATAATATATCAAGAACTACGACAATCTCAAACCTAAATGAAAAAAAGCTGTCACTAGATGCCAACACCCAGATGATGGGGCTGCCACAGAGATATGACGATGATTTCAAGGCAGCTGTGAACACGCTTGAAACAAATGCAAAAGTAAATAACTCCCAGAAAAGAAAGCAAAGTGATAAAGGGAGAACAAATGCAAGTTTTAGAACTTAAAGCCACAATGACTGAAACTGATAGCTACAGTAGCAGAGCGGAGCGGGCAGAGACTAGAATACATGAAATAGCAGCTAGAATAATAGAAACTGCCCAGTCCTAAGAGCAGTCCAAGAATAGACAAAAAGAAAAAAGAACAGAGATTCATGGATCAGTGGGACTAGAGCAGAATATCAAAATGGTGTCGCTGGAGTCCCAGAAGAATGAAAGGAACAAAGTAAAGCTGGATGGTACTTAAACAGGGCAACTTAACAAAAGACCTCCATCCCTAGATCCAAGAAGCTAAGAAAATCCCAAACAGGATAAGCCTCTCAAATCCACACCAAGATACACTTGGTCAGATTTCTTAAAAGTAAAGACGAAGAGAAAAATCTCTCAAGGAACAGAGAAAAATCAAGAAAAATGTATTTGGACACTGAATTTCCCATCAGAAACTATGAGGGGTGAGTCGTGCGTGGTGGTGCACTTTTAGTTCCAGCACTTGAGAGGTAGAGGCAGGCAGATCTCTGTGAATTCAAGTCCTGCCTGGTCTACATAGTGAATTCCAGACCAGCCAATGCTACATAGTGAGACTCTGTCTCAACCTGCAACCCCCTCCGCCCCCACCCCAACACAATAAAAAAACCTATGAAGGGGAAAGAGCTCAAGAAAGAGGCACATAAATTTTGTTGTGTTGTGTTTTACTTTGCTTTGTTTTTCTGAGACATGGCCTTGCTAAATATCTCTGGCTAGCCTTTCCCGTGCTATGTAGCCCAGCCTGACCTCATGTTCATGACAAGTTTCCTGCCTTTGCCTCCTAAGTTTTGGGATTATAGTTGTGTGCCACCATGCCTAACCTCACAGCACAATATTTGTTTTCTTTTTCTTTTCTTTTCTTGAAAATTTCATACATGAAATGAAATATTTACCTCCTTTCCACCCCTCCCTCTACCCTTCCAACTCTTCTCCCGTGGCCCCTCCTCCCAGTTTTATGGCCTCTTTATTATTGCTACATATACATACATACATACATATATACATACATACATACATACACACATTTATTCTTTGTGTATAAACTTTGCTTTGTTTTTATTTTATCTATATGGGTGTTTTGCCTACATGTATGTAAGTGTACCATGTATGTACAATTTTCACAGAGGCCAGAAAAGGGTGTTGGATCCCATGGAATTGGAGTTATGGACAGTTGTTAGCCACCATATGGGTGCTGGGAAATGAACCTGGGTCCTATGAAAGAGCAGACAGTGCTCTTAACCACTGAGCCATGTCTTCAGCAACCCTACCCCTGCCCTATTGCTTAGTTTTTAAAACCATGTTTGATAGTTGAGGTAAAAATAATTTTTTTCGTATGGATTCAAATATATAAGGAAAACAGTAAAACCATTGTATTATAAATGGTAAAGGGTAAGGGGTAAGAGAATGCAAAGGAGAGAATCTTTCTTTCCTTTTTTATTTTTTATTTTATGTGTATGAGTGTATTACCTGCATAATATGTAAATACACCTGTGTCATGCAATGCCTGCAAAGGACAGAAGAGGGCGTCAGATCCTCTGGGAATGGAGTTTCAGATGGTTATTAGCCACCATCTGCAAGAGCAGCCAGTGCTCTTAACCACTGAGCCATCTCCCCAGCCCCCCTTTCTCTTTCTCTCTCTCTCTCTCTTTCTCTCTCTCCCCTTCCTTCCTTCCTTCCTTCCTTCCTTCCTTCCTTCCTTCCTTCCTTCCTTCCTCCCTATCCTCCCTATCCTCCCTACCTTCCTTCCTTCCTTTCTTCACTTAGGTTTTCACTATGTAGACCAGGCTGGCTTCTTCAAACATGTCATCCTCCTACCTCAGCCACCCAGATACTAAATTACAAGTACGCACCACCATGCCCAGTTTGGGAGATAATTTTTCTTTCATTTTTCCTCTTAATTTTATTTATGTGTATGTGTGTTTGTGTCTGTGTGTGTGTTTGTCTGTATGCATGTGTGTGCATATGAGTGCAGGGCCTATGGAAGCCAGACGAGGGTGTCAGGTCCTCTGGAACTAGAGTTACAGGCAGTAGTGAGCTGCCCTATATGGGTGCTGGGAACCAAATTTGGGTCTTCTGGAAGAGCAGTAAGTGCTCTTAACTGCTGGGCCATCTCTCTAGCCTGACAGATAATTTTCTTGTATTTCAGTTGAATTGGAAAAATAATGACACTAGTAGACTGTGTGATGAGTTATGTACATAAAGTATAATAAATACCTAGATAATTACTGGAAAAGCTCTCCAAGAGATACATTCAAAACCACTATAGATAAAGGAAGACAGATTTTTTAAATGCCTGAATAACTGAAACAAAGGCAGGAAAAAACAAACAAGTGAAAAATAAAACATATAGGAAACAAAATGGCTGATTTAAGAACAAAATATATCAGATAATTACAGTTAATTTAAGTCATCCATACATATCAATTAAAAAAGAGAAACTGGTGGAATGGGTTTAAAACATGACCCATGTTTCATGTCTATAAGGAACTCACTTAAAATAGAACAATATATTTACAACATATAACAATGTAATATAAAATATAGGCATATTGAAAATAAAAAGACAGAACAGAATTCATGCTGTAGACATTGATCCAAAGAATGCAGAAGTGGCTGTGTTGTTGTCAGATAAAGCAGGCCTTATAGCTAAGGAAATGTCCATGAGGGTCACCTGGAAGACACAGAAATCATAAATATTCATGCATCAACTAACAGAGCTGCAAAATATGTGAAATAAAAACTGATTGAAAGGTCCAGTTATCACTGGGGACCTCAACACCTCTCTCAACAATTATTGGACCAACTAGACAGAAATCAGAAAATACATAGTAGAACTCAACAAAAACTCATCAACAAGATCTATTCAACATTTTAGAAACCCTTCCCCCAACAACAGAAGGCATTGTCCTCTCCCTTGCCAAAGAAAATATAACAAAATAGAACATATTTTGGGCCACAAAACAAACCGTAACGCATTTTAAGGACTGAAATCGTGCAGTGTGTTCTCTGATCACAGGAGTCAAACTAGAAACTAGTAACAGGAAAATAATAGGAAAAAAAATCTCCAAACAGTTGTAAACTGAAAAGCACACATCTATAAATATTACATGAGTAAGAAAAGGAAGTCTCAAGGGAAATTTTAAAATATGCTGAATTGAATGAAAATGAAAATACAGTGTGTCAAAATTTGCAGAAAATAGACGAAGCAACATGGAAACATAGGATATTAAGTGCATGCGTCAGAAAAGAGAAAATTCCTAAATGGACTTAAATGCTTGCCTTAGACACCTGATAGAAGAAGAGCAAAATGAATTCAATAATATAGAAAAACAAATTTGGCATAGAAACACAATGGAAAAACAATTAAGTAACCAAGGAACCATTTCTTTGGAAAAAAAGAAATAAAATTGATGACCTCCAGTAAGACAGACAAAAAATAAATAAAAAAGACACAAATTACCACTGTCCGAAGTGGAACATAGGAAGTCACTATGGACCGTGCACACATCAAAGCATTGTAAGGGAATACCACAAACAACTCTGCACACATAAATTTGACAACTTAGATGAAATAAATCAATTCGTGAAAAAACGGATGGGCTACCACTTATCCAACAGGAAACAAATCATTTGAGTAACTTAGAACTAAAGTAGAAATAGAATTTGTAATTTAAAAAACTCTCCAGGCCAAACTGCTTCACTGGAGATTTACACCAAACAATTAATCAATTCTACATTATCTCTTCTGGAAAATAGAAGAAGGATCTCAATTCACTTTATAAAGTTGGTATTACCCTATACTAAAAACAAAGACAGTATGGAAATGAAAAGTATAGATACAAAACTCTTATAAATACAGACACAAAATGCCTATCTATCTACCTACTATCTATCTACCTACTATCTATCTACCTATCTATCTATCTATCTATCTATCTACCTACTATCTATCTACCTACTATCTATCTACCTACTATCTATCTATCTACTATCTATCTATCTATCTATCTATCTATCTATCTATCTATCTATCATCTATCTATCATCTATCTCTCATCTATCAACAAGGCCTCACTCTGTAGCCTAGGCTGGTTGGTTTCAAGTTCATAGCAATCCTCCTGCCTCAGCAGCCTCGTGATTGCTGGGATTATAGGTATGCCCCACCACCAATTGATTCTTGGTAAAGATATGAGTCATTACATGTCAGAAGCCCATTTATTCAGAAATAATGTCGGCACAGTTGCATATCCATAGGTGTAAAAAGAAAATGAATCTCAACCAGAATCTCACATTTTATAGGAAAATTAACTCAAAAGAGTTAACTTTCACACTGAAAATTAAATGTGAAGTGTAAAATGACAAAGAAAAAAATGAAGAAAAAAATTTAAATCTTGGGTTGTGTAAAAAGTTCTTAGACTTGATACCCAAGCATGATCCATAAATGGAAAAAGTAGCAAATTGAATGCTAACAATGTAGAAACTGTTGTCTTAAATTTAAAAAAATTACATCCATTCGTGTGTGTGTGTGTGTGTGTGTGTGTGTGTGTGTGTGTGTGTGTGTATGCATTCCATGGTATATGTGTGGAGGTCAGAGAACAACTTGTGGGAATCAGTTCTCCCCTACTGTGTGGATCCCAGGGATTGAACTCAGGTCATCAGGCTTGACCTCAAGCATCCTTACCCACTGATCCATCTCACTGGCCTGAAACTTCTATCTTGAAAAGATACCCTTATAAGGATTAAAACGCAAATTCTGTACATATATCTACAGAGAAAAATATTTGAAAGACACATTTCTGACACAGAACTGGTATTTTAACACATAAATAATTCTCCAAATTCAGCAGTTAAAAAAAAGCAAAACATCTAATCCCAGCACTCGAGAGGCAGAGGCAGGCAGATCTCTGTGAGATGGAGGCCGGTTTGATCTACATAGCAAGTTACAGGTGAGCTGGGGCTACCTGTCTCAAAAGGTACCAAAAAAAAAAATTCCACTAGAAGATAATGAAAAGATGTGAAGACGATACAGATGGCAAACCAGCACATGAAAAGATGTCCATGTCCTTAGCCATTGGGAAAGGCAAATGGGCACCTCCATGAGATGCTATTACATGCCTGTGCAATGGCTAAAATTAAAAACAGTGACAACACAACTGGGGAGGACCTAGAGATACTGGACTGCTCTCACACTGTTGGTGGGAACGCAGAATGGTGCAGCCACTCTGGAAAACAATTTGGTCATTTCTTTAAACACTAAGCAAGCAACTACCATACAAGCCAACAACTGAACTCTTGGACATTTATTCCCCCCAAATGAAGGACTGCATTCACATGAAATATTGTGCATGAATGCTAATCACAGCCTTTGTCACAGCAGGCAAAAACTGGAAGCAGCCACATGGCATTCAACAGAGAAATTGTTCAACAAACTGTGTATCCAAAATACTACAGAACAATGAATTAAGTCATTTTTGTTTGTTTGATTTTTGAGTCAGGGTCTCATGTGGTTCAGGCTGGCTTGGAACTCACTATGTGCAATGATATACTTTTGATCCTCTTGCCTCTACTTTCTGAGTGCTGTGATTACAGATGTGCATCACAAAGTCCCCTTTTATGTGGTGCTGGAGATGGAACCCAGGGCTTCATGCATGCTAAGCAAGCACTCTACCAACTGAGCTACATCCTTAGTCCTTGTGCTGGATAGCTTTAGTGTCAACTTGACACACCTGGGTTGAAAGAGCCTCAATTGGGGAATTTCCTCCATTGGACTGGCCTGTGGCCATGTCTGTGGGGCATCTTCTTGATTGTTTAGTGATGTAGGAGGACCCAGCCCACTGTGGGTGGTGCCACCCCTGGGTAGGTGGGCCTATGTTGTATAAGAAAGCGGGCTGAGGATGGGCCAGGAGAGCAAGCCAGTAACTAGTATTCCTCCGTGGCCTGTGCTCCAGCTCCTGCCTCCAGGTTTCTGCTCTGAGTTCCTACCTTGGGCTCCCTGATGAACTGTGATCTGGGAAATGTAAGCCGAATAAACCCTTTCCTCCCCAAGTTGGTTTTGGTCAGAGTATTTTGTCATAGCAATGGAGAAACAAACTAGAACAGCCCTTCAGTCACTTTTCAAATAAAAAAAAATTACTGATAAACCCTAGTCCCCTCCTCAGAGATTTCTACTTAGCAATAATGTCAATCCCTTAATACTGTATCATATAGCTTCTCCTTTTCTGTTTGTTTTGTTCTGTTCTGTTTTTTTAAGAAAACACTATGGGTTTGGGGCCAGCAAGATGGATCAGTGAGTAAAAGTATTTGCCATTGAGCCTTAGTTGGATCTCTGGGACTCACATGATGGAAGGAGAGAACCAACTCCTATAGGTTGCCCTCTGACCTCCACATGTGTGTCCTCCCCATGCATGCACACAAAATACATTAATAAATGTAATTTTAAAATTCTGAAAGTCTCCATATTGTCCAGGTTCAGTTTAAACTCCTGGGCTCACGTGGTCTTCCTTTCTCAGCCTCCTGAGTAGCTGAGAAGACAGATACGTGCCACCACACTCATAATAATACTCTTGAAATGAAAACCATAGAAATTGATTAGTGGTTGCCAGCTGTTTAGGGAGCTGGGGCAGAAGTGAGGCTATGGAAAGGCAACATGTACATCCTGGTGGTATGGAAATGCTCTATTGCTGTGATTTCACCTCCTCTGCCCTACCACCTCCCCTCCCTGCCCTCCTCCATCCAGATTTCAATTTGGCCACAGCTAAGGCTCCCTTGGTGCTCTGTTCCACTCTAAAAGGAGCAGGTCTCACACAAGTTTTATCCCTAGCCTTGTGAAATGGTACGTTTCTATAATCTTAGCTACTCAGGAGGCTGAGGCAGGAACACTCATTTGAGCCCAGGAGCTTGAGACTAGCCTGGGCAACATAGTGAGATCTAGTCTCAAATGAATAGAAAAACAGAAAACAAACAACAAAGTACCAAAAATGTTAAAGTCAATCCCTACAGATGTGTTAGTTTACAAGTACATTGAATTCCACACTGAGGAATTCGGTTGTGTTTTGAAGGCAAAGGGTATCTGTCCAAAGATTTTAACTCGAAGTATTTTAAGTCGAAGTAGTCACAAGATCAGACTTGTAATTTTGAAAGGTCATTGGGATTTGTCCCCAGAATATCCTTAGTAGCCAAAGAAAGGGCCCAGTTGCAGATCTGCACTCTCTTGTCACATCTCCTTAGTCACTTTTAGTCTGAAATGCCTCCTCAGAGCTTTCTTTGAACTCGACATTTTGAGGAGTCCGGCTGGTTATTCTGCAAAATGCCCCTTGAATTGGGCTTGTCTGATGATTCCTCATGATTAGACTTGGTTTATGCTTCCTGACACAAATAGTGCAGAAGCAGGGCTCCGTCCTTGGTGCGTCAGAGATGATGCTGTGTCATAGATGATGCTGTGGGTTCTATTAGTTACTGTGTTAATTTAGATTGCCTGGTTAAAGCGGCGGTTTCATTGCAGTTATGGTTTTTTTCTAGTTCATAAATGCATTGTATAGATATTCTGAAATTATTGTAAACATCCCATTATTCATTAAGTTCTTACTGACTAGCTTTAATAGAATGTAATGATTCTTCTTTGAATCTTTTAATACTCTGGTGGCCAAATGGGAAATTTCCTGCTTACAGTCTTCCTTTTCTATTCATGAGTCAGATTTCTCCTATAAGGCTTCACTTTCTCTTGTTCTCCATTATTATATATATAGCATATCTCTCTCTGTCTCTCTCATGTACACAGACAGAAGAAAAGAAACATGTGTATTCTTATTTTGTTCAATGAATTCCCTGGCTTTAATCTTTCTGCATCATGTTATGTTTTTTAGGTGCTTTTTAAATTTTTTATTTATTCATTTTTTTGTGTGCCCAAGTGTTTTGCCTACATGTATGTGAGTGCACCATGTCATGCAATGCCTGCAGAACTCAGAAGAGGGTGTCTGATCCCCTGGAACTGGATCCTCTGGAACTGGAGCTATGGATGGTTGTTAGCCACCATGTGAGTGCTGGGAATCGAACCTCAGTCCTCTGGAAGAGCAGCTAGTGCTCTTAACTGCTGAGCCATCTCTCTAGCCTCTTTAAGGTGTTTCTTTTGCAAACAACAGTAAGCTAAATATTTTGTTCCTCAGACTGACAAAAAACTTAATGAAAAAACAGTGTTTTACTCATTTATATGAATTGTGAGGATAATATATAGAGATTTAGTGCTGCTAAAAATGCAGTAGATTTACATGTACTGAAATAGGAAAAAAGTGTCTAGGATGTGATCTGAAGAAGAAAACATCACAGACAAGTGTGTTTAACATGTATGAACTCCGTAAGAATTTCATTTAGCTGGACTTGAGATGGGGGCTACTTGTAGCTTTGTATATGGTTTAAATGTTAACTTCTGTGAACAGGCATTCCTTAGATCATTCAAAGTTTCAACATCTGCCCACCAGGAGCTTGCAGCTTATGGCAGAGACAGACACGTTTACCTGACAGAGGTAAGTCCAGGCTGGATGCCATCAAAGCAGCAGGGTGAAGGGTCAGGGAAGGCCCATAGGCAAAAAGGACATCTAGGTACAGGTCTGAGGTGAAACAGCTTGACTTCCAGTAAAGAACATAGGCCCTAGAGTTCAGCAAGCCTGGATTTGAATATCCTCACTATTAACTTGGGCAAACTTAGGAGCGTCTACAAATTCCACAAGATTCTTAGGAGGATTAGAAGTTATGATAGATACGGAGCAGGCCAAGCAGTGCTACATAAACTTTGCTCAACATTTCTGAGGAATGAGTAGGTGTTAACAAAAGGGAGAAAGGTGGCCAAGAGGGGAGCCATCTCAGGAGGAATGGCCTGTGGTTTGCTGGCCCTGGCTTTGGGTGTTGGCTTGGGGGAGGTCCATAGAGGCACTAGAATTGACTTATGAAGAGTCTTGCATTCCAGGGTAGGAAGTTTCGTTGTATTTTGAAGGCAAAGGGTTTGGTTTGAAAGGTTTGAGAGGTTTTAGGTAGAAGTCGTTACAAAAGTGTTGTACAGGATTATCCTCTGAGCCACACTGCCCCCATCTTCATGAATTCGTGTGCCTATTTACAAAAGATCATCACAGCTGGGCTTGTTGACTGTAGGTGTTTCCTCAGAGAAGGAGAAATCAGGAGGGTTGTGGGACCTTCACCTGAGTATCCAGTTGACCTTCCAACTAGGTGTATGCAATTTTGCCCTAACTGCTGTAGCCTTGGGGAGGGGCTAGAGTATACAGGTTGGGAAGGACTAGTGGGGAGGGCTCCATCTGTGCAGCCATGGAGCACAAGTAATCATTCATGCAGGGTGCAGATGTTCCCATGTGGCTGTTTTAAGATCACTCATGCTCCTGCGTGTAACCCCTGGCTCACTGCTCTGTAAGTAAGTTTAATAAACTCATTGGTTTCCCCAGAATGAATTCCAGTTTGGTGGAATTGAATTTTGGTTTGTCATTGGAACTGTAGAAGGAGTGGGGAGGCCTTACCTAGTCCCGTCCCCTCCCCCCGAAACTCAGGTGAAAATTCTCACATCAAAGATCAGATTTTTAATTCTGAAAGGTCATCGACAGCAAATTGAGGAACAAAACAGAGGCTTAAAGGTGAAATTAGGAAGGCCATCTAAAAGATTCTTGTAGTAATCCAGAAGGAAGATTGAAGACCTTAATGAAATAAGACGGAATCATTACAATCTGAACATCTTTTGGAAGTTACAGGCAAGAAGAAAGAAGAAGAAATAGAGACCTTTGTTTTAAGCAACTGTGTATATGATGGTAGATACAGACAGACAGGGAGTAAATAGAGACACAGGAAAGAAGAGTCCAGCATCAAGTATGCTAGTTGAAGGTGTCTTGGGAACATAGACAAGAGGTGATTTAGTGAACTGCTAGACATGTGAGGCTGGAATTCAGAAGGAAGGTGTGCTGGAATTACACTCTACTTTGTTAGTGCAAGGGAGGATGGATGGCCCAAAAGGCAACCGTTATTTTGAGCAATGATCAAGCGTGACAGGATTATGAGACATGGTGGATTACTTGGTCTTAAAGTTCTAAATAGAGGGTTGATTAACAGTTTCAGTGTCGACAATCAAAGCCTAAGGGAGTGTCCGGGACTTAGGAATGACACCAGGAGGCCTTTGCTAAGGGTTATGAACATAAAAATAACCTAATGATTTTGGAGGTCTTCAGCAAAAGCCTAAGTGTCTGCTTTCACGAGGCACTGTGAACATAACTTCTGTTGAAATTATTTGGCAAATGGTAGGCTCGATCTATAACTGACAATTATATTATTTGTTCTGATTATAGAGCTGAGGAAGTGAATTGGAGATTAGCCAATACAAGCTATTAATCATATTAATGAGAACATTTATTTAAAATGAGAATAAATATTTGAAAGCCCCTGTTCAGAACTTTGGGTACGAGCTGGTGTGGTAGCTAACATCTACACTCTCAGCATTCCAGGAAACAGGAACAAGAGGATCTCAAGTTCAAGACCAGTCTGGATTATATAGTGAGACTCTGTCTCAGAAGCAACAACCTTCACCCCCTCAAAAACCAACTTTGGTGTGGTTCATTGTAGTTCATAGTATCATTCTTATGAGGAGAATGAGGCAAAATGATTAGAGAAATAATAAAGGAAAATTAAAAACCTAAACTTTTGCCTTCACAACAGATGTTCCATGCCACTGACAGGTTAGGTTGAGGTACTTGCTGTGAACTGGTAGATGTTTTACTTATGGAGGCTTTCACCTGAGTACTAGCCTGAGCCTTCATCATCCACAGGCTCCTGCAGGTTGATTGCAAAGTGTTAGATGATCACATAGGTGCTATTGCCACTGTTGATCTTTTCCTTTCTCTGACTTCCTTCATTCTTCCCTTTACATCTTTTCTTATTTCCCAGTTTCTTGTCTATGTCTTATACTTAACAGGCCATGGAAGGAAACTCCTTACCTCATTGTCTAGCCCTGTCCATCTTACATATGGTTTAAATGATTGAAGACTCTTGGCCTTGAACAATAAATTCTAAATAAATTAGATAGATAGATAGATAGATAGATAGATAGATAGATAGATAGATAGATAGATAGACAGATAGATAGATGATAGAAGCAAAACTTCCCTTGGGCTTTTTGTTTTATTAAATAAAACATTACCTAGAAAGTGTTAAGAAAGCCAATTAAAAAAAAGAGAAATAAAGAGGCCAGGTGTGGTGGCTCATGCCTATTAGCCTAGCACTCAGGAGGCTGAGGTAGTTTGAGGCCAGACTGGGCTACGTAAGGACTTTAAATACAGCCCAGGTTACTTAGTGAGACCTTGTCTCAAAAAAGAACATGACTAAAATAAAATAGCACTTCATACACATGGTGCACTTATATACCTTCAAGGCAGAACACTCATACACACAAAATAAAAATAAGTATATAAATAAAAGGGAGACTGGGAGATTTTAAAAAAGGGAGACTGCAGAGATGGCTCAGTGGTTAAGAACACTAGCTGCTCTCCAGAGGACCCAGGTTTGGTTTCCAGCATTCACATGGCAGTAAACAACCTTCCAGTTCCAGGGAATCAGATTTTTGACTTGCTAGGCCTAAAAGACTATTTCTTAGGAGTGTGTTGCGGAGGGAAAGGAAGGGAACTCTGGCTTCCTGGTTAGTTCAACTGTACAGACTAACATGAATAAATCCACACTTGCGGGCCCAGTGTGTTCATCAGCTTGATGAGCTGTACATCATGCCTATGAGGCACACTCAGGCTGCAACTAAGCATTTCCTTAGACTGTCTGCTTATGAAGGATTTTGAGTAGGAGAATTTGTAGGGCTATATGCAAATCCCTCTCTAATGCTGAAATAAGAAGTGTTTAAACTGCAGCAGTGTGTACAACCTGTCAATGATGAAAAGAGGATCACATCATATATGCACCCTCAGAAAGCAACTGGATATTTGAGAAATGACCATGAAATAATGCCAAATAAAGCCATGGTCCCCATTCTGTCTTAACCCTTTATTGATGGCTAGTAATGGTCACATGGTTATCCTCAAATTTCTTCATCTTCTTCTTGGGAGAAAGGAGGGGCTAGCCCAACAGTGTTTCATCTCTAGTCTGGAAGGTTTTTAAGTGACTGTGGTGGGGCTGGAGAGATGGCTCAGCTGTTAAGAGCACTGACTGCTCTTACAGAGGACCCAGGTTTGATTCCCAGCACCTGCTATGAACCGTCCTTAACTCCAGTTCCAGGGGAATCCAAAGCCCTCTTCTGACCTCCATGGCACTACATGACATGAATGCACTCACATACATGCAGGCAATACACTCATACACATAAAGATAAAAATAATAAATAAAAAAATATTTAAAGTGACTGTGGCTACTTCAACCAAGAGTAGAAGAGCTAGGTACTGCCATGATGCCCATGATGCTGTGAAGGCATGCTGTCCTTCCCTTCCCTAGTCCTTGGAGAGACACACCATCCTTCCGCGAACTAGCAGCCAGGTTCTTCGGAATAATCTGGCTATTTCTATTCCCCTGGAGTTTGGTGCTACAATACAAGTTTCCTTCTTACTCTTCCCAATCTAGATTTTGGACAGATACTCTCATGCAACTTGGCCGAGGTTTTCCAACCATCTGGGCTGGCTCTTCTAAGGCTTCTCTCACGTGACACCTCTCTCCCCTTAAAATGGCACTCCCTCCTCAACTCAGGCTTTTAGCACCTGCCTGGACTTGGATTCGACTTGCTCCATCTAGTTTCCTGACACTCCCTCTCCCTGCCACTTCCTCCATCCCTCCTGGCTGCTATTCTTGGGTGGGGTGTCCTCTTAGAAGCATAAACTCCAAAAAGAATCACTTGAGGAGGCCATGCCTTTATTTTAAGGATGATGTCATGGCTCAGTAATTTGGTTTGTGACTCTTTGAGTCTGCATCATGTTATCTTGATTATCTTCTGAAACTATATTTCAGGAATTGACTTTTTCCTAATGGCCAGACATTAGTCAGGGCTGGGCACAGTGATGAAGGCTGTGATCAAACACACCACTATTTGTGTCACTTAAGTAATAATATTGATTTTCTTTTGTAATTTATAAACTGGACTTGAAAAGAAATTCCAGTAGACTATGTCTTATCTGCTCATCACTTAATGCTCACTATGAAAGGAGAACTGGGACATCATAGGTGCTTAGTTTTTGAGTGTCAGAATGGAACCGGTATCACTTGGGTGAGCAGGCAACCTCTCAAGGTGACATCCACAAGAGAACCCCACTGGCTTAGAGCAGACATCCCGTCACCTTTTTCCTCCTCATCTCCGGTGGACACTTGGTACCAAGAAGTTGTAAGTCTAGAGAATTAGCAACAATTACATTAGGAATGTAAACCTCATCATCTCCATGTTGGAGCCATGTGTGCAGACACTGTTCCCAAGGGAACCGATGCACAGACCAATGGCCAAGATCATGTGTCTCAGACTTTCCATTCTAAATCATTATCTCTAGAAAATTTTACAAAATGCCTTCAAGTGCAGTTCAGGGCTTTAGATAGATTTGTTTTTCTCTTCATGTGGTAGAATCACATCTGGACAATAGATATATTTCATCTAAAAATAGCATTTATCCAACTTTCTGTCACTTGAAGAGAGAATTTTTTTTTTCCCATAGACTCCACTTATAAGTCTCTGTAGTCTTTCCTGGCTCACTGCCATTTAATTGGAAAAAATAAAGAGGATCAAGTTACATGTATGCGAGTGTGTGTGTGTGTGTGTGTGTGTGTGTGTGTGTGTGCCTGTGTATGAGCATGTGTAGAGATACAGTGACAGTTTTATAGACTGAAAAAAATGTATCTGCTGTGTCATTTTCCTTTTATTCATCAATTCTTTTTCAAAGTTGTCACTGATCTTCCCAGTTATATTAAGCTCTAAACTCAGCACCAGCTTGAACTCCATCGGGCTTTTCTTAGTAATTACTTCAGAGCCACAGAACATGAATTTTGGGATGTTTTTCTGTCTTCTTATAGACTGTATTCTTTTTATTCACATTGATCGTATCCTCTGATCTAGCTCTATTTAGGGTTTAGAAAGAAAGGAATGAAAAAGGAGTCCAAATTACGAGATGAAGGAAAAGAGAGCAGAAGGCTAAAGCACCAGGTTCAGAGAACTCTTTTAGAGCTGTTTGCACACATTCTGAGGTAGAAATTGGAATGAAATCCGACTGAAGAAAAATCAGCATGCTACCCTTTCTACCTAGTGCACTGACATGGATTGAAGTAAATAGGATTTGATTCTGAAAGGGACTGATTGAAATAAGTGAGCACTTAATGGTCCATCTGAATCGCACACACATCGAGGTCTTTAGTAATTGGGAAAATTTTTTATCTTCAGGGACCAGACTCTGACCTTTCTTGCCTTGTGGCATCTGCACATCTCCCTGAAGAGAAGTCTTTCATTTGTACTGTGTCCTTTCCTCCTTTTCCCTGAAAGCACAGCCACCTGCCTTCCTCCATGTGAGGTGGATGATTTCTGATTTCCTGTTCAAAGAAATCTGCAGCCAGAGCAGTCCCTCAAATGTCACAGGTTCCCAGCCTTCTGGTGAAAGAGCCTGTGCTTCGAGACTCCTTGCATGCTGTGAAGAGGGATTTGCCTGGTGCCCTGTATATCCTCCAGCCTTCTCACTTGAGTCCTCTCATAGAGGCCTGTAAAATAGCAAAGAAATTTTAGGGCCACAGCCCGAGTTATGGAATAAGCAACAAATGTGTTATACAGTGTCTCAATCTGTGACCTATGGATTCTCAGTACCATGGGCCTTGCACACGCTAAGTGAGTGCTCTACCCCTGAGCTGTAACTCCAGCAGCACCAGGCTTTTAACAAGTGTGCAAATGTCAGATCTGCCCAACACACTCACTCATTAACACACGAATTTAGGCATATGCAACCTGTAAAAACTTTTGAAGTATTGACCCCAGGATGGGACCTGTTGAACCATTTTCAATTTGTGAACTACTTTTATAGACTTTTCTTCTAATCCATCTTGGTGTAAGTGAAACAACAATTTTTTTTTGAGTTGCATTTGACTATCATTATTTGCAGCCTTCATTTCTCAACTAGAAATTTATCAGATATGTATCATGGAGGGAATAAAATTAATTTTTACCACCCACGTAGTTCATTAGTAAAGTAAGGAAAGTATTTAATGGATTTGTGCTTGGTGTGCCTAAAATTATTTCATCATAACAAAAGGTCTTGAAAGACTAAGAAAAAGTATGATGACAATTAAATTGTCTTTCTGAACAGCACGACTGTACAACCGTATGGAAGGCAAACAGCATCTTAAAATAGCTCTTTGTAGAGCTGAAAAAGAGGGAGAGATCCTTGAAGGAAGCACAGAGGTGCTGTGCATGGATGCAAAGCTTTTTAAAAATACCAACACAGCACTTGTTCTCTTCTTACAGAGCACCAAATTTTCAAGATCCTTCATGCTTCCATTCTGCCTGTGTGGGGTGGGGTGTGACCTGCATCCATGAGGAACGTCAGCCAGCTCTATATCTCAGCTTTGAAGGGCAAACTTTCATTCCCAAATGTACGGAAAAGCTTTGTAGTCTTCATGTATTGAAACCTAATAATTAAGAATTTGACACTTGCTCTTGGGAAAAGAAAAGGCTAACAGGGCACTGCAGGGAGGGACTCTTTTAGAAACATCATCCCTTAGCCCTTTAGTAGAGCGCTTCCAGATCTCATCAGAAGTAGAAGGGATCCTAAGTGGTCATCCAGTCCAAGACCCTGTTTTACAGATGAAGAAAACGAAGCACTGAGAGGGTGATTTGTTCAAGGGCAAGAGCCAGTTAGGGGTCATATGAGAAGAGAGTCTTAGCTAGTGCCTTCCTTCACTCCAGCACCCAAACACCAATCCTTGCTTATTAACTTGATAAAGGTTTGCCAGAGAGGGCTGCAGCATGAATCCATTTTAGAGCCATTAGTCTTTATTAAGGCGTCTAATTGAAAGCAGTGCAGCTCGCTGGCACTGTCCTCTAAAACAGACGTCTCACCAGCGCTGTTTGCATACTGCGTCCCTTGCTTCCATCCCAAGCCCAGATCTGACCTGTTTTCTCTCAGGCCCTGCAGTAAAGCAGTAGGGTCAGCAGCAGCCTTTGGTGTGTTGTACCCAAGAGGCCAGCGGTGTCCCTCCTCAGGGTTAGGAGGTTCTGGAACCCTCTGGGTCTCCTGAGGCTTGTCTGCGTCCTACCCCACCCCCTTGTCCCTCTTAAATCTGAGAAGGGAAAAAAGCAAGGATGAAACACAAATTCCTTTTTCATTATCTGGAAACACTGTGCCAAACAACTGTTTTCACTCTTCTGGTTTTCCAGCTGCTTGTGTTTTTATTGTCTGATGTTTAAAAGAATCTTTTAAATGATAAATTAGTTGTCTTTTGGAAGGTCAAGAGAAGAGCTGATGTGAGATCTAGAATTCAGTGAGTGTTCTGCAATTCAGTGCTCAATTCAGTGCTGGGTTCTTGATACGTGGAGAGTGAGATTTAAAAAAAAAAAAACCAGACCTCAGGGGCCCCATACTCAGAGAGGATCTAGTCTGAGATAAACTAAACCAATACATAGAAACAGCTAGAAATTTTAGGTGGCTTGCTGTTAATAAGATTACCATTATGACTAGTCCTAGACAGTTTTGCAAAGCGAGTGATATTTAGTCTTCTTTCTGCCTCTCTAGGGGACCTCCTCTTTCCTTCATCTCACACTCACCTTTGTGCAAAGCAAGGCTGAGGGGGTCAGACCTAGCATGGGTGGGGTGAATGAGGCACCTGCTTCAACACACATTTTAAGGAGGTGTTAAAAATCCAATAGTTAGGGCTGCAGAGATGGCTCAGTAGTTAAGAGCACTGACTGCTCTTGCAGAGAACCCAGGTTCGGGTCCCAACACACACCCCAGCACCCATGTAGAATCTAACATTGGTCCTTAACTTCAATTCATGGGGCTCTGATGACTATTTCTAACCTCTTTGGACAGTGTACACGGGCGGTACACTGACATGCAGGCAAGAGACTCATACACATATAATAAATAAATTAAAATAAATATAAAATAA
>NW_008349234.1:1616910-1619730 GCF_000622305.1 Nannospalax galili | reverse complement strand
AAAGGGATAGTGCTGTTAGTCTGGTATGATCATTGTATATAGGTCACCATGTGGAAAGAATTTGTTCCCAAAAGGAAAAAAAAAAAAAAAAAAAAATCCAATGGTCAAGATAATCAATTAAAATATTCTTGATGAACAATTATGTCAATATTTTAAATAAAAATGAGGCCCAGTGTTACTGATTTCTCTTTTACCTCAGGCTCTAATATGGCTCGGCATGGCACTAAGAGCTAAAGTCCAGAAATAAAATGAAATAAAGTATGTGTGTGCATGTATCTATATATGAGAAGCAGGGAGAAAGAGAGAGAGAGAGAGAGAGAGAGAGAGAGAGAGAGAGAGAGAGAAAGAGAGAGAGAATAGATCATAAAGCTAGAAACCATAATCCCCAAAGGTTAGCCCAATCAATTCTACAGGTGAGGAAGCAAATCAAATGTGTTGCCTTCAATCACAGAGCTCTTTCAAGACACTGAAACATGAGGCTTTTGACTACTAGTCCTGTGGTGGTTTCCAAAACAGGGGGAACAGCCCCCTAAACAAGGACAAAATTGGGCCATGTTATTGAATTATACTATATAGAGAGCACATTTGTTTTTCGGCTTTTTGAGCAGATTTTTACTATGTATGTAGCCCAGGATGGCCCAGAGCACAGTCATTCTCCTGCCTCAGTCTCGTGCTGAGATTACAGGTGTGTAGCCATCTCATAGAGCAAGAGTTCCAGATGAGACAAAGGAGAGCTATATGCTGCTGCTGTTTTTTCAAATCCAATTCTTTCTTGTCTCTTGTGGGCTTTTGCTAAGCTACAGGGTCCCATGAGCTGGTCTAGAAGGTCAGTGTTCAGTTCTAGTTAGGATGATCAACTTGGTCTGGCATTCCTGGAACTTTCCTGTGTATAACAAGTCCCAAGAAACCCTTCATTCCCAGACAAACTGCCAAAGTTGGTCAGCCCACCTCAAGTGACCTGCATCCACCCTGGGACCACACTGTGATGTGTCCACTCATTACGGAGGTGGGCACTTGACCTTTCCCAAGAATAAGACGGAGACCCAGTGTGTGGAATGAAGGAGTGGATGAACTTGATTTTCGAGTTCAGAGATAGGACCTCTGGCAAAAATCTGTCCTTAGTTTCTGATAAGAATCAGATACTTTACCTGGGGCATAGTGTCATACACCTATAATCCCAGCAACTCCGACAGTTGAGGTAGGAAGATCAGGAGTTCAAAAACAGGTTGGATTCCATAGAGAGACCCTGTCTCAAAGGCGAAGAAAAGGAAAATAAAATGAAAATCAGATGCTTTGGCCAGGATCTGTAGTATAAAAGCAGTCAGAGTAAGTTATGACCATACCCATGGTACTGGGGCTGTAGCCCAGAGTTGTCTGCTAGTGGGTAACAGACAAGAACTGACACCAGCAGCAGCCTGATTGGATAATCCTGGAGATTTGACCTCTATTACCACTGGAATAGGGCTGAGGAAATGGAGGCAGGAAGTACCAACCAATGATGGATTCTAGCTTGATGCCCTTCCTGTAAAGCCAACCACAAAGCATCTTCACAGTCACCAGGCCAAATTTGTCCTCAGTACTAGGGCAATTTCCTAGGAGAGGACTGATGGGAAAAGTGCTAGAAACAATCTTGTAGACACCTGCATGACATGTAGCAGCCTCCCACCCAGACACTGAGAGGCAGTGTACACAACAGGAAGGCAAGAGAGTGAATGAGGGTTGGCTGGTCTACCAGAGTTATGTTTTACACACACAGTGCAAAATCCCCAATAAAGCCACAAGTTAGAGCACAGTAGGCAAGTGTTCAGCAGGACAAGAGGTCCAGCAGCTCAGGCAATTTTTTAGTGCTCATAGTTTTCTGAGCAGTCTCCGCTGGGCCAGTTGACTTAGGGAGCCACATAGGCACCACTTAGCCTGTAGTCATAACATCCATCATGTGGAATAAACAGATTGAAAAGATTCCAAAAAGATCACATGCAATGGAAAGAATCTGATCAGACTGTGCAGTTAATGGGATGAGAAGGATGGAAAGAATGGAGCATTTATGTAGAAAGAGGCTGGGAGAGGTGGAAGAGATGAGGTCAAAGATGCAGTAAGAATGCCAGATTAGCTCTCTCTGACTGGCAGGCTTCACTCTCTGGGGTAAGTTGATTGGGCCCTCGGTACCTTGACTCCCCCAGCCTCACTCACCCTCCCATCTCCCCCTTCAGTCTCTCCTCCTAGCTTGGGTCCTGGCCCATTCCTTGTTTTGGCGCCCCAGACACCTGGGGAACCACCACTGCTTCTTCTTGATCCTTTGCATCCAGAGCAACTCAGTTCCTTCTCAGGTTTCAGGGAGCACTGCTTCTGGGCCTAGACCTGCCCTCACCTCCCTCTGCCTCCCTGGGTCTGCACAACCCACCAGCCTCTTTCCTGAATGCTGGGCTGACCTTTCCTCTTCCTGGCCTCTTGCATCCAGATCAACCCAGCTCTTCAGTGCAGTCCCCAGGGGCCCTTGGGGCCACCTCCCACCCCCATCTTCCTTTGCATCTCTGGGTGGCACGGCCACCAGCTGCCCTAAACCAGCATCTTTCCTGGGCTAGGCTCCCAGGCCAGTCCAACCCCCAAATTCCTGAGGCCAAAATCTATCCTGAAGGGATCCAGACCTTCGGAGAAAGCCTGAGAGCATCTGATCCTCATATGACTAGGACCTCTGTGGGTACTTCTAAAGACAAAAGCAATCTGGCCACTCCAAAATAAAATCAAAAGAGAGAATCTGAAGCTTAGAGGAACCAGCTTTTCATGCCCAAAAAGTAAACCACAAAGACACATAAAGTTCAA
>NW_008349234.1:1616315-1616653 GCF_000622305.1 Nannospalax galili | reverse complement strand
AAAGAACTGAAGGAAGATAGGGATAAACTTCTGAATGAATGCAGAAAAGACTTAGAAACATTGAAGAATACTCAGGCTGAAATGAAGAAGGAAGTGAAACACTCAGTAAGCCAATTAGAAACGACAGGAGAAAGCCTCACCAATAGGATGAATGAAATGGAAAACAGAGTATCAAGACTGGAAGATAAAGTGGACGAACTAGACCACTCAAGCAAAGATTATGAAAAATTTAAGAAATCACAAGAATGGAATATGCAGAAATTGTGTGACACCATAAAAAGACCAAACTTAGGAACCATAGGCATACAAGAAGGAGAAAAATCCGAAGATAATGGCAC
>NW_008349234.1:1615404-1616048 GCF_000622305.1 Nannospalax galili | reverse complement strand
TATTCCCAGTTTTAAATGACCACAGATGCCAACCCAGATTACTATACCCAGCCAAAATGTCTATTATAGTCAAAGGGGCAAGAAAAATCTTCCGTGACATAAATAGGCTAAAGGAACTCATGTCCACAAAACCAGCCCTTCAGAGAGTTCTGGAAGCAATATGAATAGCTGAAGAAAGGAATGACTATACCTAGGGTTGTGGAAAGAAATTCAATGAAGGTATAACTGTGGAAAAGTACAACTACATCATTATGTAAATAGAAATAAAAATTACAGGATTCAATACTCATCATTCATTAATAACTTTAAATATTAGCAGACTGAATTCCCCAGTCAAAAGACACAGACTAGGTGAATGGGTTAAGAAACAAAACCCATCTTTTTGTTGTCTGCAAGAAACCCATCTCACTTTCAAGGATAGGTACTATCTTAAAGTGAAAGGATGGAAAAAAATGTATCAAGAAAATGGTACTAAGAAAAAAGCAGGTGTAGCAACTCTAATATCTCACAACATAGACTATAAACTAAAACTAATCAGAAGAGATAAAGAGGGCCACTTCATTCTGATCAAAAGAACAATAAATCAAGAAGATACTACAATCATGAACATATATTCACCAAACTCTGGTGCACCCAACTTCAAA
>NW_008349234.1:1612344-1613932 GCF_000622305.1 Nannospalax galili | reverse complement strand
TGACAAAATTCAACATGCATTTATGTTCAAAGTCCTAGAGGGAACTGGACCAGAGGAAACATACCTCAGCATAATTAAAGCCATATATAACCACCCACAGCCAACAACATTCTAAATGGAGAAAAACTGGAAGCATTCCCATTGAAATCACAAACCAGACAAGGCTGTCTACTATCTCCACTTTTCTTTAACATGGTGCTTGAAACTCTTGCAAGAACAATAAGACAAGAGCAGGAAATTATAGGAGTAATAATTAGAAAAGAAGAGATCAAATTATCCCTTTTTGTAGATGATGTGATATTATATCTAAGAGATTCCAAAAATTCCACCGGAAAACTCCTAGAAATTATTAACAAGTTCAGTAAAGCGGCAGGTTACAAAATTAACCTACAAAAGTCTGTATAGCCTTTCTATATACCAACAATAAGCAATCAGAGAAAGATCACATGGAAACACTTCCATTCACAATAGCTGCAAATAAAATAAAATATCTTCTCAACCTGATGAAAGACATTTAGGGGCTCTACATTGAAAATTTTAAATCTTTAAAGAAAGAGATTAAGGAAGACATCAATCAGAAGATGGAAAGACCTCCTATGCTCATGGATTAGAAGATTTAATATTGTGAAAATGACCATCCTACCAAAAGTCGCATATAGATTCAACTCAATGCCAATCAAAATCCTCATGACGTTTTTCACAGAATTGGAAAACACCATCCTAAGATTCATATGGAAGCACAAAAGACCTTGGATAGCCAGAACAAACCTGAGCACTAAGATCAATTCCTGGGTGATTGCTATACCAGATTTTAAGCTGTATTACAAAGCTATACTCATAAAAACAACATGGTACTGGCACAAAAATAGACCCATAGATCAATGGAACACAATTGAAGACCCAAATATAAGTAAATGCAATTTCAGCCACCTGATATTTGACAAAGGGGCCAAGAATATTCACTGGAGGAAAGACAGCATGTTCAGCAAATGGTGCTGGCAAAACTGGATCTCCACCTGTAGAAAAATGAAACTAAACCCCTAACTTTCACTCTGCACAAAAGTCAATTCCAAATGGCTCAAAGACCTCAATGTAAAGTTTGAAACTGAAACTGTTAGAAGAAAATATTGGCAATAACCTACAAGATATAGATGTGGGAAAGGATTTTCTAAACCAGACATCTATTGCTCAGGAAACAAGTTCAAGAATCAACAAACGGGACCTCATTAAACTCAAAAGCTTCTATACATCAAAAGAAGCAACCAAGGAAGTGAAGAGAAAACACCTTCACCAGTGACATACCTGACAGAGATTTAATATCCAGAATATATAACGAACTCAAAAAACAGAGAATCAAGACAAGAAGTAACACAATTAAAAGATGGGCTAAGGAGCTGAACAGAGAGTTCTCAAAAGAACAAGTAAGGATGGCTATGAAGCATCTTAAAAGATGATCAACATCACTAATAATTAGGGAAATGCAACTTAAAACCACTTTATGATTTCATCTTACCCCAGTCAGACTGGTTAAGTTCAAGAAAACAAATGATACCAAATGTTGGAGAGGATGTGGGGAAAGGGGAACGCT
>NW_008349234.1:1585657-1612100 GCF_000622305.1 Nannospalax galili | reverse complement strand
CAACCTAAGTGTCCCTTGATTGATGAGTGGATAATGAAAATGTGGTTTATTTATATGATGGAGTTTTACTCAGCAATAAAGATGAAATCATGAAATTTGAAGGTAAATGGATAGAATTAGAAACTGTTATACTAAGTAGTAACACAGACTCAGAAAAAAAAAATCAACATATGTCCTCCCTCATATGTAGATCCTAGAACCAAACCCTGATAAGTAAGTATGTATCCAAACAACTACAGGGACCAGAATAATGGAAAGGAACCAGGGTGGTAAAGGAAAAGAAAAAACATGAAAGAGAAGAACAGTAGGAAACAGGCCTTAATAAGGGAGATATGGATAAAAATTGGGTTAGTTTAAGGGAGGGGGGAGGGAAGGGTATACCAGGAACCTAGGGGATAAAAGGAAAGAAGGAGGAGGTAGGACCGTAAGAGAAGGGTATTATTAAGGGAGAAAGGGGGGAAATGTGGGCACCTTAAGTGGGAAAACTATGTTGGAGGGGTGAGACAATGTGAGAGATAAATATTGCCTAGCTAGTTTTGAAAACCAGAGGGAACCATATTATTCCTACAACCTACTGACAAAGTATACACAGCAGATCAAGAAATATATGTCTAGGTAAGGTTTATCTGAGAATAATTGGTTTTTGTCCAAGATTTATGTACATGAAACACAGTAATTAAAAGTACCAGACTTGTGGAACTAAGCTTCTTGGATATTTGACAGACATACTTTGAGGCATATAATAATTTGATCAGAGGGACATAAAGGACAGTTTTTGCTCCTTGTCCTCCTAGGTCGACTAGTTCTGGGGGACTATGAGCATCTCTCAAAATGTCCTGTAATTGTGGTGGGTCACCTGTCCTCTTGATCAAGGAGTCTGAGGAGACCCCACCAGATTTACTTGAACCAGTGTCCAGTCTACAAAAAGGATCATCAAACAGAGGATTCACTTCCTCCATACTTCCAAGCGAAGCCAACCATGGTCGAGCAGGACCTTTGACTTATCTTCACATAGGCAGAACTGGTAAAATAAAGGAGCCAGGGGCTCCTCCTAAGCCCATGTGCCCCCTGAGGAACAGATCCTCCAATGACCTTAAGAGTAAAAATAAATTGGTTTATCTGGGCCAACTATATGGCCTTAAACATCCAAAAGGAAAGTATAACCAAAGATTAAAGGGGTCAATGTAATTTCTCAGGAGTCCATATGCATAGCAAAAGGCTACATAACAAACAACAATGCCAGACAGGAGATACCTTCTCTTGAGTTGTTGGCCAGGGTGACAAAGGGACTCCCAAGTAGTAACCCAGTATAGAACTGGGAAAATGAACAGCAGACCCTAATCTTATCTAAAGGAGTATTGACAACTGATTGCTGCTAGAAGAGGAACAGCTGACCCTCCTAAAACAAAGACCTCTAGATAGGCTGACTAGATCCACTAGAAGGGCAAGTAGTGGGAAATGGCTGGGGTCGCGATAGCACAGCAGACAGTAGCAGGGATATCAGAGTATAAGGGCACTATTCGGGGGAGGGAGACTATGGGAGGGTGTCATCTGGGAAGTGGGTGTATATTCGAATAAGATGGTTTGGGATGTTCTGTGTGATGTACACACACACACACAAAATCAACAATTTTTTAAAAATGTATTATATTTGAGGAGGAAGCATGGAAATTTACATCATGGTAATTAGTAGAGGTGATAAACATTACTATTGAAATCTACCAGATGACTTCATAGACATACACAGGTGCCAAGGATCCAAGTGCAACTGATTATGACTAGTAATATTCAGATGCATACAGATTAAAGATGCATGAGCCAACATCTCAGTGTTAGTAGCAAAAATAATGACTCTTTCTGCAAGGAACAATATATTCTAAAATCAAATGGAGATCTTTTTTAAAGGTTAAAAACTCATTCAATTTTATGTCTTACAGGGCTTATACTGAGTTCAATATTGTATAACTGTATTAACTCAACTGTGAACCTAGAAACTTGCACTCACTTGTGAAAGAGCTGTACTCTTGCTCTGGAGTGTGTTACTGAGTATGTTAAATCTGTGGTGAAATGCTTCTTCTAATCATGTAGTTATTAAAATTTTTAAAAATGATAAAAAATCATAATAATAATTAGTAGATGTGAAAAACATTACAATTGAAATCTACCTGATGACTTTATATCCATGCTAAGATGCCAAGGAGCTCAGAAAGTAACTGTCATTAGTACTAATCAGATATATAGAGATTAGAAACGCATGTGCAAACATCTTAATGTCAATTGCATTGAAAATGAATTTTTCTGTATGAAACTGTGTAATTTAATAATGAAATGGATATCTTTTTTAAAGGTTAAAACCTCATGTAATTTTATGTCTTATAGGGTTTATACTGAGTACAATATTGTATAACTGTAATAATTCAACTGTAAAGCTAAAAATTTATAGCCAATTTTGAAAAAGATGCATCTTAGTTCAGAAACTTGTTATTGAATATGTCAATGCTGTTGTAATGAAATGCTTCTTCTAACTATGTGGTTATTAAATAAATAATTAACTGGGAAAAAAAAAGAATGCCGGACTAGATCCCAAGGATAGCCTGCACTGACATAGTTGCAATAGTCTTTATAGAGTTATCTAATGGTGTCTAATCCCCTGCCCACTCCCTTTCAGTTTACAAATTCCCCAGCTCTATTCATGCAAGTGCTTAGCACCATGCCTTTAACATCATAGGTATCCAGGGGACATTTCTAATAAAAAATTAAAGTGGAGTTCTAGAACAGATTTATCAAAGTCTAAAGTGTATTCCTTGGCAAAAAGAATGGCTACTATGTATAGGAAAATAAACCTGACGGCCCAAACTGAAGGGCACATTGGTTGTAAGAAGAAACATCTGAATATCCAGAGTACAGATTATTTCTGTCATATGTGTAAACCGTGCCACTAGACCTTCAAAAGTTAATTGCAAAAAGCACACAGATTTTTCTCAAGCTCTTCATTGAGATTATGTACCTCCTTCCAATGAATATAATTTTTTTGGAGACAGGGTCTCCCTGTAGCCAGCTGCAGCTGATCTAGAACTTGCTATGTAGACCAGGCCGGCCTTAATCTCACAGATTCACCTGCCTTTGACTCCAGAGTGCTGGGATTCAAGGTGTTTGCCACCACACCTGGCTCCAGTGAATAAAATTTTATCTCTCTAAAAACAGGCCACAATTCCATGTAAACCAGAATGAGTAATTGAAGGAAATTAGAAGGACTCTCTACTTAAAACCTTTGGGTTAGGGGCTGGAGAGATGGCTCAGCAGTTAAGAGCACTGGCTGCTTTTGCAGAGGACCCAGGTTTGGTTCCCAGCACCCACATGGTGGCTAACAACTGTTTATAACTTCAGTTCCAGGGGATCTGACACCCTCTTCTGACCTCTGCAGGCATTGTACAACATGGGTATACTTACATACATGCAGGCAATACACTCATACACATAAAATAAAAATAATAAAATAAAATATAGATAAAAACCCTCTTGGTGTTATATAGGCTGGTTCTACACCATGACAAGTTTGTCTTTAGCACCAGTGAGTTGCTGATGACAGGCCAAAGCCTAATGACCTCTCATTATTCTTCAGCTTACATATCTCTTCTTCTTTCCTTTATCTCATCTTTATTTTATTTGTGTGTGTGTGTGCGTGTGTGTGTGTGTGTATGTGTGTGCGCGCGTGCATGTTGAAGCAGAGGACAACCTCAAGTTTTGTTCCTCAGGAGCCATTTACCTTGTTTTTTGAGACAGGGTCTCTCACTGGCCCAGAGTTTGCCAAGTAGGTAAAAGCTGGCTGGCTAGTGAGCCAGGGATTTTCCTGTCTCTGCTCACCACTGTTGAGATTCCAAGTGTGTATCACCAGGCCCAGCTTTTTCCCCATGGGCTCCAGGGATCCACCTCAGCTCTTCAGGCTTGCAAGGCAGGCGCTTAGTTCCTGAGCTATCTCTCAGACCTGTCCTTATCTCATACTTCTTCCCCCACCTTCTTGCCTCTGTTTTCCTTTTGCCATGCTCTATTAAAGAAACTAATCATTGCCCCCATGCCTATTCCCTTCTAGGAGTTAGTAACCCTGCACACAGCTCTGTCTGCCCCTTTTCCACACTGCCCACGTTGCTTCCCCTCAGCAACAGCTGACTGCTGTCCTACTCTTCCTGAAATAGGGCAGTTCAGCTTTTCCTTGGAGTCCATGAGGTTCTTGAGAACCATCCCACTCTTACCTGAATTCATCTAAGTAGATTTCAGTTCTGGCAACCAAAGGTGTCTCAAGCCCTTTCTTCCTGCCCAGTGGTACCCTGGGAAATTGCTGAGTCAGGCTATAAAAGGGTTAATTAATACTCAGGCTGCATGCTAGGAGGCATCAGAATATTTGGAAAGGATGGACTGTTGGCTGACTTTCTGACTTCGTAGTGGAATGCTTCAGCATCTTTTGGACAAGGCTCTTGAGCAACATTTAAGAACCTTGTTAAGACCACTAAATGAATTTTGTTGTACAAAACAAGGAGAATTCACATTGATATTGCCACTAAGCCCTACCTATATTCTAGGCTTAGCTGGATATAGGTGATAAGGGATTTCTTTCTTCCTTCCTTTTTCATTTCTTATTCTTTAAAAAAATGATAAACATTTAAAATTGGGTAAAATAAAGTAGACTTTATCTCCCTAAAAGGAATGGCTATAGAACAGCAAACTATTTTTCTATCTCCAGAAGGGAATTGTGGCAGGAGAATAGAAGCTTTATGGGGAATTACTGGTATTATCGAAGGCTTTTCAAAATAGACTTGAAATGAATAGTTGTGTGCTGGTTTTATTACTGCTTTGTGAGTTTACATTTTGTTTTTCTATGGTATTTTTCTCTCCTCTATGAAGTGGTTGCTAGGGCTCAAGAGCAAATAACCTTTATTGTGTTGAATTTGGGACTGAACATAATTATCTTATAATTTGGGTTCACAGTGCCATTTTTGACAGTTATATTATGATCTTTTTGAGGGAAATTGGGCCCATGTGCTGTGAGCTGCTTCTGCTTCAGGTGCCCTTCAGCTTGTGATATCTCTGTTCCTCTCTCCCTGCTTTACTCTGGGACAGGCTTGAGACCAGATGCTGCCAGAGGCAAACCAGATGATCCAGAGTGAGCACCACTGGGCTCTAGCACTCACTGCTTGCCCCCAGTCTGTGTTTTCCCAGGTGACCATATAGACATGACTCTCAAGGGGTGCTGCGGTTGGTTATCACTCTGGATGTGTGTCACAGCTTATCAACAGCATGAGCAAGTAGAACATGGCTAAATCAAGCGGTGTTCCTATTCCTTCATGAGCATTTCAGAGATTTTTTTCCTTCCTCCCTTCTTTCTGTCCTCCCTTCCTTTCTCCCGTCTTTCTCATTTGCAACAGGGTCCCTTGTAGCCCAGACCGACGTCAAACTCACTGTGCAGTCAAGGATGACCTTGAACTTGCCTCTATTTTCTGAGTGCTGGGACTACAAGTATATACCCTCACACCCAATTTATGTAGTGCTGGGAATCGAACTCTGGCCTTTCATTATAATAGACCAACACTACTAACTGAGCCACATCCCCAGACCATCTAAGCTGTTGTCTTCCTTTTTGACTGATCTTTAGTTGGCAGTGCTTTACTTCATCTGTCCCACCGCATTTCTCTAAAGAAAGGTAAGGAGCTGTAAATAGACTTCCAGGTGCAGTAGGGAACACACTGCCTACAGAAATCCCTCTTCTGAATAGCAATTATTTTTCTCCATTCCTTTCTATTGCCTTAGAAGTTTGCCACTCCCCCCCACCCCCAAGTAAACCCTAAGATAAGGGTTTAAGTACACATAATTTGTTAGAGAGGTAATGTGAGTAAACACCAGTAGGGAAGTGATACAGAGAAGCAAAGGAGGTCAATGAAATGCATTCCCTCAAGTATGTTACTACCACGGGCAAATGGGGCAGAATCCTGCTGGGGAATTCTGAGCGACAGAGTAAAAACCACACCTAGAGTTAGACCACCTGAAGGTAGGGAAACGAGGGACTTCTGTACCAGCCCCTTCAGTGTTTGGTTGAGAGCTGCTTCCAGAGTGGGTGTGGGTTTTGTTTTCTGCCTCTCCACTTTCAACTTGGCTGGGGCTACCACTACTCAAGAACATCTCCAGGCAAAAAATATTCTAAGGCAAAAATATAAAAATGCTGGTAGCCAAAGCAGCTATGCTGAAATGTAAAGGCTGAGAGGTTGTGGGCAGGGCACTAACATCTTCTGCTTGTTGCTTCTTGGGACACATGTGAAGATGTAGGCTCTCCACTTCCCTGACAGTCACCCAAAACATTCATTGGTAAGGTTTTACGAAACTTGTAACTAGGAAAGTGAAGCATTTTCTCTCAAAGTGCTTTCTTTATGTAGAATATTAGGAAACAAGACCCGTGCCCACTTTATTTATTTATTTATTTATTTATTTATTTATTTATTTATTTATCTTTTTGAGATAGAGTTTCCCTGTAGCCCAGATAGCCTGGAACTTGCTATGTAGACCAGGCTGGCCTCGATCACACAGAGTTGTCTCTGCCTATTGAGTGCTGAGATTAAAGGCATTGCCATCACATCTGGCCCTATTTATTTATTAATTATGTGTGTGCATGTGCATATGCATGTGTCATGGTGCACATATGGAGATCAGAGGACAACAGGCAGGACTCAGTTCTTTCCTTCCACCAAGTGGGTCCTGGGGATCAAACTCAGGGCTTGGTAGCAAGCACCTTTACCCACTGAGCCATCTCAGCAGCCCCCAAACCTTTAAAAAACTGCTCCCATCTATCATTTTCAGATAACAGTTACAGAAACAAATGTGCAGCTTTTAGACTTGAGGCAATCCTCTGTCCACCATCAGTAGATCTCCATGTTTAGTACAGCCTTTCCCCTTAGGTACTTTTGCAAGTCTCTGCAAGTCCTTGGGTACTGCATGGTCCTTGGTATAGCAGGGAGGCCATCTGTAACTTGTCTACTTGGGCAGGGGCCAAACAGAAGGCTGTGATACTGTCTTTTATTCCAGACATTGACCACTGAAAAGAAGATAAGACCCAGGCTCCTGATTCCTGTGACATCTCTTGGAAGTCCTGGATGTTCTTGTCCCTAGTGAGTCCTGCTGCTCTGTTTATCCCTAATAGCACTCTGGCATCTGAACTAATCCTACCCTATTGGTCCCTATTGTTTCGAGAGCTGATAAGCCTCCTCTAAATTCCTAACATAGCATCAGGCATGCATCTTGGTCACAAGGAGAATTCAGCTCATGGAGTCTCTGTTGCATACAGATATTCCCCAAAGAGCTGAGCCTCTGTGGCAATGCATGGTGAACTGGCTGTTTGGCGAATGGAATCCAGAAGAGTTCTGTGTGGATTCTGCCTTAACTGACAACCTTGGACGGACTGACCATTTCTACATTGGCTCCTGATTCTTATCTTTAATATGTGATTTGTGAAGCTTCTGAACTAGAGAAAAAAAAGATCTTTAAAGATCATCTAACCAACCTATTTTACTGATAAGGACCCTGCATTCCATTGTGGTTAAGTAATTTTCCCTGAGTGACACAGTTAGCGAAAAGTTGGCTATGAATTCTGCAGTAGAATTTTTCACTGGACTCAGAAGTAAATGCTGGGTTCCACAAAGCGTTCTGAATGCTTGATTAAGATAGCATAAGGCGGGGTTACAGATGGCTCAATGGTTCAGAGCACTGGCTGCTCTTCCAAAGGACCTGGGTTCAGTTCCCAGCACCCACATGGCAGCTAACAACTATCTATAACTTCAGTTCCAGGGTATCTGACACCCTCTTCTGACTTCTGTAGGCACCACATCCATGTGGTATACTTACATACATGTAGGCAAAACACATATAAAAAATAAAAGGGAAACAAAATGTTTTTTTTAAATAGCATAAGGCATTATGGGAGATTTGAAAAACAAAGCACAGTGCCCTCGTGGCTCTTAGCAATACAGACATGAAGAAATAGCTATAGGATAGAGAAGAGCTTTACTGTGAGCATATGTGATGAACTGGGGCACTCATCCTGGACCTCGTGATCTGTACACAACTCTTTCGTGCAACAGAGATTCCATGAGCTTAATTCTCCTCATCAGCAAGAGGCATGCCTGATGCTCCCTACTACCACCAGCAAGGACTCCAGTTTTCCAAATCTGGGTTGAGAATTTGATCACTAGGGGCTATGAGGGGAGACAAGGGTTGACATCCATCTACAGTTAGTATAAGGGTATAAGCTCCCCCCTCTGCAGTCCCTTCTGCCTTAGCCAAGATATTGTGAGGGTAGGGCTGGTGTCCTGGCAAGAAAATGCCCTGCTCCTTGCACCTGTAGTCACTGCCTGCGTGTACAGACTTGAACAGGCACTTACTCCTCCTAAAGTTCAATTCTTCATCTCTGAAACACCATAAATAACATCGTATACAGTGTCGGCTGATGATGAAGACTAAATCAAGTAATGTGAAATTCTTAGCACTCAATAAATCTTTATCATCATTGTCATTGTTATTTCATTGGTACCTTCTACATCAGCCGTTAAAATAGCCCCCTTTCCTCCATCTCTCGGTTAGGTTTTTCTGTTGTCACTTTCCTTGCTGATTCTGCCTCTCACTAAACTTCCTCCTTCTGTTCTCTAGCCTTGTCTGGAAATTCTTTGCCCCTGATTTCTCGCTCTCTTCCCCTTCCTGTTTCTACTTCCCCTATTTCCACTATTTTCTCCTGGGTCTTGATTCTTTCTTTCTCTTCTTCCTATCCATTCCCCGCACCGTCTTCCTATTGTCTCTGTTTTCTTACAGTTGATGCCCTTCATCCACTCACCACTCCCCTCCCCTGCTCAGTCCCATTTTCTCTTCTGTATTACTGTCTCACGTTTATCTTTCCTCTTTGCTTCTGCCTTGGGCTTCTCTGTAGCCTTCAGCACTTGCCCCTCTCCCATCTCCAACACCCAGTGGAAGCTCAAGCCTCATCAGCAATCTCCTCTGTGTGGTTTTTGTCCTGGAATCACACTGGGTTTGTGTGGCAGACTACCTCTGAGGAGTCATCAATGAATGGTCTTGCCGCATGGTAGTCATGCCTTCACAGAACTCACTCCCCTCAGTGTGGGCTGGACCTTGTGACTCCAGCTGAAGAAATGAAATACAGCCAGAAATGATGGGATGTTACTTTGAGCTTATATTTTAACAGACGTACAATCTGTCTTGGGTACTTTTTGGCTGTGAGAGAAAATAACTGCCATGTTGTAAACTGCCTGACTGACAAAACAACAAAACAAGGAACTCAGGGCTTCAGTAACAGCCAGTGAGGACCAATGGCTAGAAGCTAATCCTCCCCTGAAGCCTCCCTGCAGCTACTCTCATAATGCATTTGCTTTTACTGAACTTTTGTGTATTTCATACAGAACATTTTAATCAATCTTAATCATCTTTATACCCCCTTCCCCACTGGCCCCTTCCCATATCCCCCCCCCCCTAGAATTCATACATTCTGTAGTTTGTGTTAAAGGCCTATTGTGTCAAGTTAGAGTCCCTGGACATTCCTCAGTGTAAGTTCATCTATTGAGGTCTAGTTAGCTCATCTAGAGTCCATTGCTTTAGGAAGATCAGCTCTTCCTCACGTAGCAGTAATCAGTTGCCAGTATTTCTTCAGCTAAGATTGGGGTATGCTTGCCCATTTCCCCAGTTCTATGCTGGGTTTTTGTCTGCTTGAGTTTGCATGGGACTTGTGTATGCTGACACCATTGCTGTAGATTCATGTGAGCAGGGTCCCAGGAGCTTGTAGGACTGTTTCTATATGGTCATGCACCTCCTCCCTGGCTCTTAGATGATCTTTCCACCCCCTCTTCACATGCTTCCTGAGCCCTGGGTAGATGAAGTTTAATATAGGAGTCCTGTCCAAGGACCAGCATTCAACTACACTTTGGCCATTTGTGACCTTTTGTGTTCCTGGCCCTCTGTTGCATGAGGGAGCTTCATTTATGAGAAAGGAGAGATTCATTAGTGTCTTCTTTACCCTTGTTCTATGTTCCATGAGTCTTAGGTATAGAAATTGCACTGTAGATGTGTCACTTAGGCCTGGGCAATTCATAGACAATGTCTGTGTGTGACCAGTTATGGTACTTGGTAATAGTCTCCATCTGGTACAAAAGAAGCTTCTTTGATGAGTGGTGACTGAACTATTTATCTATAAATATAAGGATACATATTTTGCACATAGTAAGAGATGACATTGGTCTAGGGATGTGACAGTCTTGGGGTTTTCTCTAAGATCTATGACCTCTCCAGGCATGTGTATTCAGTCTAAGGATCTGAACAGAGTGTTCTCAAAAGAAGAAATAAAGATGGCTAAGAAACATCTTAAAAGGTGTTCAACATCCTTAGTAATTAGGGAAATGCAAGTTAAAGCCACTTTAAGATTTCATCTCACCCCAGCCAGACTGGCTAAGATCAAGAGAACAAATGATACCAAATGTTGGAAAGGATGCAGGGAAAGGGGAACACTCATCCACTGCTAGTGGTATTGCAAACTTGTGCAACCCCTATGGAAAGCAATGTGGAGAACTCTTAAAAAACTAAAAATGAACCTACCATATGACCCAGTTATTCCACTCTTTGGCATATACCCAAAGGAATCATCCTATTGCAGAGATACTTGTACACCCATATTTGTTGTTACTCTTTTCACAATAGTTAAGAGATGGAAGCAACTTAAGTGTCCCTCCACTAATAATTGGATAATGAAAATGTGGTACATTTACACAGTGGAGTTCTACTCAGTAGTAAAGATGAAATCATGAAATTTACAGGTAAATGGATGGAATTAAAACTGTTATACTAAGTGAAGTAACACAGAGTCAGAAAAATAAATGACACATGTGAATCCTAGCACCAAATGTGAATATGTATCCAGATGTAATTGCAGGAACCAGGATAATGGAAAGGAACCAGGGAGGTAAAGGGAAGGAAAGTACCTGAGAGAGAAGAAAGGGGAGACTGAGAAATGGATTAAAATGGCGGTATTTAAATGGGAGGGGGAAGGAGGGTTATACAAGGAAATTTGGTGATAAAGGGTAAGAAGGAGCTCAAGAGAGGTGGGACCATAGGAGACTGGTATTATAAAAGGAGAAATGGGGAAAATGGGGACACTCTAAGTGGGGAAGCCATGGTGGAAGGGTTAGATAGACAGAGAGAAAGGAGAGAGAGGAGAGAGAAATGAGGCCTAGATAGTCTAAAAAAAAACCAGAGGGAATCATATTAGTACAACAACCTAATGACAAATTACATATAACAATATCGCCACATGAGTCTATATGAATAGCTAAAGGCTACATAACAAGAAACAGTGCCAGACAGGAAAAACCTTCCATTGAGTTGTTGGCAAGGGTGGTCCAAGAGACTCCCAAAATTACACAGGCTATTGCCACAGCCCTTGATTGCCTCACACAACTTGAAGGTAAGACCCTGCTGCTGAAGACAAAACATACTTCAGACAAAGGATTTGGAGCAATGGAGCTGGACCTGACCTGGAAGCCACTTCCTCTGAAGGCTAGCTTTCACAGCTTTGGAGAGCACTGTAAAGGTGCCACGGGAAAACATCAATCGATGTCCAACACCAGCTTTAAGACCAAATAACCACATTAATGAACGGCACAACATACAACATTGGTGCAGTAGTGGCACATTTATCTTGAGGGCAATCAATAGCTACCTAATTGGACTTGAAGCCCACTCAGAGGAAACCAAGTGTGGTACTGTAAACATAACCAAATACACATGGCTGGCAAGTCTCCATTGTACTTTTATAAAAGATCCCAAGTCAGAGGCTCTGGATTCCTGACCCAGAAAAATGGCAAGATAATCAATGCTTGTGATTTACGATTACTATGTTTTGGGTAACTTATAATGGACTCTTTGGGTCTCAGTTTCTGTGACATCTGGGGGTTATTCAAGTCTACTCATAGGTGTCCTATCTAGAAGGTTATAGGAGTTACAAGGCCTATCTTGTTTCTCGTAGGAAGCCCGGTGCAACCTACACCTCTTTGTATTTTAAGCTCCACATCTTTGTATTTGCCTCACATTTCATTCCTATTATCTGAAATCTGTTTCTAATTTCTGACAGAATTGCAGTGGCCTATTGTTGCCTTGCTCTGCATGACATGCCAATTTCATTTTGGAGTCACGGCTATTGTCTTTTCCCTCTGCTAGTCTCTCTTGTTTTGCAAAATTCCAATCAAACATGTGAACATAGAGAGTTGCCTTCCTGCCTGATCCTAGTACTGTGTGACCCCCCGCCCCCCAGACAGGGGTAGATGACAGACAGACAGACAGCCTGTCTGCCACTGAGGCATCTTTCCTTGCTTAAAAATTTGCTTTCCAGATTGCAGATTCCTTTCCAACTCCTCCAAAGACTGGAACATATTAAATAAAAGCAGAGTTGAAATTGGATGGAATGTCTTGGCCACTTATATTCAGACCTTTCTTGCAGGGGAAGATGAGGGGAAGGGGCCAGTGTGCCCACATGGCTAGTGTAGGGAAGAAGGCTTCCATATCTTTCTCTTACCACTCAAGCTTTAAGTAGAGACAACATTTCTTTTTTTTCTTAAGCAGGGCCTGTAACCTAGGATCCATCACTTATGTATGGTGTCCATGGCAACCAGGCAATGGTATGGGATCCCTTCTCACTGGGGAATTCCTTTTATGGCTCATTTCCAAAACCAGCATGGCCAGTACAAGAGTCTGCAGTTTCCCAGTTGCTTAGCAACCAGCTTCTATGCTCTAGTCTCTAGGAAAAGCAGGCAGATTTTTTTTTTAAGTGTTTGTCGTCAGAATCATATGTTACATTCTCTCTACTTTGTCTCTTTAGAATGAAATAATTAGCGTGTGATAAGGATGCAGGAAAGGGCAACTGCTCCCTGGCGTTCGTGCCTCCACTGCTCCTGGCGGGCTGCTGCAAGCAAGGAGAGGGAGGGAAATGGTAGCATGCTTTTGGCTGGTAATTAAGCAGTGCCAGCCATCTGCACGTTGAAAGCTCTACATTTTTAACGTCTCGTGGGGACATCAAGTATGTCTTGAGCCAGCAATCTGTGATGCATTCCCTCTCTCGAACCAGAAAAGCCAGACTCCACCCACAGGTGTCACTTGACCACATCTCCACTTATACTCCTAGGGGGCTGGGAGTAGCTGGTGTGCTGAGTTTAGATAGAAAGGGAAGGAGACTTTATACCTTTACGTGACAGCAGTGGATTTCAACCATGGATGATTCTGCCTCCCAGATGATAGCTGGCAAGGTCTGCAGACATATCTGGTTGTCTCTCTGGTGGGGAAAGTGGGCTGTTACCCATATCTAGCAGGTATAGACCAGGGAAGATGCCGTGCATGCATGCTGCCCTATAAAAGGCAGACCTCACAAAAAAGAAGTATCCTTCTGGCAGTGTCAACAGGCCAAAGTTGAGAAACCCTGACTTAGAGGAATCAGAAGATCCATCTGTCTTGTTATAATCCAGTATTCTGGCTGACTAGGAAGAATGTTGACAAGGTAAAGAGGGTGTGGGGAAGACAGATCAGTCCAGTCAACAGATAAAGTTCCAAACCAAATTTCTGTATAGCAAGGAAGCTTAAAGCCTCTACAACAGTTGATTCAATAAGAGTGTTGATCAGTGAGCCCTCTGGAGTTTGTGACAATGGAGGTAATCTGTCAAGGGGCCTTCCTAGAAGGAAGGACAGCAGAGTTGACCCAGTGGTCTTGGTACTGGGCAGATTGAGAATTAAAGTGGGCTGTGAGAATTACAAGCCTGAACATGTGAGATGCCTAACCCCTCCCAGGCCCTCCATGTTAGTTCCTCTTACTTTCCTTTTGGTCTTGGCCTCTCATTTGTCCCCTCTCCTGACTAGAGTCCTTTGGACTGTTCCAGAATTTCAGCAAATGCACCAGTCTCATTTTACTGAGGTTATTTTATTCACCAGTGAGCAAAGGACACAAGCACTATTTGAGGAATTTGAGCTGATAGTCTCAGGCTACATTTTGTCAGGAGGGACAGAAAAGCCTAATGAGTGGGCAAATGACAGACAGTATTAATGTGTCAATGCAGGGTGTGCATGGTAGGGTGAAGGCAGGAGGATTGTGAGTTTGAGGTCAGCTTGGGCTACATAGCAAGACCTTGTCTCAAAATATAAAATCCCAAACAATGGACAAAAAAGTGAGTATAGTGGTATATGCCTGTAATACCAGGAAATGGAGGCAGGAGGATCAGAAATTCAAGGTCATCCTTAGCTACATAACAACTTCCAAGTCAGCCTGGGCTATGTAAGACCCTGTCTCAAACAATAATAACTACAATTATTTTAAAAAAGTTATGTGTGGATGCCCAGCTTTCCTATTTATTAGCTGTGTGTAACCTTGAGATAGTTGCTTATCTGAGTTTTTCTTTCTCACATATGAAATGGAGAGAATTACATATATAATACATATATAATGTATAGATATAAAAAATATAATGTAAATATATATATAAATGTCTTTGTGTGTACATGGTGTGTATGTGTGTGTGTGTGTGTGTGTATACTTGTGTGTGTGAGTGTAGATATGCCCATGCCACAGTGTGAGTGTGGAGGTCAGAGGACAGCCTCAGGTGTCTACCTTGCTTGAGGCAGGGTCTCTTGTTCACCTGCTGCTGCATACATCAAACTGTCTGGCTCCCAAGCTTCTGGAGATCCTCCCGTGTTCACCTCCTTTCTCACCACAGAAGCATTGGGATTACAGACATGTGCTGCTGCGCCTGGCATTATGTGGGTTCTGGGGATCTGAACTCATATCCACTGAGCCATCTTCTCAGCCTGGGAATTGCATTTTGGATTTACTGTGAAGATGAAAGATTATGTACATACACATATGCCTGGTGTGGCATCTAACATAAGGCAAGTGCCTGATAATATAATATGCACATTTATATATGCAGTCTTACATTGTGATACAAAATCTTCTGCAGCTGACAATGAGGCTAAGAGCTGTGTGTTAGGAATATGCAATTGGCCTCCCTATTATGTCATCTGTAACAGTCAGATTTCCCTCAGGATAATGTGATAGTGCCGGGTGTCACAACATTATGTAAGCAGGTTTTGAACCTATTTTTATTTTCAGTCTCTGCCACCTCTTGGGAGGTGATGACATCGCATTTAGGGGTGTGTGTGTGCGTGTGTATGAGTACACTGGGGACTGAGCACAGGACCTTGTGCATGTTAGGAACGTGTTCTACAAGTGAACTACGCCCAAGCCCCCTGTATGAATTCTACACATATAGTAACTTCTTTTTACTTGCCTAAAACCTTGAGAAAAATCTCAGGATACTTCTTAGTTCTAATAAGCTGGTCTGTTTTCACAGGATCTGTTCCTTTCATAATGTCCCAAGCTTCAGTCTATTCTCTGTTAGCCTCCAGCTTCTAACCTGCCTGGTTACCTAGAAGCCCCTCAAACACCTATCTCATTTGAAATGCTTGTGACTTATTTCTTTCTTGAAATTCATTCATCAAAACTGCATCTTTCAGTGTGTGTTTAAAATGAAGGTGAGTTACATCCTCTTTGTTGGTTTTCCCCTTATTTTTTCTAACAAGTTCCAATTGGTTAGCCTTTTAGAGACAGAGTCCCAAGTCCCTTCCTGGATGACAGCAACTGCCATCAGCATCTCACCTTCTGTGGCTTGTGATTTTTTTTTGCCTTTCTGGATTTCTCATTAACATTTATCTGCTCAGGTTTTACCCACTCACCTAGCCTCACTTAATCTCCCCACAACCAGCTTCTCATTGAACAACCTTAACAACTTCTCCAAAGCTTTGAGATTTTGCCACTTCCAGTCTAGATACTGTATGATTCCCCCTGCCCCCAGTGCTGCCCAACTAAAGTTCGTGTGAATGCAGCTTTGAACATGTCATTGCTAAGATTTTCCCCTCCACAGGAGATAATTAAATGATGTTAAATATAGAAGCTGCTTGCTCATTCTCCCAAGCAGATTTATGGAAACTCACCTGGAAGCCACCATAACTGGGGAAGATGGCAGAAGGATGTTTATCAGACATGCATGAGCCCAGCTTCTCTGAAGATAGTATACAGAGGCTTTTGTCTCTGAGCAAAGAGGCAGGAGTCAGAGTGCGCCAGTCACACCAGACTCATGGGCTGCTTGAAACGAGACGTCTCAGGGTTTACCAGGAGGACCAGAAGCACTCAAAGTATGTGTGGGTCAGGGCAGTGGCAAAGGAGTCTAGGCAGGCTGGAGAGAGGTCAAAGGGCATCAGGCAGCATGTCTGGGATCCAGGATGACAGACAGGAGAATCAGAACAGAGCACCCTTAAAGCCACAAAGGCAAGATTTTACCAAGGCAGGAACTAAACTCCAAGAGTGAGAACCATACCACTGACCTGGCTTAAAGGGGAGATGGTTGGCTCCTGAAGACAGATTACTACTACAGTAAAAATGGGGAAACGAGGAAGGAGGGGTTGACGCTTTCTTTAAGGCAAGTAATTTTCTCTCTGTTCCTACAAAACCAGTTCAAATTCCTAGACTAGTTAGCCAGTCAATTAGCAGGTCATGCTAAATGTGTGTTCCACGGGTGTCACACCACTACAAGGCCATTGTTTTCACAAAGCTCCTGCACAATACTAGTTTCATGAGGCACTCCAAGAAAAACATTTCTGCGGTCAGTAAGTTTGAGATATTTGCAAATTCCAGATCATTCCTGGAGATTTGTAGCATTTTAAACATCTGAACACTGCAAAATGGAAATCTAGCAAATTGTTTTCAGTTCAATATTTTTCAGACATGGTCAACAACAGGATCCAGCAGGATCCTTTTGTTACATAATGACTGTGAACATCCTGTGGCCACACTTTGAGAAACATTGTTCTAGAACATTCCTATTCTGTTCCCAGGCCCTTCATAACCTGGTCCTGCCCCTGTTTCCCAACTTTTCCTTCCTCTATTTTCCTGCATTCTAGCCACATTAAACTTTCCTCTTGTACATACCCGTTTGATGTTTTCTTCTTTCTTATTACAGCAGGTGATTCATCATCTGCCTGAAAATGGAGGGAGAAAGAACAGAGTCCTCTCACCTCTCTGAATCTTCCCCATCTCCATATCTACTTGTTCTTTGAGGTGTACCTCAAGGGTGACCCTTATTCATGCAGTGCCCCATCTCTATTCTCATCTCATACAACAAATAATATTTCCTCTCTCAAATCCCTCCTGTCTCACTATCTATTACTCTTTAGGGTACTTTTTCCTTTTTGTCTTTTCAGACAGGGTCTCGTAGCCCAGGCTAGCCTCAAACTTTTTATGCAGCCTAGGATGAACTTGAACTTCTGATCCTCCTGCCTCTGAGACCTCTCAAGTGCTGAAATTATAGGTATGTGCTTCCATACCTGATTTATGTGCTACTGGGAATCAAACCTAGGGCCTTGTGCATGCTAGGCAAGTACTCTACCAACTGGGTTACACTGCCAACTTCACTTTGCATAGTTCAAGTTGAATCTAGCCATTATGCCATCCTTCCTTGGACAGACTTCATGTGTAATTCAGCTTTGTTCCTATTTGTAAGAGTGTTAGAGGGAGCATTTAGCATGGTCTCTGTCCTCAGAGGTTAGGAAGGTTCTCCTCTCAACACTCAGGCCAGTGATGGCAACAACCTAGCTTATGTTCTGCCAACCCTTGCTCACCAGTGGCAAAAGGCCTCATCAGCAGTGGCCCCAGAATGCTTCTTAGCACTGTGCTCCTAAGAGTCATAACCAATGGGATAGTGTTGGTATGAGAAAGAATTCCTGATTTGGAGAATTTAGCAAGCTGAATATGGGAGCTGTTAATATTATAAACTGGTGACTGTCCATAACAGAAAAGAGCAATTAGCAGAAGCAATTCATTATACTTTCATGTTCATGTCTAGTCTCAAGGCTAATTATCTGTACAATTAGCATGTTACCGAATGCAAATAATTGATGAGCCTGACTTCTTGGAATGAAACATGAGACTTGTGAAATGTAAATAGCTGTGAGTTACTAACAGCTTCCCTTTCTTAGGCTTTCCAATAGGGCAGAGTCTGCACATTAGAGAAACAATGTGAGCATAACCCACTGACGTTAAAAAAAAAGACCAAACAAAACGCTGTACTACCTGTATTCAGATGCATAGGAAATCACTGCCTTTAGATCACTAGTTTCTAGCTGTGTGCCTTTGGGAGCATTACTTAATCTCAATTTCCTCCTGTTACTTAAACAACTCAGGCTCACCATTCATAAAACAATAGCAGCCCCTAGTAAAAGAGTTGCTGTGAGAATTAAATAATCACCATTTGTAAGGAGTGCACAGTAAATGATAGCCACTGTTGACAATATTATACTCATAGATACATGTTAATTCTTTATGTTCATTAAGATCACTTATGTATTTTTATACTATGTAAGAAATATTAGAGGGGATGAGAATTACAAATGTCTCTGTTATAATGTCATCTATGTATTCTTGAAAAGTTTCTGTGGTTTGCAAATGACCTTTTAAAAATAACAAGACTTGCAAGGAAAAAATGAGGTTGGGACAGACCACGCAAAACTTACTCAACCTTAGAACTACAGCACTCACAAAAACAGTGTCAAAACTAATATTGGACTTCCTAAACTTCAACTTGCACACTGTATCTCAGCCCTGAACCCCTTGACTACTTCTGCATCTCTAGAAGGATAGGTCTGGGAGGCCAGTCACTTCTATCAGGGTCTTTATCAAAATTAAACATTTAATATAAAGAGTAGCCAGGGGCTGGGAAATAGCTCAGTTGATAAAGTGCTTGCCATGCAAGAATAAGAACCTAGCCATGATCTCTAGAACCCCCAGGAAAAGCCAGGCATGGAGGTATGCACTTATAATCTCAGTGCTAGGGAGGCAGAGACAGGCAGATCTCTGGGGCTCAGTGGTCAGCTAGTCTAACCTAATGAGTGAATCTCCAGTCTCAGTGAGAGACATTGTCTCACAAAACAAGGAAGGTGCCAGGTACGGTGGCACACACATTTAATTCCAGCATTCAGGAGGCAGAGGCAGGTGGATCTCTATCAGATGGAGGCCAACCTGGTCTACATAGTGAGCTCCGGGCTAGCTGGGGCTAGAGGGAAACTCTGTCTCAAAAAAAAAAAAAACCTCACACACACAAAAAAACAAGATCTCTCTCTCTCTCTCTCTCTCTCTCTCTCTCTCTCTCTCTCTCTCTCAAAAAACTAAGGAAGGTAGATGGTACCTGAGGGTTGACACATGAGGTTGACCTCTGGCCTCCATACACACATAAACATGCACATGCATATACATACTGAAGAGCAGCATTCTTTGCTAGTTCATCCTTCTAGTATAAAAGGAAATGTCTCTATAGCATGTTCAGTTGCACACTAGGAAAGCTCAATGAGAGGGCAAAGTAGTGGTGCCTAATGTCAGTAAATCAGTCACTCCCTGCAGCTAAAGAAGGCAGCTATACGTATTCTGTGATTTTTCCTTGAGGCCCTCAGAGTACTCAGGTTGCTGCTGTATTGAAGAGGTAGCTCGGTGAAAAAGCTTGCCTCTGGTTGTTTCAAATTGTTAACGTGCTCAGAAAAACACTGCACAGAAACCAACATGACTTCTAGGTTATGCCGGTTCCTCAGTTTGCCCCATGTGAGGTCATTCATGTTTAGGAAACACATTTTAGCAAAAGAGTTTGTATTGAAGAGCTCCTACTTGGCAGGTGTTGTGGTAGAACCTAAATATAACCATGTGACTTAATCTGCACACAAATTTAACGACATATCCTGACTTCTGAGGTTCAGGGACATTAAATAACTTGTTGAGGGGGCTGGAGAGATGGCTCAGCAGTTAAGAACACTGGTTGTTCTTGCAGAAGACCTGGGCTCGAATCCCAGCACCCACATGGCAGCTAACAACTGTCCGTAACTCCAGTTCCAGGGGATCTGACAGCCTCTTCTATCCTCTGCAGGCATTGCGTGACATGGGTACACTTATATACATGCAGGCAATACACACATACACATAAAAAAAACCTTGAGGTCACAGGTTTTTAAGTAGCAAAGCTGGGTACCTGAAGTCCACCTAAATATAAAACTCCCACTCTTCGAGATTATACTATCTTCCCTTGGATAGATGGAACACAGAAGAAGACAGACACCCCTGGCCATCATAATGAGCGATCCTTGCCCCTAACCACAAGGCACTAACATTTACTCTCATTTAATCCTCACATAGGTATCACTTCATATACAAGAAAACCAAAGCTCAGAGACACCATATCAACAAAATGGTCACATTTGATACCATTAATCTTGAGTCAAAACTCCATCATGTGTCTCATGATGGGACACTCAGAATTAGTTCAGTTTCTCAACACAAATTTAATCAGGAGCGAATACTGAACAAATGCAATTGGAGGAATATATTATGGAAAAATTGATCCTGAAGTTTAAAAACATGTTAAGAACAAGAAAAAGAGCTGTTTCAGATTACAGATTACAGGTGAATTTACATGACAACTGATACTATGCATGATTCTAGATCCTGGATTGGGAATAAAATAACTATAAAGGAAGCTATTGGGACAAGTGATGGAATTTGAGTATAAGTTAAAAACTAGATTGTAACAGTGTACCAAGATTAAATTCTCTTGATTCTGTTTAAGTCCCTGACGTTATGTAACAAAATGTCTGGTTCTTAAGAAATGCAAACCAAATTAGTTAGAGGTAAAAAGGTATAATGTTTCCAACTTATTTTCAAACCTCAACTAATTCTCTGTCTTTCTGTCTCTGTCTCTCTCTCTCTCTTCCCCCCCCTCTCTCTCTCTCACACACACACACACACACACACACCTATATATCTAGCAACATCTGTAGCTAGTACTATCTGTCATCTATGTATGATTCTATTTTTTTAATCTATCTATAAAGAAACGGTATCTTCAGCAAATGTAATTGACATGCATAGGGTTATAGAGGAGTCTCTTGTATTATTCCTGCAAACTTTCTGTAGGTTTGAAATTATATAAAAATGCAAAGTTGCTCAGAAATGATGGGAACAGTGCCAGGAGACTATCCTCTGCAGGTCGCCCAAGTTTCTGCTTATCTTATAAGGCACTGGTAGCTTTTGCCACAAACTCTTTCCAAGAATGGTTGTATAATGAAAAGTCTTGGAAGATAGAGATTAAATTTCCTTCTGGAGCAAAAGTCAGGTTGGCTTTCTGCTGAATGTAATTTTTCCCTCTGGGAAAAGGATGTCAGTTTTGGTTGCAGCTCATCATAAAAACTTTGGGTTCCTCAGTTTTGATGTAAACCTACTGTGCACATAGTACCCACCTGGACCCTTCAGTGTTCCTCTTGTGAGACTTTAGGAGTGACAGGAACTGTTGCAATGGCAGATCTTGTACAACTTGATGTGCCATGAATAATAAAGATCTTTGTCTCTAACCCAGAAGTTTGTATCTGCTGCTAGCATCCATGAATCTAATAGATGTGTTAGTTTCAAGTGGGGGAACTCTCAAACTCTCCACAGCTTTTAAAAAAAGGGCACTTAAAAAAAACTGTGGGGCTTGGGACATAGTTCAGCCAGTAAAGTGCTTGGTGAGGACCTGAGTTCAACCCCTAGAAGTCATATAAAAAAAACTGCATGTGGTGATGTGTGCTCATAATCCCTAGGGTGGTGGAAACAGGCAGATCCCTGAGGTTTGCTGACTAGGCAGCTTAGCCTAATGACTGAGTTCCAGGCCAGTAAGAGACTGTCTCAAAAAACAAGGTGGACAGTGCCTGAAGCTTGACATTCAAGCTGACTTTGGCCTCCACACACATATGAGCATCTGCATTTTATACACACACACACACACACACACACACACACACACACACACAGAATCAACCAATTTAATAATTGTGTTAACTTTTTCTGGGAAGACACGAACAAATGTCTATTTACCCCAGATAAGGCACTGGTGACAGACCAAAGAAACCATTCCATCCAAGTCCACTTTTGTAAGCCAGTGAGTTTATTGGGCTTACTTATAGGGGCATGAGTGAGATATTACAGGAATGTGACCCAAAAACAATTTCTTCACCAAAAAGTTTCACCCTACCATAGATGATGATCTCCTAAAAGCTGCATAAATGGAGTTACCCTCTTCCATTAATCTTCCACTTACTTTATTCTGTAGCACCTCTCTAGGCCACATGCAGCTGGGGCAGGGTTACATATAGCTGGGAAGGGAGGGAGTGGCTGGAATTTCCAGTGAGGCTCTAATGACCTTGGAATCTGTTCTAGTTACTTTCTGTTGCTGTGCTAAAAACACTGACCAAAACCAATTTGGGGAGGAAAGGGTTTATTTGGCTTACAGCTCACAGTCCATCAGCAAGGGAAGCAAAGGGCAGGAACCTGAAGCACAGACCGTGGAGGTGCACTTGTTCCCCTGTCCCGTGCTCAATCTTTCTTCTTCTTTTTTTTTTTTTCTTATTCCTTTATTTATTTTTATGGGGCTTTTGGCTACTCTAACATCCCCTCCTCTGAAGAGGTAACCCTAACATCTTTTAAGGATTAGATACAAGCTTCCAAATACGTTTTTGGCCTTTGGAACAGAGTATGTTGCTAAGAGGCCCAAGGATATTTTGACTTTTAGCCAAGAAACTGGCTACTTTTCTTTGGGGTCTTTTTACCCTAACTGCCTAGCCAGTTCCTACCTCCAATTCTTATCATGCCATCCTCTGAAGAGGTCACCCAAATTGCCAATAGGGTATTGGGACACAGACCACTCTGGCTTCTTCCATGCTGAACAGGGACGCAGGGTGAGGTAATTGGAGTACCCCTTCAGTGGCTCTATCTCAAAGACTCCCAAATTGCATAACTCTTACCTTTAAGGGGAAAAGAAAGTCCTTGACTGGTGAATAGGAGATGTGAAGGAGGAGTAAAGGCAAGAGTAATTAGGATTACAAGTTCTAGACAGGGAACTAGAAAAAAGTTAGAACAGGGCAATTTTCAGATGTTCATGAGAGTCCATTGGAATTTCTTGACAAAGACTTCCAAAAGCATCCCTCTATTGTGTTCCTCCTCATTTTTCTTGTGTCTTCCAAGGCTGAACTCTAGAGTGATGGAGTCAGGATTTGCTTTCAGGTATGTTGATAGCTGTTGGAGTGGTTAGAATCAGTGTCAGTTCCCTCTCAAAGGCTTCTAGATAGAGGGAGAAAACAAATGTATCCATCATTTTAGAACAATAGCTGGTTGTCTCCCTTAGCTACAGGTGGGCACTACAGTATTGGAGACCAAGATTTGAAGTCTTCCACCTGAGCAGGACTTAAAACCATCAATGAGAAATAATTGTCTAAATTACTTTTTATATAGACTTAAGCCCAATATCTGGGAGGTATAATCCCTTGAACTCTTAAAGAAATATACTTTACTCTTTGGTTATACTTTCCTTTTGAGTGTTTAAGACCATAGTTAGCCCAAATAAATCAATTTGTTTTTACACTTAAGGTCATTTGAGGATCTGTTCCTCAGGGGTCACATGGGCTTGGGAGGAGCTCCTGGCTCCTTTCTTTTACCAGTTCCATCTATGTGACGATAAGTCAAAGGTCCTGCTCGACCATGTCTGGCTTCACTGGAAGCATGAATGAGATTTTTCCTATGAGTTAACCCTCCTCTTTGTAGACTGGACACTGGTTCAAGTCTATCTCATGGGGTCTCCATGTCCTCCCTGAAAAAGAGGACAGGTGACTCACCACAGTTACAGGACATTTTGAGAGATGTTCCATAGCCCCCTGGAACTTAGTCGACCTTGGAGGGCAAGGGGCAAAAACTGTCCTTTAAGTCCCTGTGACCACATTAGTATAGGCCTCAAACTATGGCTGTTAAACTTAGTTCCACCAGTCTGGTATTTTTTTTTCTTTAATGTATATATGTGTGTATTGCCTGCATGTAGGTAAGTGCACCCGTGTTGTGCAATGCCCAAAGAGGACAGAAGAGGCTGTCAGACCCCCTGAAACTGGAGTTACAGACAGTTGTTAGCTGCCATGTGGGTGCTGGGATTCGAATCCAGGTCTTCTGCAAGAATAGCCAGTGTTCTTAGCTGCTGAGCCATCTCTCCAGCCCCCAGTCTGGTACTCTTAATTATCATTTGCTATGTAGATAATTCTTGGATAAAAAACCAAATAGTCTCAGATAAACCTTGACTAGATATATATTTTGTTCCTTAAACTAGTTGACTAAACTGTGACCATAGAAAATTTAAGATTATATGTATATTATTTTTGTCTCATCCTTTATATATAACAAACCTAAACAGACCTTCATCACTTACTTAGGCTTTCTCATTTTTTCTGTTTTGGAAAATATCTCCATTCCCATATCTTTTTAACATCCTTTACATTCTCATTTTCTTTTTTTTAAACAATTATGAGACAATAGTATTAGCAAATAAATTTTCCATTTGTTCTGAGACTTCTTTTCCTGGGGATGCTAAACAATGCTTATTCCCTTTTAAGGTTCTAGTGTCTTTTTTTATTTTTACAAAAACTTTATTGAGAATTTCATACATGTATAAAAGGTGCTTTGATCAAATCCATGCCCACTTCCTCCCCTCCAACATTCCCCCCTCTGAAGAGGTAACCCTAAAATCTTTTAAGGATTAGAAACAAGCTCCCAAATACTTTCAACATTTTTGACCTTTGGAACAGAGTATGTTGCCAAGAGGCCCAAGGGCATTGTGAGTTTTAGCCAAAAACTGGCTACTTTTCTCTGGGGTCTTTTTACCCTAACTGCCTACATAATTCCTTTGCTTTTCCTGTAACCTCGGAGGGATACAGGGTGAGGCAATTGGAGTACCCCTTCAGTGGGTCTATCTAAAAGACTCCCAAATTGCATAATTCTTGTCTCTAAGGGGAGAAGAAAGTCCTTGACTGGTGAATAGGAGATGTGAAGGACAAGTAAAGGCAAGAGTAATTAGCATTACAAGTTCTAGATAGAGAACCAGAAAAAAGTCAGAACAGGGCAATTTTCAAATGTTCATATTAAAGTCCATTGGAGTTTCTTGACAAGGGCTCCCCAAAGCATCCCTCTATTGGGTTCTTCCTCATTTTTCTTCTGTCTTCCAAGCCTGGACTAGTTGGCTGGGAAGAGTGGCTTGATACTCAGGTGCGGGTCCAGTGACCCTGCTTGGCACTCTTTAATGAATGAGCACAACCGTCAGCTAGCCCAATTGTGACTATGTTTAGCGATCAGACTCAGCCCAAGTTGTGATGATGGTAGTTATTTCATGAAGAAGGGACTGCTGTATAGCATCTTCTTATTATAAGGACCTGGAATTTAAAAGGATTTGGTGCCAGGAGCCACATATGAGGTAGAACATAGGTTCTAGTGTCAAGCCAATGTTTGATTAAAGTTTTACTGGGGAACCAATGAATTTATTGAGCTTACTTACCCAGATAACTGAGGGGTTGCTGAGGTGTATATGACCTGAAGGTATTACTGCACACTGGAAAGCCTTTATCCATGGGCCATGCCTTCTCTTCCTAGCCTCCCCCCAGATTATAAAATTTAGCTCTCCCCAAATCCAGGAGGCCATGTGTGATTAGGGCCAAATTACATACAGTTGGCTGGGAAGAGTGGCTGGATAATCTGGTGAGGGTCCAATGATTCTGCTTGGCCCTCCTTTAATGAATGAGCACAACCATCAACAAGCCCAATGGTGACGATGTTTAGCAATCAGACTCAGCTAAAGTTGTGATGACGATAGTTATTTCATGCAGGAGGGACTGCTGTATAGCATCATCTTATTAAAAAGATCTGGAATTTAAAAGGATTTGGTGCTAGAATCCACACATGAGGGAGAACATACATCGTTTGTTTTTCTGAGTCTGTGTTATTTCCTTTAGTATAACAGTTTCTAGATCCATCCATTTACCTGCAGATTTCATTATTTCATCTTTCTTTACTGCTGAATAGAACTCCGTTGTGTAAATATACCACGTTTTTGTTAACCACTTGTCAGTTGAGGGGCACTTAGGTTGCTTCCATCTCTTAGCTATTGTGAAAAGAGCAGCAACAAACATGGATGTACATGTATCTCTGCAATAGGATGAGTCCTTTGGGTATATGCCAAGGAGTGGTATAACTGGGTTAAATGGTAGATTCATTTTTAGTGTTTGAAGAGTTCTCCACACTGCTTTCCATTGGCATTGCACAAGTTTGCAATCCCACCATCAGTGGATGAGCATTTCTCTTTCTCCACATCCTTTCCAGCATTTGGTATCATTTGTTCTCTTGATCTTAGCCAGTCTGACTGGGGTAAGATGAAATCCTAAAGTGGTTTTCATTTGTATTTCCCTAATTACTAATGATGCTGAACACCTTTTAAGATGT
>NW_008349234.1:1569937-1584684 GCF_000622305.1 Nannospalax galili | reverse complement strand
CCAATTGCTTGTTATTGGTATATAGAAAGGCTACTGATTTTTGTAGATTGATTTTATAACCTGCCACTATACTGAAAGTATTGATCCATTCTAGCACTTTTCTGGTGGAATTTTTGGGATCTCTTGGGTATAGTATCATATCATCTGCAAAAAGTGATAGTCTGACCTCTTCTTTTGCAATTAGTACTCACTTAATTTGCTTCTCCTGTCTTATTGCTCTAGCCAGAGTTTCAAGCACTATGTTGAAAAGGAGTGGAGATAGTGGACATCCTTGTCTGGTTCTGACTTTAATGGAAATGATTCCAGTTTTTCTTCATTTAGAATGATGTTGGCTGTGGATTTGTTGTATGTGGTTTTAATTATGTTGAGGTATGTTCCCTCCAGTCCAATTCCCTCTAGGAACTGAACATAAATGCATGCTGAATTTTGTCAAAAGCCTTTTCTGCATTTCTTGAGATGACCATGTGGTTCTTGTCTTTGAGTGCATTTATATGATTAATGACGTTTATTGACTTGCATATATTGAACCAGCACTGCATCTCTGGGATAAAGCCTACTTGACCATGGTGAATAATCTTTTTGATGTGTGAATGTATGCAGTTTGCAAGTATCTCATTGAGAATTTTTGCATCTACGTTCATTAAGGATATGGGTCTATAGTTTTCTTTTTTGGTCGTATCTTTACCTGTTTTCATATTAGAGTGGTGCTGGCTATTTTGAAGGAATTTGGAAGTTTTCCCACTGTTTATATATTTTTGAATAAATTAAGTAGTATTGGACGTAGATCTTCTTTAAATGTTGTAGAATTCTGCTGTAAATCCATCTTGGCCTGGAATTTTTTTAGTTGGGAGGCTTTGTATTACTGTTTCAATTTCCTTATATGCTATGGGTGTGTTTAAATTGTTAATCTCTTCTTGGTTTAACTTTGGTTGTTCCCATGCCTTTAGATATCCATCCATTTCTTTTAGGTTTTCAAATTTAGTGGCATATGGGTTTTTAAAATATTCCCTTATAATGGTCTGTATCTTTTGGGTGTCTTTTGTGATGTCTCCCCTTTCATCTCTAATTTTGTTAATTTGGATTTGTTAGGGTTCCAAACAGCAGCAGCTTCCCCCCTCCCCAACAGGGACCTACAGACTTTGGAGCCCAAAAAAGGGAACTGAGCTGATAAGCACCTTGACCTTTGAAGTCTTAATTTCTAATTTCTGCTCTGATTTTTGTTATTTCTTCTCTTTTGCTGGATTTGGGTTTCATTTGTTCTTGCCTTTCCGGTGTCTTGAGTTGCAGTGTTAGGTCATTAATTTTTAAAAAATATTATTATTTTTATTTTATGTGTATGAGTGTATTGCCTGCATGCAGGTAAGTGCACCCATGTTGTGCAATGCCCACAGAGGTTAGAAGAGGCAGTTGGGTCCCCTGGAACTGTAGTTAAGAACAATTGTTAGCTGCTATGTGGGTGCTGGGATTTGAACTCGGGTCTTCTGCAAGAATAACCAGTGTTCTTAACCGCTGAGCCATCTCTCCAGCCCCGGCTCTTTGTAATTTTTTAATGTAGGCACTTAGAGCTATAAATTTCCCTTTTAGGACTGCTTTTAATGTGTTCCAGAGATTGTATTGTATTGTATTGTATTGTCCTTTTTGTTGAATTCCAGGAATTCTTTGATTTCTTTCTTCATTTCTCCTTTAACCCACTCATTGTTTAGGAGTGTGTTGTTCAATCGCAATGAGTTCATGCAGTGACTAGGGCTTTGTCCAGTGTTGATTTTGAGCTTTATTGCACTGTGGTCTGATAGAATGCATGGAATTATTTTAATTTTTTTTGTATTTGTTGAGGTTTGTTTTGTGGCCCAGTATGTGGTCAATTTTTGAAAAAGTTCCATGGGGTGCTGAGTAGAAAGTGTATTCTTTGGTGCTTGGGTGGAATATTCGAAAGATGTCTATTAAGTCCATTTGATGTATGGTATCACTTAATTCAGATGTCTGTTTATTCTTTGTCCACTTGACCTGTCTAATGGAGACATTGGGGTATTGAAGTCCCCTACTATTACTGAGTTGGAGTTAATCTGTGTCTTAAAGTCCTATAGTGTTTTTTTTTTTTTGGGTGCACCAGAGTTGCTGCCTGTATGTTAAGGATTATAATATCTTCTTGGTTAACTGTTCCTTTGAACAGAATGTCATGACTGTCCTTGTCTCTTCTAATTAGTTTTACTTTGAAGTCTATTTTGTCAGATATTAGAATTGCAAATGGTGCCTGTCCTTGAAAGTGAGATGAGTTTCTTGCAGACAACAGAAAGATGGGTTTTATTTCTTAATCCACTCACCTAGTGTGTCTTTTGATTGGGGAGTTCAGTCCATTGATATTTAAGGTTATTATTGACAGAGGTATATCGGTTGCTGTCACTTTGATTGCTGTTTGTGTTCTCTAATTTTGTGTTTCCTTGATTATACCTTTATTTATTTTCTTTTGTTGCCCCTGGGGTATAGTTGTTTCTCTCTCTGCCCTCTGTATTGCTTCAAGTATTCTTTGAAGGGCTGGTTTTGTGGACATGTATTCTTTCAGGCTATTCGTGTCATGGAAGATTTTTCTTTCCACTGCAATTATAATAGAGATTTTTGCAGGGTAAAGTATTCTGGGCTGGCATCTATTGTCATGCAGAACTGGAAATACCTTGGTCCAGGCTCTTCTGGCTTCCATAGTTTGTATTGATAAGTCAGCTGTAATTCTGATGGACTTTCCTTTGTATGTGACTTCTTGTTTTTCTTTTGCTGCTTTCAGTATTCTCTGTTCTATACATTTAGTGTTTTTACTGTGATATGTTATGGGGAGTTTCTTTTCTGATCCTATTTGGTGTTCTATGTGCTTCCTGTATTTGTATGGGGCTGTCTTTCCTTAATTTTGGGAAATTCTCTTCTACAATCCTGTTTAAGATCTAGTCAACACCATTAACCTGAAATTCTTCTCCTTCCTCTATTCCTATGATCCGTAGATTTGGTCTTTTCATGGTGTTCCACATCTCTCGTATATTCCATTCTTGTGTTTTTTAAAATTTTCCATGATCTTTGCTTGAACGGTCCAGTTCTTCTAATTCATCTTCCAGGGTTGATATTCTGTTTTCCATCTCATTCGTTCTAGCGGTGAGGCTTACCCTTTTTGTTTCAAGTCATCTTATTGAGTTTTGCACTTCCTTTTTCATTTCTGCCTGAGTTTTCTTCAATGTTTCCATCTTTTTTGTGAATTCATTCAGAAGTTTACCCCTCTTATTTTTTTTAGCTCTTTGTTTGTTCATTTGTTCTTTAAATTTGTTGAATTCCTTGATCATGTTTATGATTGTTCTTTTAAATTCAGTGTCCTGGGTTATCTCTAGGGGTTCTCCTTGCATAACTCTTTTATAGAATTGGTGGAGTTGGTGGGGTCATAGTGTTTTGGCTTTCCATTTTATTATTCTTTTGTTATGATTTTGGCATGTGAATTTCTTTTGTTGTTTATTATTCTGATATGAGAATTAAGTTGAAGTATGCTTCTGTTTGTATAATCAAGGTGCCTAGATCCTTTTTTTATTGGTTATATAAAGCTGGTTGGTACAGGGTTCAGGTTTAATTTGGAGGGAACTGATGGCTTCAGATCAGCTATTCAGGAGTACCCACAGAAGTCCAATTCAGGTTCCAGTCAGGTACACTCAGGCTTCCTTCACCATGTGGAGTCAGGATCTGGATGCTCTCAGGCAATCCCCTGTGTTCTCATGCCCTCTGCCAGAGGGAGGCCAGAACTTTGGCACTCTCTGGCAGTCTGCTGAATTCAGAGCTGCTACACTGATGGAGGTCAGAACCCACCCTCTCAGGCTGTCTGCTAGGATCTCAGCCTTAGCCTACCAAAGCCAGATCTGTCCTGGGGCCTTGGGAGGGGTCTCACAAAATCCCAGGTAGGGGGATGGGTATGGCACAATTAGGGGAAGCTCACCACCATGTGGAGGCAGGATCCAGGAGCTCTCAGGTAGTCCTCTGCATTCTCAGGCCCTGTGGCAGAGGGAGGCCAGAGGGAGCCCAGAACTCAGAACTCGGCACTCTGGCAGTCTGCTGAGATCCCAGTTTACTTTCTTATATAACATTGGACCACCTGCCCAGGGATGATACCACTCACAGTGAGCTGGACCCACCCACATCACTCAAGAATCAAGAAGGTGCCCTACAGATATGGCCACAGGCCAATCCAATGGAGGAAATTCCTCAATTGAGGTTCTGTCCACCCAGTTATGTCAAGTTGACAACTGAAACAATCTAACAGAATTCCTTCTTTCTTTGAGGGGAACACCAACAAGCCCAATCTTGTTGAGGGCTCCTCTGGGTAATTGAAGCTACTCTGATTAAAATAGTAATGGGTATGTTATGCCTGGAGGACAGTGTTCCACAGTATATTTGTAGAAACCTAAAGGAGGGCATGGGGAGATAGACAAACAGACAGGGGGCGGAGGGAAAGTGTGGCCAGAGAGGAGTCTAGAAAAAAAATGGAGAACTGATATCAAACAAGAGAAAAAAAAAGAAGGGTGACAAAGAGGTCCAACTATCAACAGGACGCGAAGGTCAGAACAATGAGATACAGAATCAAACATACCTGGTCAGTTACACCAATGACAAATTTGCTTTGGGGAATTTTCTGTTTACTTCTTATCACATGCATATTTATAAAACAGAGACTCCAAAGAAGTTGTTCAGTTGGGTTTAAAATTGTGCCCAGAGAATGTGGATTTATAATTATTTTGCCTTTGGTAGCAGGAAACTCTTCATATGATGGTGGGGGGAGAGAGCAAGTAAGTTTCTGAGAATTCCTCTTTCTATAATGTAAACTCTTATATGTTCCTTCTAAGTACCTTTGAGTCTATAAGAAATAAGCCTTTATTGAGACACTGTCTCATTCTGTAGCCCAGGTTTGCCTACACCTTGTGATCTTCTGCCTCAGCCTCCAAAAGTGCTGAGATTATAAACCTATGTCACCATCTCTGGCTTGAGATGGCCCTATATTTGTGTTCATGGTAGTGGTAGAGAGAAAGTGAATTTTCATGAATCACCTTGACAGGCATGTCCAACCTTTTGATATGTGACATGACTTTATCATCTACAAAGTTCAGGCTTGAGAACTATAAAATTGAGTTAAAAAAATCATACACACAAAAATCTCCTAATGTTTTCAGTAAGTTTACAGTTTTGTGTTGGGTCACATTCATCACCAGCCTTGGATACTGTGGCCCACAGGTGGCAAGTTAGACATGCCATAAATATAACTTCAAATTTCCGTGTTGAAATCCTTACCCCCCACATAGTGATGGATTTAAGAGGTATATATAATTGCATTTGAGGGCTAGAGTGATGGCTCAGTGATTAAGAGCACTGGCTGCTCTTCCAAAGGACCTGGGTGCAGCTCCCAGCACCCACATGGCGGCTAACAACTGCCTGTAACTCCAATTCCAGGAGTCCTGATGCCCTCATCTCACCTCTATGGGCATTGTACACATATGGTGCACTTACAAACATGCATGCAAAACATACATACACACAAAATAAAACTAGATAAAAGATTTGTTTAAAAAATAACATTTTTGAGGTGACTAGGAGACTCCACATTAATAGATGTCTTAGGCAATTTTCTGTTATAATAATAAAAACCTGAGTATTTTATGTAGAAAAGAGGATTATTTAGTTCACAGTTCTAGAGGCTAAGGGTCTGTCTGGCTGCATTACAGCATGGCAGATGGCATCAGTGTGGAGTGTAAAAGGGAGCAATCACATGGTAGACAGGAAGCTAGAGTCTGGGATCAGTCTTGAGCTTTATAACAACTCACTTTCTCAGGGCCAGTGGGGTAAAGGTGTTTGCTGTACAAGCCTGGTGACCTGAGTTCAATCACTAGAACCCATGTAAATAAAGAAGGAGAGAACCAGCTCCACAGAGTTTTCCTCTGATCTCCACATATGTGCTGTGGCATATGTGCCCACACATGTACACACAATAACAAATACAAAAAATACAATAATAAATACTTAAAAGAACAACACCTCACTTTCATAAGAACTAATGACTTTGCAAGACCAGCATTAGTCCCTCCCAAGGGCGGAATACCCAAGGACTTAATTAACTTTTACTAGCCACACCTGAGGACCAGCCCCCCCCCCACTAGGGGCACCCTACCCACCCTACCCACCCACCCAGAGGCCAAGATTCTGCTGCACAAAACTTTGGGGAACACACTTCAACCATATTCAATCCATGGGAATGGGAACAGAGTCCTTATACAAGAGACTTGAAGGAAAAAACTCTCATCTATACCGTCTGAGGTCAAAATGGAAAAAACACTATATATAGAAGCAGGTCCTCACCAGACACTGAATCTACCAAACCTGTTGTCATCTTGTTGGCCGCCTTAATATCTGCCTATTTTTATTTCTTTTTTCTTTTTTTTTTAAATGAATTCTCCAGTAACTTCAAGTAGTTATTTGTTTTTATATTTTTTTAAGAGTTAAGCTGGGCATGGTAGCACATGCCTTTAGACCCAGGATGTAGGAGGCAGAAGTAGGCAGATCTCTGTGAGTTCAAGGACAGCCTGATCTATACAGCGAGTTCCAGGCCAGCCCCACTACAGGGAGACCGTGTCTCAAAAAGACCAAAAAAGAAAGGAGTTATATTTTGGGGAGCTGGAGAGATGGCTAAGGGCTCAGACATTAAGAGCACTGGCTGTTCTTGCAGAAGACCTGGATTTGAATTCCAGCACCCACATGGCAGTTAACAACTGTCCATAACTCCAGTTCCAGGGGATCTACACCCTCTCTGTCCTCCATGGGCACTGCACGACACAGGTGCACTTACATACATGTAGGCAATACACTCATACACATAAAATAAAAATGAATAAAAATTTTAAAAAGAGTTATATTTTCTCAAGAATCTAGTTCTGTCTACAGAAGGGTTGGTCTAACATGAAGTACGTGGCTTTTCCCAGAAGTAAAATCTGTTGATTTTCTTTACTCAAGAATTCCCTAAAGAACTCATTTGAAAGAATCTTATTAGCAAATGTAGTCATTAATATTTCAGGGGTTGGCAAGATGGTTCAGTGGCTAAAGGTGCTGGCTGCCCACCCTGATGACCTGAGTTCAATTCCTGGAACCCACATGGTAGAAGGAGAGAACCAAATCCCCTAAGTTGTCCTCTGACCTCCACACATGCACTGTGGCAAGCATGCACATGTGTATGTACACACACACACACACATTGACACAAAATATAACAAATAGGGGCTGGAGAGATGGCTCAGAAGTTAAGAACACTGACTGTTCTTACAGAAAACCGGGGTTTGAATCCCAGCACCCACATGGCAGCTAACAGCTGTCCATAACTCCAGTTCCAGGGGCTCCGACAGCCTCTTCTGTTCTCCGCGGGCATTGCACGACATGGGTGCACTTACCTACATACATGCAGGCATAACACTCATACACATAATATATATATATACATACATATATACATATATATATATATAACAAATAGTATTCAATAGAATCCATTTAGTGATTCTATAAAAATCCTGGGCAACTGAGAAAATGTGATAAAATTAACAAAGATATGATTGTTAAAAGGAAAAATAGGTTTTGAAGGAAAGATAACAGAAATAAGTTTGGGAAACGCAAAGAAATTTTTAGTTTTTCACTAAGCGTGGTGGTGCATACCTGCATACCTGAAATTCCAGCACTCAGGAGATAGAGGCAGAAGGCTCTTGGGTTGGAAACCCAATCTCAAAAACTAACCAACCAACCAACCAACCAACCAAGAAAAATGTCATCCTTCTCTCAAGAGGAATCTTCCAAGAAGCATTCCACTGGAAAAGGTGTGTTTTCATGAAATTGTTTTTTAAGTTAGGGCTGTGCCCCCAAATATACAATTCTTCTTCAACTATTAGGCAGCTAAGATCCATCAATTAATTTCAACTCTTCTTAAGTATGTTTATATTTTCAAGTATTTTCTAAATTCACAGTTAAGTAAAAACTAACGCATTTATTTAGGAAAATTAAGACCTATAATTTTGTTTGAAGTCTTCAAGCCCAAAGGCTGGGGGAAGGCTATAAAGGGCCTACACAAAAGTAGTTAGTAATAAGCATGAATAGGGATCCAAGGGCTCCAGGCATTTGAGGACTGCCTGAGAGTGCCTGGATCTGGCCTCTGTGTGGTAAGGCTCCTGAGCTGCTGGACTGAAGCCATCTGGTCCCCCAAGTATAAAATCAGAAGAGAGAACCTGAAGCCTAGACCAACAAGCTTTGCATACCCAATAGGAAAACAACCAAAGCACACCAATAATACAAACAGAAGCAGACTTCAACTCAACAACGGAAGGCTTGAATCACAAACAACAAAAGAAATCCACATGCCCAAATTACAATGGAAAATAACACGGAAAACCAAAATAATATGTTACCACCAAGAGTACTACAAGGAGAACCCCCTAGAGATAACCCAGGACACAGAATTTAGAACAGTCATAAACATGATCAAAGAATTCATGAATTTAAAGAACACACAAACAAATCAAAGAACTAAAGAAGATAGGGATAAACTTCTGACTGAATTCATTAAAAAAAGATAGAAATATTGAAGAAAACTCAGGCTGAAATGAAGAGGGAAGTGAAACAATAAGCCAATTAGAAATGACAGGAGAAAGCCTCACCAATAGAGTGAATGAAATGGAAAACAGAATATCAAGACTAGATGATAAAGTTGACAAATTGGACCACTCAAGCAAAGATTATGAAAAATTTAAGAAAAACACAAGAACGGAATATGCAGGAAATATGGAACACCATGAAAAGACCAAATTTACACATCATAGGCATAGAGGAAGGAGAAGAATCTCAGGATAATTGTATTGCCCAGATCTTCAACAGGATTGTAGAAGAAAATCTCCCAAAATTAAGCAAAGACATCCTCATACAAATACAAGAAGTACATACAACACCAAATAGACAAGACCAGAAAAGAAACGTCCCATGGCATATCATACTAAAAGCGTTAAATGTGGAATAATGAAAGCTTCAAAAGCAAAGCAACAAGTCACATATAAAGGAAAACTCATCAGAATTACAGCTGACTTTTCAATGCAAACTATGAAAGCCAGAAGAGCCTGGACCAAAGTATTCCCAGTTCTAAATGACCATAGACACCAACCCAGCAAAAATGTCTATTATAGTTGAAGGGGAAAGAAAAATCTTCTGTGATACAAATAGGCTGAAAGAATACATGTCCACAAAACCAGCCTTTCAGAGAATACTTAAAGCAATACAAAGAATGGAGAAAGAAACAACTTTACCCAAAAGGCAACAAAAAGAGACTAAATGAAGGTATAATTGTAGAAATGCAAAATTAGACCAAGAATGCAAACAGAAATTAAAATGATGGCAACCAATACACATCTTTCAATAATAACTTTAAATATAAATGGACTGAACTCCCCAGTCTAGTTGAATGGATTAAGGCTAGTTGAATGGATTAAGAAACAAAATCCATACTTTTTTTGTCTGCAAGAAATGCATCCAACCTTCAAGGACAAGCACTACCTTAAGGTGAAAGGATAGAAAAGAATATTTTAAGCAAATGTTACTAAGAAACAAGCAGGGGTTTCCATTTTAATATCTGACAAAAATAGACTTCAGACTAAAACTAATCAGAAGAGATAAAGAGGGCCACTTCATTCTGATCAAAGTAAGAATCAATCAAGAAGATTTTACAGTCATGAACATATGCACCAAACTTTGGTGCACCCAATTTCATAAAAACAACACTACAGGACTTTAAGACACAGATTAACCCCAACTCAGTAATAGTAGGAGACTTCAAAACCCCACTGTCTCCATTAGACAGGTGAACCAGACAAAAAATAAACAGAGAGACATCTGAATTAAATGATTCCATACATCAAACGAACCTAACAGACATCTACTGAATATTCTGCCCAAGTACCAAAGAATACACTTTCTATTCAGCACCCCATGGAACTTTCTCTAAATCTGACCACATACTGGGGCATAAAACAAACCTCAACAAATAAAAAAAAAAAGAGAGAGAGAAATAATTCCATGCATTCTATCAGATCACAACACAATAAAGCTTAAAATTGACATAGAAAGAAGCCCCTAGTCACTACATGAACTCATGGAGATTAAACAACACACTCCTGTATGATGAATAAGTCACTGAAGAAATTAAGAAAGAAATAAAAGTATTCCTGGAACTAAACGAAAAGGATAATACAACGCAACAAAAACCTCTGGGACACTTTAAAAGCAGTCCTAAGATGGAAGTTTATAGCTCTAAGTCCCTACATTAAAAAGTCAGAAAGAACACAAATAAATGACTGAACATTGCAACTCAAGATTGTGGAAAGGCAAGAACAAATGAAACCCAAGCTCAGCAGACAAGAAATAACAAAAATCAGAGCAGAAATTAATGAAATAGAGACAAAGAAAACAATACAAAAATCAATGACTTTAACAGCTCGTTCTTTAAAAAGCTGAACAAGATAGACAGACCCTTAGCCCACTTAACTAAAAGAAAGAAATAGCAAATCCAAATCAACAAAATCAGAGATGAAAGGGGAAACATCACAATAGACACCAAAAAGATCATTATGAAGGCATACTTTAAAAAACCTATACTCTATTAAAATTGAAAACCTAAAAGAAATGGGTGGATATCTAAAATTATGGGACCCACCAAAGCTAAACCAAGAAGAGATCAACAGTTTAAACAGACCCATAACATATAAGGAAATCAAAACAGTAATACAAAACCTCCTGACTAAAAAAAGCCCAGGCCCAGATGGATTTATAGCAGAATTCTATCAGACATTTAAAGAAGACATACAACCAATACTAATTAAGTTATTAAAAAAGATAGAAACAGAGGGAGAACTTCCAATTCCTTCTATGAAGCCAGCATCACTCTAATATCAAAACCAGGCAAAGACATAACCAAAAAAGAAAACTATATATACTCATAGCCTTAATGAACATAGATGCAAAAGTTCTCAACAAAATACTTGCAAACCTCATACAAACACGGATCAAAAAGATCCACCATGATCCAGTCAGCTTTACTCTAGAGATACAAGGATGGTTCAATATATTTAAGTCAATAAACATCATAAATCATATAAATGAACTTAAAGACAAAAATCACATGGTCATCTCAATAGATGCATAAAAGGGACTTTGACAAAAGTTAGCATGCATTCATGATAACAATCCTAAAGGGAGGGGGCTGGAGAGATGGCTCAGTGGATAAGAACACTGACTGTTCTTGCAGAGGACCTGGATTCAAATCCTAGCACCCACATGGCAGCTAACAACTGTCCGCAACTCCAGTTCCAGGGGATCTGACAGTCTCTTCTGTCCTCTGCAGGTATTGCATGGCATGGGTGCACTCACCTACATACAGGCAATTACACGCATACACATAAAATAAAAATAATAAATTAAAAAAAATCCTAAAGGGAATTGAACTGGAGGGAACACATCTCAACATAATTAAAGCTATATACAGCAAACACACAGCCAACATCATTCTAAATGGTAAAAAACTGGAAGCATTTCCATTAAAATCAGGAAACAGACAAGGCTTTCCACTATCTCCACACCATTTTAATATAGTGCTTGAAACTCTTGCTAGAGCAATAAGACAAGAGAAGGAAATCAAAGGAGTACTAATTAGAAAAGAAGAGGTCAAATTATCTCTTTTTGCAGATGATATGATACTATACCTAAGAGATCCCAAAAAATTCCACCAGAAAACTCCTAGAACTGATCAATTGGGGAAAATGGGGACATTTTTTCAGTAAAGTGGCAGGTTACAAAATTAACCTATAGTAAAATACCTTAGAAGAAATCTGACGAAAGATACCAAAGATCTCTACAATGAAAATTTGAAATCGTTAAAGAGACTGAGGAAGACACCAGGAGATGGAAGGACCACCCATGTTGATGGATTAGAAGAATTAATATTGTTAAAATGACCATCCTACCAAAAGCAATACATGGATTCAATGCAATCCCAATCAAAATCTCCATGACATACTTCACAGAATTAGAAAAAACATTCTAAAATTCATATGGAAGCACAAAAGTCCCCAAATAGCCAAAATAACCCTGATCACAAAGATCAATGCTGAGGGGATTACTTTCCCAGATCTTAAACTATTATTACAGAGCTATGGTCATAAAACAGCATGGTACTGGCATAAAAATAGACACATAGATCAATAGAACATAACTGAACATGCAAACATGAGTGTATGCAATTTCAGCCACTTGATATTTGATAAAGGTGCTAAGAACACACAATGGAGGAAAGACAGCATCTTCAACAAATGGTGCTGGCAAAACTGGATTTCTGCCTGTAGAAGAATGAAACTAGATCCTTATCTTTCACCTTGTACAAAAGTCAACTCCAAATGGATCAAAGACCTCAACGTGAAACAGAAACTGAAACTGTTAGAAGAAAACATTGGCAGTAACCTATAAGATATAGATGTAGAGAGGATTTTCTAAATCAGACATCAGTTTTTCAGGAATTAAGGTCAACAATCAACAAGTGGGACCTCATTAAACTAAAAAGCTTCTGTACAGCAAAAGAAACAACCAAGAAAGTAAAGAGAAAACCCACAGAGTGGGAGAAAATCTTTACCAGCAACATCTCTAACAGAGGTTTAACATCCAGAATATATAAAGAACTCAAAAAACAATCAAGAAAACAAATGACCCAATTAAAAGATAGGCTAAAGATCTGAACAGAGACTTCTCAAAAGAAGAAATAAAGATGGCTAAGAAACATCTTAAAAGGTGTTCTGCGTCATTAGTAATTAGGGAAATACAAATGAAAACCACTTTAGGATTTCATCTTACCCCAGTCAGACTGGCTAAGATCAAGAGAACAAATGATACCAAATGCTGGAAAGGATGTGGAGAAAAGAGAATGCTCATCCACTGATGTTGGGATTGCAAATTCACGCAATGCCTATGGAAAGCAGTGTGGAGAACTCTTCAAAAACTAAAAATGAATCTACCATTTGACCCAGTTATACCATTCCTTGGCATATACCCAAAGGACTCATCCTATCGCAGAGATACTTGTACATCCATGTTTGTTGCTCTCTTTTCACTATAGCTAAGAGATGGAAGCAACTTAAGGGTCCCGCAACTGACAAGTGGATAATGAAAATGTGGTACATTTACACAATGGAGTCCTACTCAGCTGTAAAGAAAGATGAAATAATGATTTTTTTCAGGTAAATGGGTGGAACTAGAAACTGTTATACTAAAGGAAGTAACACAGACTCAGAAAAACGAATGATGTATGTTCTCCCTCATATGTGGATCCTAACACCAAATCCTTACATATAACTTTGTATTCAGATGTAACTGAAGGAACCAGGATAAGGAAAAAGAACCAGGGAGGTAAAGGGAAAGAAGGAACCTGAGAGAAAAGAACAGTATGATACAAGTGTTACTAATGGAGAAATTGATAAAAATGGGGGTATTTAAATGGGAGGAGGGAAGGAGGGTTATACAAGGAACCTTGGGGATAAAGGATAAGAAGGAACTCAAGAGAGGTGGGACCATAGGAGACTGGTATTATCAAGGGAGAAACGGGGAAACTTGGGGACACTTTAAATGGGGAAGCCATGGTGAAAGGGTTAGACAGAGAGAGAGAGAGAGAAAGAGAGAGAGAGAGAGAAGAGAGAGAGAGGAGATAAATGCCTACCTAGTATAAAAAACCAGAAGGAGTTGTGTTAGTCCAAAAACCTACTGAAAAATTACATGTACAATATCCCTACATGAGTCCATGAGTATAGCTGAAGACTATAACAAGAAACAGTGCCAGACAGGTGAAATATTCCTTTGAGTTGTTGGTCAGGGTAGTCCAAGAGACTCCAAAAATTATACCTGCTATTGCCACAGTCCTTGATTATCTTTCAGAACTTGCATACCTTATTGCTGAAGACAGGACATACTTTGGACACAGGATTTGGAGCAATGGAGCTGGAAATGACCTGGAAGCCACCGCCCATGAAGGCTAGCTCTCATAACTTTGGAGAGCACTATGCAAGCTGCTAAGGGAGAACATCAATCAATGGTCCAACCCAGCTTCAAAACCACATCAATGACCAGGACAGCAAACAGCATTGGTGCAGTAGTGGCACTTTTATCTTGGGGGTTATCAACAGCTACCTAATTGGACTTAAAGCCCACTCAATGGGAGGAAACTCATGTGTAAACCTAGCCAAATATAGCTGGAGAGGTCACAGATCCTAGAGATTCTAGAGAAAACCCCTAGCTGTCACATTGCTAGACAAATGTCAGTTCTTACTATGTAAAAAATATGGATCCTTAAATCTATAGACAAGTATCCCAGTCACTACCCATCAAAGAAGCTTCTTTTTTGCCAGGCATGGTGGTGCATGCCTTTGATCCCAGCACTTGGGAGGCTTATCTCTGTGAATTCAAGGCTAGCCTGGTCTACATAGTGAGTTCCAGGACAGCTGGAGCTACAGGAAGATCCTGTCTCAAAAAGACCAAAGAGAGAGAGAGAGAGAGAGAGAGAGAGAGAGAGAGAGAGAGAGAGAGAGAGAGAGAGAGAGAGAGAGAGAGAGAGAGAGAGAGAGAGAGAGAGGGAGAAAGAAAAAATAAAAAAGAACAGCTGGGGCTACAGAAACAGAAGC
>NW_008349234.1:1543497-1564124 GCF_000622305.1 Nannospalax galili | reverse complement strand
ATGGAAGGGTGAATGTGGCTTAGGGAGTCCCAGCGCGGAGAGCTGCGCTGTAGACTTACCCCAAGAGGCCTGAGGATAGTAGTGCAGGCTAGGAGAGTTAGCCGGTGGTGCAGGCCCAGGGAAGCAGAGCGAGGTGAGGGCAGGGCCAGGACCAGAAGTGGTGCTCCTGGAGCCCAAGAAAGGGACTGGGTTGCTCTGGGTGAGAAGGATCAGGAAACAGTATTGGTTCCCCAGGTGTCTGGGGCCCCAAGACTAGGAATGGCACAGGGTCCAAGCTAGAGTATAGAATGGCGGGCGGGGGGGCAGGGGGGTGGTGGGTGGGGTGGAAGGGTGAATGAGGCTTAGGGAGTCCCGGCGCGGAGAGCTGCGCTATAGACTTACCCCAAGAGGCCTGAGGATAGTAGTGCAGGCTAGGAGAGTTAGCCGGTGGTGCAGGCCCAGGGAAGCAGAGCGAGGTGAGGGCAGGGCCAGGACCAGAAGTGGTGCTCCTGGAGCCCAAGAAAGGGACTGGGTTGCTCTGGGTGAGAAGGGTCAGGAAGCAGTATTGGTTCCCCAGGTGTCTGGGGCCCCAAGACTAGGAGTGGCGGCAGGGCTCAAACTAGGAGGATAGAACGGCGAGGTGGGTGGATGGAAGGGGGAATGTGGCTTAGGGAGTCCCGGCGCAGAGAGCTGTGCTGTAGACTTACCCCAAGAGGCCTGAGGATAGTAGTCTGCTTTTTCTTTTTTAACAGAGACTATTACAGAGTTCCACAACTGGTCGTACACAGAGATTGTCTGTGAATTGCCCAAGACAAAGTAGCACATCAACAATGCAACCTCTACACCCAAGGCTCATAGAACATAGAACAAGGGATAAAGAGAATGCTAATGCATCCTTAAATTCTCAGCAATGAAGTGCCCTCATGCAACAGAGGACCAGGAACACAAAATGTCACAAATGGCCAAAATGTAGAGAATAAGAGTCTGCAGAGTGTGGGATCAGGGACCATTGCAGAAGAGGGGGTGCAAAGAAAGAGTCAGGGAGGAGGTGCATGATCATATAGAAATAGAGTACCACAGGCTCCTGGGACCCTTCTCATATGAAACTACAGCAATCATGTCAGCATGCACAAGACCCATGCAAACTCAAGGAAACAAAACCCCAGCACAGAACTGTGGAAATGGACAGCAGGCCCCAGTTTTAGTTGAAGAATTACTGGCAGCTGATTACTGCTGAGTGAGGAGAAGCTGATCTTCTTAAAAGGGAGGGACTCTAGATAGGCTGACTAGAACTCAGTGACTGAACTTGCACTGAGGGACATCTGGCAACACTAACTTGACATGCTAGGCCTTAACACAAATGACAGAATGTATGAATTCCAGTGGGGGAGGATAGTGGGAGGGGGCCAATGGGGAAGGGGGTATAAAGATGATTAAGATGTTCTGTATATACCGGGCAAGGTGGCGCATGCCTTTAACTCCAACACTTAGGAGGCAGAGGCAGGCAGATCTCTGTGAGTTCAAGGCCAGCCTGGTCTACACAGTGAGTTCCAGGCCAGCTGAGGCTACAGGAAGACCCTGTCTCAAAAAGACCAAAAAAAAAAAAAAGATGTTCTGTATGAAATACACAAAAATTCAACAAACTTTTTTTAAAAAAAAGGAATCCAAGGGCTGCGCCTGTAGCTCAGTGGTAGAACACTTGCTTAACATGCTCAAAGTCCTGGGTTCAATCCCCAGTAATACACACACACACACACACACACACACACACAAAATTGACCAAGGCACATGAGTTCAAGGCCAGTCTGGGCTGCATGGTGCGTTCCCAGCCAATTAATAGTCTCTAGCAAGACCCTGTCTCAAACAAAACAAAGCAAAACAAACAAAAAATATGACCAAGAGGCTCAAACACTATCTTTTTTTTAAGCCCCAAAAGGGGGTAAAATAAATAATTTGATATTAGAATATCATATAGGCTCTGCACAGAGTCAGCCTACCCTAAGGCCTGTTTTAATTACAATGGATTTGTAAGAGTAATAAAATAAAACTAAGCCCAGAAACATAAAACTAGAAGTAAAGTGCTTTTTAAAAAATATACAATAGATTACATTATTCCCATTATGGATCTTCCATCAAGAAAATTTTATTGAATCTTATTTCTCTGAAAATGGGCAGGCTGAGTGCCATCATGGCATTCAGAAGAGGCTAAGCCGAGGAGCCAGATCAGATCCCTGGGACTTAATAGCGCCATAGAGCTGTAATAACTCAGGTAACACTGTAATGAGATATATCCTATATACCACAAACCCCTAAGGTAATGTGTGCTATTCAGTAAGCACTCGCTCCCCTGGTTCTCTTTACCTGGTTCTCTGGGACTACAAAAAGGAAATTCTTTGGTAGCAAACATGAACAAGAACATTTTATTTATTACTTTAACTTTGGACAGGTAAAGGCATGAAAGAAATGTGCCCTTCTGTTGACTGATTGACAGCTCAGATCCTAAATGGGACCCGAATTTCCTAAAGGTGAACCTGATCTTGAAACATTTTTTTATTCCAATTTTCCATATGTTCTCTCCAAATTGTTTTCTTGATGCTTATACTCTTATTTTTAAGCCATCAAAACTGCAACTTCCTACTTAGGTTATATTTATATGAGCATATAAAAGTGCTTTTTATTAGATTAAAGATGGAAATGTAAATGGAGCTGTCGGGTACGGTCCACTGTCAAAGAGGTCATTTGGTGCTCATCTCACAAATGGGGCAGAATTAAAAGACAGGCGGAGTGGTGTGATGGGGGAAGGGGAATTAATACACAGAAATTACTAGGCAGAAGGAAGGCTTTCCTTTTTTCGCCCATAAATCCTGGTTAGGACTGGATTTGGTGTCACAAACTTTTCAGAGGTTGTTAGAGAAGAAGTCACCTGCACTCTGTTCTCTAATGGAGAAGGCAGAGGCTTTGCCTAAGATCTTTTTCTTTTTTTAACTGCAGTTACATTCACATCTGCCAACACCAGGGGATATTGATGGTAACCAATTGTCTAGGTGCTTTTGTTAGCCCCTCTTTTCTGCTGTGCTGGGCTACACAATTACTAGAGCCCTTGAGAATGCTTATTGTCAATAGGAGTAATTTCACATCCCATCCATTTAGTGAAAAGATGTGAAAATTGATCTTAGTTCTGTGGTAAGACTGGAACCAGAGCTCAGGCTACAAACGTCTTGGAAATAAATATGTGCCCGTCACTGTTTTCATTACGTATCGCTGTCGCCCAGCCTCTAGGGAAATGAACTCAAGTCCAGCTGTCTTTCTGTGAAGTTCAGATGTGTTCCCAATCTGGTGAAGTAGGCTGTCACTTTCATTTATTGTTAAATTTTGTAGCGGTTGTCGTAAGGGGTTGGCAGACCTGAAGAGCTTGACTCTGTTTTATCCACAGACTGGGGACAACGTAATTTGACACTGACTGCCAAGGAGGCCCTTCCAACTCAGTTTATTGTCTGGGCCTTTTTTTATTTGGTTTCAAAAGTCTCTTCAAAAGGGCAGCAAAATTAGCCTTAAACAGTATTTCTTGGATTGCTTTTAACAATGGTGATAAGAAGAGAGTCTAGTCTTGACAGAAGTGGTTTCATTACAACTTGTTTTTATCTTGCCAGAATAAGCAAGGGACTTCAAAATGTGTTTTCATTATGGCTAAAGAGCAAGTTACAGCTGGTATCTTCCTCAAAGAAAGAACAATCTGTAAACTCCATTATTTCGTCTCCTCTTTTGCTTTCTTTCGGCTCCTAAAGCAAAAAGTAGATTGTGGTTTGATTTGTTTTTTCTAAAGAGGACTTCTGCTTCAATTAACACAACATTTCAACAAGAATTTGCATTTCCAGGGGCTGGAGAGATGACTCAGTGATTCAGAGCACTAGTTGCTCTTGCAGAGGACCTGGGTTTGATTCCCAGCACCCACAAAGAGTGAGTGGTTCATAACAGGCTGTAACTCCAACTCCAGGGAATACAATGCCTTCTGTCTTCTGCAGGCACCCCCACATCATAGACAGACAGAAAGACACACACATACACACACATAAATAAAAAATTTTTAAGTATATATATATTTTAAAACAGGGTCTCCCTGCAGCCCCAACTGGTCTGAAACTTGCTATGTAGACCAGGCTGGCGTTGATCTCACAGAGATCCACTTGCCTCTGCCTCCAGAGTTCTAGGATTAAAGGCATGTACCACCACACCTGGCTCATAAATAAAAGTAAATATTTTATGTGTATATGTATATTGCCTGCATGTATGTAAGTGCACCTGTGTCGTGCAGTGCCCATGGAGGACAGAAGAGGTTCTTGGATTCCCTGGAACTGGAATTACAGACAGTTGTTAGCCGCAATGTGGGTGCTGGGATTTGAACCCGGGTCTTCTATAAGAACAGCCAGTGTTCTTAACCTCTGAGCCATCTCTCCAGCTCCATAAAAATAAATTAAAAAAAAAAAAAGAATTTGTATATCTAGAAGCTCTACCTTTTACTCCAAGGAATCAGACTTTTTAAATGAATTAAATATGTGAAGAACTTTAGACAAGATGAAAATCCTTAACCTGAAAATGAACCCTGGAAACAGAAGGTCAAATAAAAACATCAGACCAACTGCATTTTCTGTGTTCTTCCTTGCAGGTGACATTAAGCTGACTTTGATCTACAGACATGACATCATCTGTGGGGTACACCTCGTGCCAAACGTACTGCATTCTTTTGACCAAAACAGGAGTTTTGTGCAGACATACAGATACAGGCTCACTAGCTTCAGAGTTGGCCTGAGCCTGCAGAGAAACAGGTCAGAGCACATTGGAGTTACACAACTCCGGCAGACGCCTAGCCTCCTTCCTGGGGTCAGCTGGAGAGTTTACATTGTCTATTGCTTCCTTCAGGGCCTGGCTCAAGACTTACTTCCTGCAGGAGTCCCTCCTCTCCTCACTCACCTCACTCACCTCACTCAGCCCTCCTAGAAGCACTCTGCCAATTTCCCCATCTCACTCTGTTCTGCTCTGCCAAGTCCTTGGGGTTGTGCTTTACCTCACACTTAGCCTCTAGTTTTACTTTTTTTTGCTTCTTTTTTATTTTTAAATAGAATTTCTTCTACTCTGACAGTTTCATACATGTGAACAATGTACCTTACTCATATTCACCCCCTCCTACTCCCCATAGTCAGCTGCAGGCACCCCCAACACATCCTCTTCCTTCCTTCATGCCCCACTGCCCCCAACTCTTTAAAAAAATAACCCCCTGAGTTTAATTAGTGCTGCCTGGCTGGAATGTTGACTGATCTCTTTGGCTTGGTCTTGTAACCATAGCTGCAGTGTGTTCCTGGGTGCAACAGCCACATCATGTCCAGGAGACAGCATTTCATAAGCACTCCTTCCCATCTTCTGGCTCTTACATTCTTTCTGCCCCCTCTTCTGAGATGTTTCCTGAGCCCTGCAGGTGGGCGTTGATATAGATGGCCCATTTAGGGCTGCGCACTCAACAGTTACTTATTCTCAGCACTTTGTTCAAGTGTGAGTCCCTGCATTAACTGTTGACCACTGAACAGAGAAACTTCTCTGAACAAGGTTGAGGTTAACATTAATCTATGGGTATAAACATAAACATTTAGAAGGAAGTTCAACAGCATGTTGTTTAACAAAACAATAGTAGTAAGTCCCCTTCCTCCAAGTGCCTATGACCCCCTTAGCCATGAACATTTAACCAGAATTACAGACCCAAGCATGAATTCTCTCCTGTGGAGCAGGCCTCAAATCCAATCCAATTTTTGGCTTCTTTCGAGCACATCTGAGCACACAAATATGGAGCTAGGCAGATTCTAGGTTGTCAATCAAAGAGGGATGTTTTGCAGTTGTTGGGCTGGGGTCGGAAGCCCTGCCTTTGTCTTTGGGTCCTGAAAACCAGACTCACTGCTTCCATATCATGGGCTCCCTAGTCTGCTCTGGTGATGGCATACACCTGGCTCTGATCCAGAAATGTGCTCGGAGTGCCACGTATCACATGGATTCTTCTTAACCCCATCTTTTTGTTGTTGTTATTTGGTTTGATTTAGTTTTTCATGACAGGGTCTTACTATGTAGTCCAGGCTGACCTGCAACTGGCTATGGAGCCCAGGCTGACTCTCTTGATTAAGCCTCCTGAGAGCTGGAATTACAGGTGTGAGCTACCATACCCAGATGGATTTTATTTTTTGAATCTTATCTTATTCCTCTAGGGAGGGTGTGTGAAAGCAGAAAATAGTAATGCCTGTGTATTCAGATATACCAAATGGGTAGCAAAAGGCCCGAGGCACATGGTAGCAGACCTTTAAATGGAACAAGTAGTCAGAAGGACCAGGGATATTTAGAGGAAAAGTATTCTGAATCAATGCTGATTTGTAGACTAGTCAAAGGTATAGTTAAAATATCTCTGAAATAAAGATATAATCAAGCTCACAAAGATATGAGCCAGAGAACTGAAGAGATGGCTCAGTGGTTAAGAGTGCATACTGTGTATGCTGAGGATCCTAGTTCAACTTCTAGCAACAACATTAGGTAGCTCACAACTGCCTATAACTCCAGCTCCAGGGGGATCTGACATCTGTGAAGATCAGCACTTATGTGCACATACCCACACATAGATCCCCACATATACACACAATTAAAAATAATAAATCTTTGGGGCTGGAGAGACGGCTCAGCGGTTAAGAGCACTGGTTGTTCTTTCAGAAGACCTGGGTTCGAATCCCAGAACTCATATGGTGGCTAACAACTGTCTGTAACTCCAGAGGGTATCTGATGCCCTCTTCTGTCCTCTGTGGGCACTGCATGACACATGACACAGGTGCACTTACATACATGCAGACAGTACAGTCATACAAATTAAAAAAAAGATATGAATCAGGCATGAGGATCAGGAGTTCAAGGCCATCCTTGACTACACAGCAAATTGGAGGCCAGCCTGAGCTACACAAGACCCTATCTCAAAAAAGAAATATAAAAGTCCTGATTCTGCCAGGTGTGGTGGCGCAGGCCTTTAATCCCAACACTCAGGAGGCAGAGGCAGGCAGATCTCTGTGAGTTCAAGGCCAGCCTGGTCTACATAATGAGTTCCAGGACAGCTGGGGCTATAGGGAGACCCTGTCTCAAAAACAGCAAAAAAAAAAAAAAAAAAAAGTCCTGATTCTAAAACTGGCCCTACATGTTCCTAGGGGATGTGTGCTAGAAAAATATGAAGCCATAGGATAAGCAAAGCAAGGCAATTTTTTTCTGTAATGTCTATTTTACTAAACAATTCATGAGTACTCAGTTGTCAATGAACACAAGCACACACAGACAAAACCTTTTTTTTTTTTCAAAAAGGGCCTTGCCTAATTGGGAAACCGATGAAGCTACAGATGCAGCTGGACAAAGGTGCCCCAGTGATTTTAGGATCCACTGATGCTTGGCTTCATGGTCTGGAGGTTTTTTCCAACTGCCTACAGTCAATTCCAGATCCTCATTTCCTTAGCTTAGCCACTGACAGAAGGAAATAACTTCTTTCAGTTTCTGCTCATACAACACTTTTGTTATTTATTTATGCAAGTGTGCTTGCGTGTGTGTGTGTGTGTGTGTGTGTGTGTGTGTGTATAACTACAGGGGCCAAAGGGTGATGTAAGGTGTCTTTAATTGCTTCTTCACTTGATTGTTTGCGACAGGGTCTCTTACTGAACCTGGAACTCACCAATTTAGCTAGACTAGCAGGTCAGTGAACTCCAGGGATCCTCCCATCTCTGCATCCCCAGGTTTGGGATTACAGGTACAAATTTCTATGCCTAGCTTTTTATGTGGGTGCTAAGGATCTAAACTCAAGTCTTCATGCCTGTATGGCAAGCACTTTACCAACTGATCCATCTCCCCAGCCTCTTATATGCTGATTTTAAAAAGAGCTTTTTATTGGACTCTGCTTGAAACATGTGCTAGTGGGGTACCATGATTGGCTTAGCCTGTGTCAGCAGCTCAGCCTTGGGATCAGAAATCTGAAGCTATTATGAATGTCAGCCCTGAGACAATGATGCAGTGGGGGACCTGCACTTTTTTCCAAGGAAAGGAGACAGAAGACTAACACCATATCCACGATACTCGATTCTGTCATGGAAAACATTGTTGATATTCAAATAAATCCACTTTGAGGTAAAATAGAGTTGGGGTACTTGCCTTCTTCTGTTGGTAACAGGACTTTGATGAAAACTTGGAGGAACGCTGATCAATATGCATCAATTTTCAACTCTGCAGCAACTGTGAGGAGTTACATGTGACTGTCCTAACCACACTGGGTAGCTGTGCCTTTCAGAGATAAGTTTCTCTGTGTTGGTGACTGTTTTAAAGTTGCAGGGCTATATTTCCAATTTCATGGACAGCAGTCCTTGCTTCAAGGATCAGATGGGTCTGAATTGTTAGACTGGGTAGCTGTAATAGAACTAATCATGGGTGCTGTTGCCTTTCTTTACCTAGAAGGGGTGAATTCCCTAAAAAGTGATATGAACATAAGAGAAGTACAGAGGAGTACTCATTCTGGTAAGCACATACAAGGTGCCACTTGGGCCAGTGATCTAACTGGTCTATGTTTGACCTGCTGAGATTCAGCCTCCCAGGATTTCATGCTGTGCAAAGTTGAAGTAACACCAATATGGGGCGGAGCGGATGTTGTCAGTACTCTGACCCTAGTTCTTTACTTTCCTATATCTGGTGCACAACTCTCAGATTTCCTGTCACCAGAATCTGCATGTCCTTGTCTGAAGGTGCTCTCTGGCCACTGCTGATAGGACAGGCCAGAAGTGCCTGGATATTCTCCTGGGCAGCCCTTAGCCAGTGACCAGCAGGAATGAAGATGTATCCCAGGGATCTACCTTCAAATGGGCTTTCCCTCCTGTGTGTTCCATGTTAGCTTTCAGACTTGCCTAATAGGGTTAGGTTTCAGTTACAGGCAGTAGAAGCTGGCTGGGCAATCCACCTTTGTTTACTTTCCCTTTCTGTGTCGCTCCCACACCTACACACCCTAGCTGTTCATACTTCAACACTGACTTCAGAGTTAACTTCTGAAAGAACTTAAACCAAGATGGGATCATTCAGATTGTCTTAGGAGCTGTTCTTAGAATATGGAGGTGTTAAAGGTTTGGAAATGAATGTCTCCCCCAGGCTCATGGGTTTGAATACTTGGTTCCCAGGTGGTACTGTTTTGGGAGGCATGGAACTATTTGGACATGGGGCTTAGCTAGCACACATAAGGTTGTAGGGCAGGGTTTGAAGGTTAGAGGCCAGCTCTCCTTCCCATTCAAGTTCTCTGCTTCCTGACTAATGCCCTGTAACAAATAGTTTCTTCACACTCCTGTTGCCAGGGACCAAGCCCTTCTCCACCATGATGGATGATATCCCCTGAACTGTGAGCTAAAAAATAAACCTCTCATCCTGTAAGGTGCTGCTGTCAGGTATTTGATCACAACAATGAGAAAAGCAACTAATAGAGGACTTTCTGTGGATGTGGATAGGAATGGTGGGTCTGTGGTTATGGACTCATTTGGGTTATAAAGCCTTATGATATGAGAGCTATTTTGAGGTTATAGAACTACCTGGAGCAGCCAACATGCGCTTACAACACCGCTATTCGTTAGTTACTGTTGTAAGAATAATAATCCCGTCAGGAACAGTGGTGGATGTCTAGAAGCCCAGCACTTGGGAGGTGGAGGCAGGAGCATCAGGATGGTCAAGGCCACCCTTGGCTATATAGTGAGTTTGAGAACATCCTAGGTCTCATGAGATCCTGCCTCAAAAACCAAACAAAAACTAAAATGGTGGCTCAGACCTATAAGCCAAACACTTGGGAAGCTAAGGCTAGAGGACTGGTGTGACTTTGAGGATAGCCTAGGTGACATAGTGAGTCCCAGGCCAGCCTGGACTACAGAGTAAAACTCTGTATCAAAAACAGCAAACAAAGAGTAATTCACTATCATAATAAAGGTCTCTTATTGGGAATTGGCTGGAGTTTGGCTGATCTAGGCTGGGGTTCTTAGCCCATTTGTTGTCATTTGGGGCTGGCTTCTTGGCTGAGTTTGACAGAATAACTGTTCAGTGTGTCTCTTCTCCTGGGATCAGCCTATAAGAGCAAGGTCTTCCCTCTGCAATGGCAGAGGTGGAAAAAGCACATGTCCAATGAAGCAAGGGCTTTGAAGCCTTTATTTGCATCACATATATGAATGCTCCTTTGGCCCAAATAAATCAGATGACCAAACTCAGAGTCAAAAGGTAGGAAAATATAGTCCTCCTCCTTTTGGGACACAATGTCACATGGCTGGAAGCAGATCAAGAGGGTGGGGATAAAGAATTGGGGTAAAATCTATCCAACACCTATCCATTTGTCCAGAAATCTCTACCTTTCTACTCATCTGCCCCTGGGAACATGCTGCAGGAAATATTTGGTTGCCACACACTTCTAAAATAGGATTCCCAAATAAATTATGGCCTCCTTTCTGTTAGAACTATTTTTTTTTAATTTTCTGATGCACTAAACAACCTGTTTTTATCATTTAAAACAGACCATATAAAGCAGACATCTGAATTTCTTTTAGCACTGAACAAATGGATGTGAAGAGAAAAGTGTATTTTAATAGGTGAAGTAAGGAACTCAGGAACTTCAAAAACAATACACAGGCTTCCAGGAGTGTGTCATATGAAGATCCTCTAGTACTGAAACCAGACACCCGAGTCTTACTATTTTATTGTTATTTATTCCAGTGCTGGGGACTTACTCAAGAATCCTGCAGATGACGGGTGTGGTGGCACATGCCTTTAATCTAGCACTTGGGAGGCAGAGGCAAGTGGATCCCTGTGAGATTGAGGCCAGTCTGGCCCAAGTAGTGAGTTCCAGGCCAGCTGGGGCTACAGGGAGACTCTGTCTCAAACACACAAACAAATAAACAAACAAGAAAGGAATCTTGCACATGATGCAAGCAATCATTGAACTACACCCCCAGCCCTACACCTTACCTCTTGAATTTGACCCAGCGCATCATCAGCCTTGTCTCGACATGCTAAAACGGCAGAGTAATGGAAACCCCTAGCATCAATATTCTTGCCAGTTCTTTTTTGTGTTCTCTGTCCATCTGAGAAGAAGAAAAAAGACTCATGATTCATTGTTTGCAAAGATATTGCTTCCTCGGCAGCCTTGCAGGTTGTTTTTGGATAAGATTTTCTGTTTATATGCTGCCCACTGACATTCTTTTTATATCCAAGGTTTGTATGTTTACAGCCTCATCAGCAAACTTCATAATACTATTTTCTGCACCTCGGTTGTTTTTAATGCTTTGAAAGTGACTTGATATATACATAAAAAGGAAAGAAACCGTACCTAGATTCAGCCTGTGCCATAAAAAACAATCATACTGCTTGACCCATCTCTCTGATGAGGGCCTTTCTGATACTTGTGTTTCCCTAGATCAATCTTTGGGGATTGCCTTTGGGCCATTTCTCAAGCGGTGTGTTTCTGGGGTTCTCTAGAGACTAGTCCTAGGTTCTATGGAGCCAGAGCTCCATTATCTGTGAGAGCACAGGAAGGAATTTTACAGTAATTCTGCTAGAGTGAAACATTTGTCTGGAGGCTGAAATCGAAAATAGCAGCTGGAAGGACATTTGGAAAAGGTGGAGGGAGTGCAAGAGAGGTGGAGAGGGAGAGTGGTTCTCGTTTGGATGAAAACCCTCGCTACGAGGCAGAATGGGACAGGGCTGGCATGGGCTATCCTTGAAATTATCCAAAATTCAATTCTTCTTGGACTTGGCTCTCATAGCCAGTGATTTTAGTGCTGTAAGTGGTGGCCAGGGTTAGCACCCGCTCTCAATAATGAACAGTGAGCACAGAAGCTTTTGGATGCTGACCAGCAGCACAGGCCCTGCCCCACCACTACTGCTCCTCCAGCCACAAGTCTCCAAATGAAGACCAGCAGAGTCATTAGTCCCTGAAAGACTAAATTTAGCCCCCTGAAGATTGTGGAAGAGATGCTCCACCTTTGCCAGTAAGTGTTGTCAATGCAGTAAAGGGCACAAACTACAGAAGGTTTGGGCAAGAGCCTAAGAGAAATAAACAAAAGAATGCCAACAAGAATAGAAACATCTGCAGAATCAAGATCTGAGGGATTATGGTAGCTAGTCTCCAAAGATGGCCTCTGTGGCCAAGCATTAGGAGTTCATCTTTTGGGAAATTTCTTCCTTTTGAGTCTGTTGCTTTGTGACTTACTCATGACTAATAGAATACGGCTTAAGTGACACTGAGTGACTTCTGAAGACGGGTCACAAGAAGTTTTACAGCTCCTGTCTGAGACTCCTAGATATAACCTCTAGCTCTGGGGACCCTCCAACTCAAAGCTAGCCACCAAACTATGAAAAAGCTAAGGAACATGGAGAGTCTACGTGTGGGAACTCTAGCTGACAGCCTAGTGTATGCTCTGTTGGCAGGGAACATCAACCATCCCTTCAGATGGATGACTCCCGGCCCAGCTGCCATTTGACCACAACTAAGAAAACTGCCCAACTGAGAACACTGAACCTTCAGAACCAGGAGAGATAAAAAATAATTTGAACCCACTAAGTAACTAAAATAGAGATTATATAGTTATACAATAGAGATATATAATGCATGCTTGTGTTGGATACATCGCCTGATGGACGTGGCTGAAAAAGGTTTTGTTTATTCACTTATTTATTCAACAAACATCTGTTGAATGTGTCAGGCCTTGTGCTAGTCTCTAGCTGTAGAGTAGTGGACAAGTTAGTTATAGTTCATGAAACTTAAGTTCAGTGAGGGAAGATGGTGATAAAGAAACTCATAAATAATTGTAATCTTATAAATTATGTTGTCTTGTAATGGAAAAGAAGAAGAAAATAGTATTATGCTGGAATAAGAGAGGGAGAGAGTCTACCTAGCCCGGGTAATCAAGGAGCCTTGATTACATGGACCTTCTGAGGAGGTGATTTCTTAAATGGCTATCTAAAATATGAGCATGAACTACTGTGTTAGGGGTGAAGAGTGCAAAGAACTTTCTAAAATAAGGGAACAGTTGAGATGCTAAAGTGAGCAGGAGCTTGGGATGATGGAAAGACTGAGAGAAAGCCACTGTGGTTGGGCTAGAGGGATTTAGGGAAGGGGAGAGGAGAACCAGACCAGAGCGGGCACACTTGTAGGTCAGGGTGAGAGGTTTGGATTTTCTCCTAAATGCAAAAGGAAACTGGTAAAAGCTTTTGAACAGAGGAGTGACATGATTCAATTTACATCTTAAAAAAGGTCTCAGGCAACCTCATGGAAGAGGACTACAAGAGGGCAAAAGAGAATCAGAGAAGCCACCATTGAGGACCAGCGATAGAGGCCTCTGCCACTCCAGCTCTAGTCCTCAGAGGCCTGCCCAGCACCTGCTTCCTACTGTGTCATTGGGGCCATTGCTCCTCAGAGTCCCAGCAGCATTGTTCTGAGGCAGGTAGTCTGCAGAGTGTACTTCTGATTGATGGAAAATGCCACAGGCCCATAAATTCACACCCGGAGAATCTCTAAATTGTTTCTGTGATGCCATGTTACCCTTGTTCTAGCTTGATAGATGAGCAACGCTTATAGCGAACCCAGCCTGGTGTGGCTGCACATCAGGAGGGCTCGGCTAGCCAGCTCCCTCACCACCTCACTCCAGGGCTCCCTCAGTTTATACAGGAAGCCCTTCTAGGTGTGGCATGGGTGAGGGGCTGTAGGAATACTCACATCCTCGCCCCCACCCCATCTCTACTCTGAGCCAGCAGAAAATCCTGCACACGGGGACACATGACATCTGAAGTGCCAATCCATCTGTGTGACCAGATTTACTGCCTTGATGAAGCTGTCTTTTCTGACCAAGTTGGCTATTACCACCAGCAGATACCAGGTCCTTGTGCTGTTGTTAAATTAGTTGTGAATAAAAGGGAACCAGAGTAGCTAAAGCATGCAGTACCAATAGCCAAGAGAAAACCTGTCAATAGCAATTATTCCCTGGGATTGTCATTATAAAGTATTTAGGGCAACATGTTTTCCCCTGACTTGCTCAGGATTTATAGATTGTATTTTTGTGACTTACCAGGCACATTTCTGACAAAAGTCTTTGCATTTACATAGCCATGGGTGTGTGGCAGGGACTGAACTGAGCATGCTGGGGTGATAGATCCCATCATCCATGCCCAACTTCACCTTAAATCTATTTTCCCAAGACGCCCACTTTCCCACCATCCAGCGATCAGCAATCATGAATCTGGAAGTCTGCCCTGACTTTCCTTTTCTCTGCATTTTCCTCATTCCTGTTCACTGGCCATCTCTCCACACCATTCACTTTTCTCCTTCTGCCCACTACTACCCTAGTTTAGGCTGTCTGAGCTAATAAGCCCTTGGGTCTCCTAGGCAAATGCTTCACCCATATCCCTAGTCTTCTTTTACTTTTCATTAATTTTGTGTGTATGTTTGTGTGTTTGTGGATATACAAGCACATACATGTGCATGTAGAGGCCAGAGGACAAGCTCAGATATCATTCCTCAGGTGCTGTTAAAATTCTTTCTTTCTCTTTCCTTCTTTCCTTCTTTCCTTCTTTCCTTCCTTCCTTCCTTCCTTCCTTCCTTCCTTCCTTCCTTCTTCCTTCCTTCCCTTCCTTCCCTTCTTTCCCTTCTTTCCTTTTGAAACAGGGTCTCTCATTGACCTGGAACTAACAATTAGGTTAGACTGGCTGGTCAGTGAACCCCAGGGATTTATTTATCTATGCCTCCCCACTGATAGGATTACAAGCATATCTACCATGCACAGCTTTTCTTACATGGGCTCTGTGAAGGAAGCACTTTAATGGATGAACTCTTTTCTCCAGATCCACTTTTTATTTTGAATGATCTCACTACATCATCCAGGCTGGTCTTGAACTTGTAATCTTCCTGCCTCAGCATCTTGAATAGCCGGATTACAGGTTTACACCACAAAGTGTGTCTTGAAGTCTTGCTCTGATCTCATCAGATTCATCCCTCGCTGCCCCCCCCCCAATCTGTGTACCTGCCACATTCGTTGAATATAAACACCTGAAGAAAGCTTTCTCTCAACTTTGGGTCTTCCCATACACTAGGGAGTATGCAAACTATTACTTTGGGCCTGCTGCCTGTTTGGAAATCACAGTCACGCCCTCTTGGTTACGCTTTCCTGTGACTGCTTTTGTGTTACAACAGGGAAGGTGAGAACAGGGACACTTATTATAGCCTGCAAAGCCTCAAGTACTTAACTGGCCTTTTATGGAAAAACTTACGCCAACCTTGTTTTATACTGTTTCTTCTGCCTGAGGCTAATTTTTATGTCCCTTTACTAAGTCTGCCCCTTCCTCCCCTTGCCTGATTAACTCTGTTTTCTTTCTGTTCTTAGCCTGAAACTTCCTCTAGGAAGCCCTCGTTGTTTGCTCTCCAGCCCTGTAACTGCCCATGTCCCTAGGGTGATTACAATACCCTCCCTACCTGTCTATATTTCCAGTATATTGGAAACTCCTGAAGGGCAAAGACTGGGTCTGTCTCATAAGCCTGCTTCTCCATTTAGTGAGCCCTGGGCAATAAAGTCTCATGTACTATTTGCCAAAATATTTAAACACTGTAAATCAAGATAACAGACAGTTAAATAAGAACACCTTCATACCCTTATCCTGTAAAGCTATGATTTTATATGATTAAAAGGTGGCAAAATATTGAAGGCAACTTAATTATTATTGTGAATGTCTTGGTGTTCTGGTAGCAGACCACTGATGCTTAGATGTATAATGAAAGTGACACATAATTTAAGAGCCATTGTATATTTTATATAATTTTTTTTCTTGTCTTCATATTGGCAAACCCAGTAATTATGTTATTAGAATATACATTTTCAAATAATGTGTTTAATTGCTAGTAATAAAGTATCAAAAGTAGAATTTACTGCATGAGAAGTACATAAAATGTGACTATCTTTTCATTAATAATGTAAAGTAAAAAATTTGAAAAGTAAACATGAATATTATTATACATATTTGTTATTCTCTCCTAAATGATTAAAAACTATAAGTTAAGATAAAAGGCAAAATAAATCCACACATAGTGGCACATACTTGTGATCCCAGTGCAAGAAGAATATGAGTTCAGGGCCATCCTGAGCTACGTGGCAAGACCTAAAAAAAAAAAAAAAAAGCAAGGCTGTAACTAGTGTATGTCAAAATGAGAAAATGAGTCTGGGGATGTGGCTCAGTTGGTAGAGTGCTTGCTTAGAATGCACAAGGCCCCGGGGTTCATTCCCCAGTACTGCATAAACCTGGGTGTGATGACACAAGCCTATAATCCTAGCACTTGGGAGGTAGGGCCAGGAGGTTCAGAAGTTCAAAGTCATCCTCAGGGAATTCAAGGCTAGCCTTGGCTAGAGACCCTATCTTAAAAAAAAGATGAGAAACCAGAGATGAGATAAATTAGGATGGCACTTTGAGAAATCAAAATGATACAGAGCTAAAATTTTAATTTGTGAAACTTTAATGCAATATTCAATGTGTAGAGAAAGAAAAGGGTCCCAATTCCAGTGTGCAGTACCTACCAGCTGACAATGTAAAGGACTAGTGTCACTCCTCATATACAATATTTTACCTACTTATATACAAATATAGTATAATTTACTTATATTCTGCTATTTCATAAGTACCCTCAGAACCATTGATTAAAGGACTAAGAGATGCAAGAAAGTTGACCCTCAGCTCTAATGGGAAATCACATTTATTTTGCAACAATCTCAAGCCTTCTTGCTAAGACTGCTGCTTGACTACTTATTTAATTTGCTTTTCTTCTACCTAAGCCCTTTTATTACTCAAATACTCCCTGTATATCGTATTAAGTGCATCAGTGTTAAGGAGCAAAAGGCTTGGTCTGCTTGTCCTCTGATGGAAACCAATTGATCAAGTGGTCAGGCAGTGGTAGAGACAGAACCTTAATACAATGAGCTAGCTGACAGATGCCATCTTAAGAATCATTTCAGTGAATAGCTACATGTGAAGTACTCATATAGGAAATTTAAGGATGTATATTTTAGCCACAGATGGGCAGGTACTAGAATTATCATTAATCCTATATCTGTGTTCTAATCCTGCAATGGTTGATCTCTTTGATGCACATTCAGATGATTTCTGGAGATCATCAGATGTTCTGGATCCTGTAAATCTGAAGAATGATTACTAACTGACTAAAGGGTCTTGTGAGCAATGTTTCTCTTGTTCCTTATTCCTGGAATAGCTGACTTGAGTAGTTGACACCTTAATCATTTGGGTATAGCTTTCCTTTAGAATTTAGAGCATTGGGCAAAGGTAAAGAAAACTAAAGTCAAATTTTCAAAGAACAAGTTTGCCCTTTAGATGGCTTCACCAGTAGTCTCACAGTTTTCTCTGTGGCATCCTGACATGGCCATCTTTAGTTTTGAGGACAATACTACAAGGGAGGTAAGAAAGACTTTTCAAAGATCCTAATGTGTGTTAGCCACAGAACAGTTGTGTAAGTGGCTGGTTATGCCGTGCCAATGCACAATATGGCACCCACGTGATGAGAGGCACCATATATTCTTTAAAAAATTTATATTTGTTTATATCTGTGTTCTAGTTTGCTTTCTGTTGCTGTGATAAAACACTGACCAAAACAAACTTGGGGAGGAAAGGGTTTATTTCTTTTTATAGGTTACAGAACATCCTCGAGGGAAGTCAGTGCAGGAACTCCAGCAGGACAGAAACTTGAAACAAAAAACATAGAGGAATGCTGCTTACTTGCTTGTTCCAAGGTTCACGTTGAACTACCTTTCTTATACAGCCCAGGCCTAGATGTCTAGGAATAGTACTTCCCATAGTGGACCAGGCCTTCTTACATTTTAGCTATCAAGAAATTCCCTATAGACATATCTACAGGCCAATCTGATGAACAGAATTCTTGAATTCAGGTTCCTTTGGGTGTGTCAAGTTGACATCCAGGATTAGCAATCACAATCTGTAATATGAGGTCCCCTCTAAATTGGGAAGTCCACGCAGTGGCCCTTTTTGCTTGTGTGTAAGAGTAAGACTGATCCTCTCTTCACTGTCAAATCCCTATTTCTACTATAGAGTCTGGCACAGGGTAGGTGCTCAGTAAATGCTGACTTGAGTACACCATGAAGGATTTTTAGTTTGGGGTTCAGTAAGTCACTAGCCCATGAATAACTTAATGAACTTAGTACTCTAAGACCTAACAATGAGAACATAGCCATCTTTTAGCAGGGAGATCTGCTAACTTTTTCTGTGAAAGATTAACTGATAATAATATAGGCTTGGCAGGGGGGGCATCCAGTCTCTGTTCTACATAATCAGCTCTGTTATTATAGTGCAAGAGCACCTATAGATAGCACCTGGACAAATAAGTGTGACAGCTGAGGAAGCAGGTATGGTAGAGTGCTTGCCTGTCCTAGTGTGCACAAAGCCCTGTATTCAATGCCCTGTACTCGGTGTGATGGCATACACGTATAATCTGGGTACTCAGGAGATGGAGGCAGAAAGCAGAAGTTCAAGATCATCCTTGGCTTCATAGTAAATATACAGTTGTCCAATAAAACTTTATTCACAAAACAGATCCGGGCCAGATTTGGTGCATGGGTCATAATACCTGTAGTGTACTATAGGAAGACAGGGGGTAATATAGGTGAGATTATTAGAAACTGATACCTGCTAAGGTGATAGCTGCCCTATTCTGAGGCCCTTAATTACCCCCAGCATACCAGTGGAAGCCTGAGCTAGACTATGCCAAGAGATGTCAAGGCTTCATTGTCTGGGTTTTCTTTTCTTTACCTGGGCTCTAGCCCTGATGTTGGTTTCTCCGGTTTCTCCCCTTTGACTATGTTTGTGTTATTACAGCTATCTAGAACTTTCTGTTTATCTATGCTTCTCCAGCCTGGCTGTGCATCACAATCAGCCAGAGACCCTACTCACCTCACATGCGTGCACACACACACACACACACACACACACACACACACACACACACACACACACACACACACTAAGCCAGGTATAGTAGCATATGCCTTTAATTCTAACATTTAGAAGGTTGAGGTAGGAGGATTGAGAATTTGAGGCCACCCTGGGTCTGTTGGTGTTGCCATAACAAAATAATACAGTCTGGATAGTTTAAATACTATTTTTTAAAAGTTAGAAATATAAAACAAATGTGTCATCAGAGGTGCTTTCTGGGGGTGGCCTCCTTCCTTGGTTTAAAAGTGGCTGGTTTCTCTCTGTGTCCTTGGAGGACCTTTTCTGTCTGTCTATGAGCAGGGTTGGGGAGACTGGGTGTCTATATGGTGTCCTCTTATAAGGACACCAATCCTATTAAATTAGAATCTTACTTTTAAGATTTCATTTAATCTAAATTACTTCTATTTATGAATCTGAAACAAGGCCTTGCTATATAGTCCTGCTGGCATTGACCTTTATAGCCTCCTGACTCAGTTTCCCCAATGTTGGGACTGTAGGCAGATGCCACCCCTCCCAGCCAATTATTTTTTTTCTTTTTTTTTTTTTGGATTTTACAAGAGCCCACAGTTAAGATACTTTGAAGTTATTTATTTATTTTTTTATTTATTATTTATTTATTTATTTATACACCCACTTCTCAGATAGCAGCCTCTCATAGCCTCCCTCCCCCCACTAGAGCCCTTATACTCTGATATCCCTGGTGCTGTCTGCTGTGTTGTTGACACCCCCAGCCAGCCATTCCCCACCACTTGCCCTTCTGGTGAATCTAGTCAGCCTATCTAGAGATCTTTGTTTAGGAGGGTCAGCTGTTCTTCATCTAGTGGTAATCAGTTGTCAATATTTCTTTGAACAAGGTTGGGGTCTGCTGTTCATTTTCCCAGTTCTATGCTGGGTTACTATCTGGGAATCCCTTTGGCCACCCTGGCCAACAACTCAGAAGAAGGTATCACCTGTCTGGCATTGTTGTTTGTTATGTAGCCTTTAGCTATACATATGGACTCTTATGAAATTATATTGGTCCCTTTAATCTTTGGTTATACTATCCTGTTGGGTATATGAGGCCATACAGTTGGACCAGATAAACTGATTTATTTTTACTCTTAAGGTCATTTGAGGATCTGTTCCTCAGGGGTCACATGGGCTTGAGGAGGCCTCTTTGATCAAGAGGACAGGTGACCCACCTCCTTTATAGGACATTATGAGAGATGCTCATAGTCCCCTGGAACTAGTCGACCTAGGAGGGCAAGGAGCAAAAAGTGTCCTTTATGTCCCTCTGACCAAATTATTATAGGCCTCAAAGTATGTCTGTTAAACACCGAAGGAGGTTAGTTCCACCAGTCTGGTATTTTTAGTTACCGTGTGTCATGTAGATAAACCTTGGGCAAAGACCAGTTGTTCTTAGATAAACCTTACCTACACATATATTTCTTGATCTGCTATGTATAATTTGTCAGTAGGTTGTAGGAGTAATATGGTTCCCTCTGGTTTTCAAAACTAGCTAGGCAATATTTATCTCTCGCATTGTCTCACCCCTCCATCATGGTTTTCCCACTTAAGGTGCCCCCATTTCCCCCCTTTCTCCCTTC
>NW_008349234.1:1540183-1543132 GCF_000622305.1 Nannospalax galili | reverse complement strand
AGTAAAACTCCATCGTATAAATGAACCACATTTTCGTTATCCACTCATCAATCGAGGGACACTTAGGTTGCTTCCATCTCTCAGCTATTGTGAAACAAGCATCAACAAACATGGATGTACAAGTGTCTCTGCAATAGGATTAGTTCTTTGGGTATATGCCAAGGAGTGGTGTAATTGCGTCAAATGGGAGGTTCATTTGTAGTGTTTTAAGAGTTCTCCACACTGATTTCCATAGGGGTTGAACAAGTTGGCAGCCCCACCAGCAGTGGATGAGTGTTCGCCATTCACCACATCCTCTCCAACATTTGGTATCATTTGTTCTGTTGATCTTAGCCAGTCTGATTGGGGTAAGGTGAAATCTTAAAGAGGTTTTGATTTTCATTTCCCTTATTACAAATGGATGTTGAACACTTTTTAAGGTTTTTCTTAGCCATTTTTATCTCTTCTTTTGAGAACTTTCTGTTCATCTTTTAATTGGGCCATTTGTTTTCTTGATTCCTTGTTTTTTGAGTTCTTTGAATATTCTGGATATTAATCCTCCCACTCTCTGGGTTTCCTCTTCACTTCCTTGATTGTTTCTTTTGCTGTACAGAAGCTTTTATTCTAATGAGGTCCCACTTGTCAAATTTTTTTTACAGAAGCTTTTTAGTTTGATGAGGTCCCATTTGTTAATTCTTGCCCTTGTTTCCTGAGCAACTGATGTCCGGTTTAGAAAATCCATTCCTACGCCTATAACTTGTAGGTTTTTCCCAATGTTTTCTTCTAATAGTTTCAGAGTTTCAGGCTTTACATTGAGGTCTTTGAGCCATTTGGAATTGACTTTTGTGCAGGGTGAAAGATAGGGGTTTAGATTCATTCTTCCACAAGTGGAGATACAGTTTTGCCAGCACCATTTGCTGAATATGCTGTCTTTCCTCCAGTTAATGTTCTTGGCCCCTTCATCAAATATCATGTGGCTGAAATTGCATTTACACCTATTTGGGTCTTCAATTTTGTTCCACTGGTTTATGGGTCTATTTTTGTGCCGGTACCATGTTGTTTTTATGACTATAGGTCTGTAATACAGCTTGAAATCTGGTATAGTAATCCCCCCAGCATTGCTCTTAGTGCTCAGGTTTGTTTTGGCTATCCAAGGTCTTTTGTGCTTCCATATGAATCTTAGGATAGTTTTTTCCAATTCTGTGAAAAATATCATGGGGATTTTGATTGGCATTGTGTTGAATCTATATATGACTTTTCGTAGGATGGTCATTTTTCACAATATTAATCCTTCTAATCCATGAGCATGAGAGATCCTTCTGTCTTCTGAAGTCTTCCTCAATTTCTTTCTTTAAAGACTTAAAATTTTCATTGTAGAGCTCTTTATGTCTTTGGTCAGGTTTATTCTGAGATATTTTACTTTTTTTGCAGCTATTGTGAATGGTAGTGTTTCCATGTGCTCTTTCTCTGCTTGTTATTCGTATAAAGAAAGGCTACAGACTTTTGTAGGTTAATTTTGTAACCTGCCACTTTACTGAATGTGTTAATAATTTCTAGGAGTTCTTGAGTGGAATTTTTGGCATCCCTTAGATATAATATCATATCATCTGTGAAAGGGGAAAATTTGAGCTGATCTCTTCTTTTCCTATCATTACTCCTTTAATTCTCTTGTCTTATTGCTCTTGCAAGAGTTTCAAGTACTATGTTAAAGAGAAGTGGGGATGCTGGACAGCCTTGTCTGGTTCCTGATTTCAATGGGAATGCTTCCAGTTTTTCTCCATTTAGGATGATGTTGGCTTTGGGTTTGTTATATATGGCTTTAATTATGTTGAGGTATGTTCCCTCCAGTCCATTTCCCTCTAGGACTTTGAATATAAATGCATGTTGAATTTTGTCAAAGGCCTTCTCTGTATCTATTGAGATGGCAATGTGGTTCTTGTCTTTGAGCCCATTTCTATGATTTATGATGTTTATTGACTTATGTATATTGAACCATCTCTGCATCTCTGGGATAAAGCCGACTTGACTGTGGTAGATGATCTTTTTGATATGTGTCTATATATGGTTTACAAGTATCTTGGTGAGAGTTTTTGCATCTATTTTCATTAAGGATATGGGTCTATAGTGTTCTTTTTGGGTTGTATCTTTACCTGGCTTTGGTATTAGAGTGATGCTGGCTTCATAGAAGGAATTTGGAAGTTCTCCCTCCATTTCTATTTTTTTGAATAAATTAAGTAGTATTGGATGTAGATCTTCTTTAAATGTCTGATAGAATTCTGCTGTAAACCCATCTGGTCCTGGGATTTTTTTAGTCAGGAGGTTTTGTGTTGTGGGTCTGTTTAAGCTGTTAATCTCTTCTTGGTTTAGTTTTGATGGTTCCCATGCCTTTAGATATCCATCCATTTCTTTTAGGTTTTCAAATTCAGTAGCATACAGGTTTTTAAGGTATTCCCTTATAATGTTCTGTATATTTCTGGTGTCTGTTGTGATGTTTCCCCTTTCATCTCTGATTTTGTTGATTTGGAGGTACTCTTTCTTTCTTTTGGTTAACTGGGCTAGCGGTCCATCAATCTTGTTTATCTTTTCAAAGAACCAGCTCTTGGAACAGTTGATTCTTTGTATTGTTTTCTTTGTTTCAATTTCATTAATTTCTGCCCTGATTTTTGTTATTTCTTCTTGTCTGCTGGGTTTGGGTTTCGTTTGCTGTTGCTTTTCAAGTGTGTTGAGTTGCAACGTTAAGTCATTTATTCGTGTTCTTTCCGATTTTTTGCTGTCGGCACTTAGAGCTATAAACTTCCCTCTAAGAACGGCTTTCAGCGTGTCCCAGAGGTTTTGTTGTGTTGTATTGTCATTTTCATTTAATTCCAGGAATACTTTTATTTCTTTCTTAATTTCTCTTTTGACCCATTCATCATTCAGGAGTGTGTTGTTTAATCTCCATGTGTTCATGTGGTGATTAGGGCTTCTTCG
>NW_008349234.1:1539267-1539844 GCF_000622305.1 Nannospalax galili | reverse complement strand
TTTATGAAGTTTGGTGCACCAGAGTTTGGTGAATATATGTTCATGATTGTAATATCTTCTTGATTCATTGTTCCTTTGATCAAAATGAAGTTGTCTTCTTTGTCTCTTCTGATTAGTTTTAGTTTAAAATCTATTTTATCAGATATTAGAATTGCAAGGCCTGCTTTTTTCTTAGTACCATTCGCTTGGTATATATTTTTTTCCATCCTTTCACCGTAAGGTAGTGTCTGTCCTTGAAAGTTGAGATGAGTTACTTGCAGACAACAAAAAGATGGCTTTTGTTTCTTAATCCATTCAATTAGTCTGCATCTTTTGACTGGGGAGTTCAGTCCATTGATATTTAAAGTTATTAATGAAAGATGAGTATTGAATCCTGTCATTTTTTTTTGTTTTTATTCTTGCTATAGCTGTACTTTTACACTGTTATACCCTCGTTGGAGTTCTTTCTGTAACCCCTTGGGTATAGTCATTCCTTTCTTCAGCTCTTTGTATTGCTCCCAGAACTCTCTGAAGGGCTGGTTTTGTGACAAGGATTCCTTCAGCCTATTTATGTCATGGAAGATTTTTCTTTCCCCTT
>NW_008349234.1:1534205-1538444 GCF_000622305.1 Nannospalax galili | reverse complement strand
TTCTTGTGTGAGACTCAAGCCTTCAAGTTTAGGTCTGCTTCTTTTTGGGAACTTTATGTGTCTTTGTGGTTTACTTTTTGGGCATGAAAAGCTGGTTCATCTCAGCTTTTGGTTCTCTCTTTTGATTTTATATTGGAGTGGCCAGATTGCTTTTGTCTTCAGGAGTTCCCACAGAGGCCCAAGTCAGATGAGGATCAGATGCTCTCAGGCTCTCTTGTAAGGTCTGGATCCCTCCAGGAACAATTTTGGCCTCAAGAATTTGGTGGTTGGACTGACCTGGGAGCCTTGCCCAGGAAAGATGCTGGTCTAGGGCAGCTGGTGGCCATGTCACCCAGTTATGCAATGGCAGATGGGATGGGAAGAGGCCCCAAGGACTCCTGGGGACTGCACTGAGGAGCTCGGTTGGTCTTGATGCCAAGGATCAGGAAGAGGAAAGGTCAGCTCCTGAGTCTCAGAAAGAGGCTGGTGGGTAGTGCTGGCCCAGGGAAGCAGAGGGCGGTGAGGACAGGTTCAGGCCCAGAAGGAGTGCTCCTGGGGCCCAGAGAAGGCACTAAGTTGGTCTGGATGAAAAGGATCAGGAAGCAGTGTTGGTTCCCCAGATGTCTTGGGCCCCAAGACAAGGAATGGGGCAGGACCCAAACTAGGAGGAGAGAATGGCGGGGGAGATGGGAGGGTGAATGAGCCTGGGGGAATCCCAATTACTTATTTTTTTGTTTGTTTTTTTGAGACTAGGTTTCTCTGTAGCCCCTGCTGGCCCTAAATTTGCTATGTATACCAGGTTGGCCTCAGTCTCACAGACATCTGCCTGCCTCTGCCTACTGAATGCTGGGATGAAAGGTGTGTGTTACCATACCTGGCCAATTACTTATTTTAAATATTTTATTTATTATTTTTGTTTTACGTGTATGAGTGCATTGCCTGCATATGTGTAAGTGTGCCTGTGTTGTTCAGTGTCCTCAGAGATCAGAAGAGGTCATCAGATCCCCTGGAACTGGAGTTATGGATGGTTTTTAGCCACCATGCAGGTGCTGGGATTGAGCCTGGGTCCTCTGTAAGAGCAGCCAGTGTTCTTAACCACTGAGCCATCTCTCCAGCCCCCAAATAACCTACTTTAAAAAGACTGTCTCTAAATGCAGTGTCATTGGAAGGGTAAGGTGGGCACTCAAGAGTTCAACAGCACCAGAGTTTTGGGTTTTGTTGGTTTCAGGTTTTGTTTTTCCACAGTGCCCTAGAAAATTCTAATGTTCAGCATAGTTGAGAAGCTCTAGTAGCCACTTTTGATATCCTGGTTTTGGTCTAATTATCTCAACAATGCCATTCTTCCAGTTCACAACTCGGGTTAATAGCGCCCCATTTCCATGCGTGGTCAAGCTCTCCTTCGATCAGCCCTTATACCAAAGAAAGGGGAACTGGACAGTATGTGAAGGGTAGGAACAGCAGGAGGAAGGAGATTTTCAGGTTTCTACTTGGCTAGAGACTGGGTCGTTCTCATCCTGTGGCAGGGGCATAAGGAAAAGAGTAGACCTATGGTGAAAGTGAGGTGACCGTCTTTGGTGTGCTGACTTTGAGGTGCCTTTGAGACATTCATTTGCTTCCAGTAAACAAGACTGGAATTGAGAGGCGAGAGCTTGGCTTAGAAATATATCTAAATATTATTATTATTATTTGTGTGTCTGTGTATGATGTGCTGAAGATCCAACTTTATCTCGTGCATGCTAGGCAAGTGCTTTTTCACTGAACTATACCCCAACCTAAAAATAGACTTTAGTCCTTACCAACAAAGGCTCAGAAAGAAAATGCACAGAAGTAAATGAGTGGGAAAAGGAGGTCAGAGTAAAAAGCAAGAGAATTCTAGCATTTAAAAAAGGGGTAGAGCCAGGCATGGTGCTACAGACCTATAATCCTAGTACTCGGGACACCAAAGCAGAAAGATGGTGAATCCAAGACCAGTTTTGACTACGTAGTGAGTTTGAGGCCAGCCTGGACTAAATAGGAAGACCTTGCTTTGGGGGGGGTGAGTGAAGGTGGTGGGGGCAAAGAAAGAGTTTCCAGTATTTCCAGTGAACAAGACTAGATCAACAATGGGCCATTTAAATTATTTGGAAACTAACATGTGCTGTCCACCCTACCTCCAGAATATCCTAAACCTGTCTGTCTCCATCTGTCCTTGTTCAAGTCACCATCATCTCTTACCAGAATTACAGTTAATAACCACTTTACATAACCCACCTTCCACAAAGTAGTCACAGTGATATTTTAAGTTGTGAAGATGATAACCCACCCACCCCACTGCTTAAAACTCTTTGGGGACTTTCTACCACATTTAACATTGAATCTGACCTTCAGATCTCTACATGATGAGGTTTCTGGTCCTCTGTGGCCTCCCCTGCTTTCTTCCCAAGGAAGCCTCAGTCATATTTGGGATGTTCTGTTCTTGAGCACATTATGCTTTGGTCATCTTGTTTTAACTGCTGGTTCTCTCTCCCTGGGTTATGAATTTCCTTGATTTTCCCCTGCTGGCTTCTCCCAACACCTGAGTCTCAAGTCTCACCTTCTCAGTCTTTCCTTACCAGCCAGTTTAACTCAGTTCTTCTCTGTTACCCGTGCCTGGTTTATTTTCACATTAGTACTTATCACTACCTGATGTTTATTATTTTGTGTAAGTATATCCATCGACATTCTGTGAGAACCTTGGCTGTGTTTTAACATATGCCTAACACTTAGAATGGGACCTTGTACACAGTAGACACTAAAAACACATTTGTTTGTTTATTTGTTTTAAAATAAATTAGTGAAAGAGAAGCACCATGAAATCTGGGACCATTGTGACTCACAAAATTCTCTATAACTTTTCCTAATTGCCTAATCACATTGCCACATATCTTTTGAGCTCCCCAAATATGATTCATGATGATGAAAGCATAGACCATAAATTTACTTTAAAAGTTCTGGAGATACAAAGGGAAAGACAGCTTAATGGATGCTTTCATTTTAATGAAAGTTTCTGATGAAAATCTATCATGAAAAATCAAAGAACTATGCCAACTACAATTCCCCAAATTTGGGAATCTTTTCTGGGTTTGGGGTCCAAATCTTTAGACCAACGATGGTTAACAAGTCCCAAAGGCAAAGGATTTCCTAAACCTTCAGTCAATCGCCCTTGCCCACCCTTCCCCTTCTACCCTGTGCACTTTAGGAACAATGGTATTTAATTGTTTTGAGAACTCTTCTCTTCCATCAAGAAACAGGATCAATAAGTTCAAACCCTGAAGAATTTTCCAGGGTTTTAGAATCTATGTTATGAAACATTTTTTAAAAAATGGGTTATAGGCCCTTTACTATTCACTCTGTGTAACTCTAATAGATTGTGTAATGTCTCATGAAGGGCCTGGATGCTTACCACCCACATCTCTAGTCTAAAACTAGGTTATGAGTAAAATGAAAACTCTGAAAAAAAAAAAAATCTTCCTCGTATAAAGCCCTCAGCTCAGGCGGGGGGAATCCATGTTGTGTATAGAGGTCAAGAACCAAAATGATTATTCAATCAGTAACCAAACAAAAAGAGACACTCCCTTTGAAATGTGGAAATTCTTATTTCTATGCCAAAGCTGAGAGAAGACAACCATGATGTAATATTAACAGGCAAAACGACTAAAAATGGTGCTTTCCTTAATTACCTGATAGTGCTTGCCCTAGTTCCCCCTAGACAAAGCAAGCCTGCTGCACCTTGGGGTTCAGAGAATTTTAGTGTGGAGGAGGAGTGGGATAGGATGAAGAGGCTTTATCTCGTCTAACTATGCCTAGTTTGGGAAAGTGCCCAAGTGAAAATAATTGAATGTCAAATCATTCTCCCCACAAATTTGGCCGGGTTCTCCATGAACCATTAAGCTTGTGCTAATCTGCAAATTCCAATAAGACATCTTCAAGACCCTACATTACCCTCCTTCTAGGGAATTATTTTTACTCCAAAAGGTTAGCTTGGGAAGATATTATCTTTAAACTACAACAACAGAGCCCCAAGGCCCCCATCGTGAAATTCTGAACCCTGTGCTCCACCCTAATTCAGCTCAGGAAACTGATAAGACAGCTGTGAAAATAGAATGTGAAGGGTTCTCACTCATTCAAATTAGCTGGCACCATTTGCATGTTTTAAAAAGAGGCCAAGAGGTTGTTCTTTTCCACTTTTTGAAAAGATTATAGGGCAAAACACAACTAATCAGGCTTCTTTGTAAACTCAAT
>NW_008349234.1:1488041-1534152 GCF_000622305.1 Nannospalax galili | reverse complement strand
ATTTGTACACATTCACTTACAATTTCACATTATCCATATTTTAGAGTACTCACAAAAGTAGAGAGACCACAGTAACACTCCACAGATACACTCAGCACTCAGCTTCAATGGCTACCCATATGAATCCGTTTTATTTCGGTGTTCTTATAATAAAACACAAAATCTTGCTGTAGCATTTAATTTGTTATGATACATTTTAAGTTCTTTGGAGTTTTGGGTCAAAAGAGTTAAACATCATAAATTGTATTTGGCTGCAACTCTATCCAAACTTGGAAAAAAGCTGCATTATTCAAATTATTTAGAGACAGTTTTATCACCTCCAAGTTAAAGCATATTATAAAGGAATTGCCAAAGAGAGGTTCTGCCAAATTTGCTTTAATGAACACCACACACACACACACACACACACACACACACACGCACACGCACGCATGTGTGCATGTACACATTCACATACACACAGATGGTAACAGTAAGACATCAATTATATTTTCATGCAAACAGGTTTTCCAGATGAATGTGTATTAATTAGCTTAGGTAGTCATAACAAAATGCCTTAGACTAGATGGCTTAAACGACAGAAATTGTTTCATAGTCTAGAAAATGGAAAGTCTGAAATCAGGGTACCAGCATGGTTGGATCCTGGTGAGGGTTCTTTGCCTGGCCTATAGACAGCCACCTTCCCATTGTGCCCATACATGGCATGGAGAGAGCAAATTCCTCATCTTCTTTACCTTTCTTTGTTTCCTTTTTGTCCTTCTTCCTGCTTCTCCTTTCTCCTCTTCCTCCTTTTCTTCCTCCCCCTTCCTTCTCCCTTTCCCCAGTTCCTCCCCCTTTTACTATTTGGTGCTAGGGATCAAACACAGGGTCTTGTGCATGCTAAGCACACACTACCACTAATGTCTCTTCTTGTAAGAGCACAAATCCCATCATGAGGGCCCCATTCTCATGCCCTCATCCAAACCCTATCACCTGCCCAAATCCCCATCTCCAAATTCCATCATAATGGGAGTTAGGGCTTCAGCATGTTGATTTTAGTGGATACAGTTCAGTCTGTAGCTTTTCCCTTCATATGCAGCATTCTTTTTTATTTGAAAGTTGTAATTGTGTAGACAATTAATAGACAATAATTATTGTAGACAATCATTAATATAATTATTTATTTGCCTACAAAACCTCTTTACAAACTCTAGACAAGTTCATAACAAATATCACAATTCCCATATTAGATCAATTTTATTGAGTAAGGCTTACAGCCTATAAGTAACTATGGAATCATTACCTGTCAGTGTTTTTCTTCTTGTTGAAGGGGTACGCTTTCCCTTAAATAGAGTGAGAAGTCACAGTAGGTAGGTGGGCTTTCTGGATCTGTCCCTGGGCCTGGAGGTGGAAGCATGGTGGGAGGGATAACAGCTTTTATTACTAACAAATTAGTTTAGATGAACTATCAAAGCTTACCTAGTAACACACAATTTGAACATTAAGATCTTCTCAAGGTAACCTGGGTCTAATCCTTGCTTCTTTTTCTAAATATCAGTAATGTTTTATTGACAGAAATTAGGATGATTACCAAGAGGGCAAAGGGGAAAAATAATCCAGATTATCAAACTTCCCCTTGAATTTTTAAACAGGCAATCCATTATTATGCTCCTATCATATGCCATGGCACCTGCAAATGCCCAACTGTTGGTGGCTAAACTCATTCACAGAGGTGACCCTCCTAGAGAAATGAAGTCATCCTTATAGAGTGCTGCTGAGAACTCACCTTGGACTAAAAAGGACACCATTTCTCTTTATAAGAACTCTCTGGCTAGAGATGAAAGCACTTTGGGACAAACCTTGTGAACTAAAAGCAGAAAAACAAGTAATTTTGTGAAGGGTAGTTGAGTTGCCACTACCCTGAGATATAACTTAAGAATGATCTAGGGGCAGGGGATGTAGCTCAGTGGCAGAGCATTTGTCTAACGTTCCAGGCTCTGGGTTTGATTCCCAACACCTCCACCCCTAAACCTGTAACTGACCATAATGAAATCTTACCTCAACATTTTCTTGAGAATTGGAAGGAGATTTTGAAAATAAGAATGTTTAAGTTGAAAAGCTAGGTATGGTAGCATACACTGCAATCTAAGTACCCAAGAGGCTGAGGCAGGAAGAGGATTACAAATCTGAGACTAGCCTGGGCAGTATACCAAGACACTGTTTCAAAAAGAAAATGCTTAGGCTGAGGAGTTGCAACAAATTAATTAGAATATAGCTCATTTTTGTATATATTCTTATGATACTTAATATATAGTATTACTACTTATGAAGCTGAATCTGGGCTTGGAATTCAGGAAGTTCTGAGTTCAAATTCTGACTCTAACATTTAGCAAAACCTCAGGCTAATTTCTAAGCCTTATCATTTGTTCTTTTATCTACAAAATGTAGATAATGTCAACTACCTTTACTAAATGGTTATAGAAATAAATGAGATAAGGTATGTAAATAGCTTGACATAGTATTTGACATAGAGGGAAGCCAAATAAATGGTGAGTACTATTATTAGCTTAATGTAATTGGCCTTCAACAGTTATAATTAACTACATTTGCAAAATCTCAGTATGAGATTGCTTTACTTACTTATCTCAAAGCCAGAAACACCTTCTCCAGAGCAGGAAGGAAGATATTTAGAACTCTTCCTAGTGTTAGTTAGCATATCTTTGGGGTATTTCAAATGGTGCTAAACAGTGTTTTTTTCTTTTTTCCCTCAGCACTTTATACTTCCTTTTGGCTCATAGGCAATGGTAGCTTACTTATGTTGACTACAGAAGAAGCTGTGTCTTCAAGTCTCATTTTGCAGGAAATAGTGGGGATATTTACTAAGTTCTTTTCAGAAATAAGTAAGAGATTCAGTCAGGTTCTGGAGGATGTAAATGCAATCCAACAACATAAATAAGGGGTCTCAATGTAATATGCAATATCACTAAAAATAACATTATACTTCCCCAGTGGCATAGAAGTTGCCCCATCACAATCACAGTGGCAAGACAAGCTTGAGCTGACAGTTGCCCTGAGGTATGCTGAGAGAGCTCAGCCTAGATTGTTTCCTATTTCTCTCTCTCACTCTCTCTCTCTCTCTCTTTTTGTTTTTGTTTTTTTTTTTCCCCAGTGCTGGGGATTGAATCCAGTGTGTCAGGCATGCTAAGCAAGTTTGCTACCACTGTGGAATACCCCAGTCTGCCCTTTAGCTCTCATTTATGGTGAGGATGGATGTGAAACTCATCTGTTGATTTCAAGGGGAAAGCTGGAGGCCAAAGATTAAGTGAGAAGATAGGAAATTCTTCAGTAAAACATTGTGAAGTAGTGATATGAAAATGATGCTCCTGAGTCCTACTTCACATCAGCGAGGTGCTTGAGAACGGTGGGTCTGATTAAGACAGAGGAAAAATGTGCCAGAAAATCAAAAGGATAAGTCTTGTTTTGTGGTCTCCTTGCTCCCTGCAAAAATGTTCTTAGTAAGAGCTAAGAAAGAGTGTTGGGAATTTCTGTTGTTATGAACAGCATAAATCAGATTTTACTAATTGAATTCTAAAACAGGGGGTGATTAGAAAATTGTGGAGTAAAATGCTTCATCAGTGTGAAAACTGCCAGCTGCTGCAGTTGCTGTCACAATATATCCTCGGGTAGAACTGTGGCATCCTGGTGCCAAGAGTGTCCGAGTTAGTAAGACTTGGTAAGATACTGACAACCATGGAAGATGGATGGGTGTGTGAGTGTTACAGGTGGCATATTCAGGCTCCTTCATCCCAAGGGCTATTACAGAATATTTCTCAAGGGGTCTTGACAATTCTTTTGTACAGAAGAACAAAAATTTTCCACTGGGACCAGCAAGGTGACTCAGAGGGTAAAGGTACCTGCTGCCTGATGACTTGAATGCAAGGCCTGGCACCCACATGGTGACAAGCAAGAACAAGAACCAGCTCCCAAAAGTTGTCCTCTGGCCTCCACATAAGTGCTGTGGCATGTGCATACTCTACCCTATATAATAAATACACAATAAATAAATAAATAAATAAATAAATAAATAAATGTAATTAAAATTCTCCACTTACATTTGCTACTTTTTGTATAATATCATCTCAAACTGCATAAAAATAAAGCCATGTACAAACTCCTAATATTCATGGTTCTTATAAACCAAATATTTTCCAGAGTAAATTTAAACACTATTACATGGAGTCTGTGATATTTAAGTTGACATTGTTAAATTAATGAGATGGATGGTGTTATTTTTCTGAACTAGATAACCGATTACAATGAAAACACAGAACTGATTGCTATAGGGAAGTTTCTTTTGATTTGATTGCACTTTGGTAGATTATAAAACCACCCTTCAACTTTTCTTTAGTTGAATTATTAGGTTACTTTCAATAATACAGTGGTGGCACATCTTTCAAAAACTATAGCTAACTCTATCCTTTTCTCATGTGGCAAGGATGGTTGGAGAATGCTACCCTATGGCAATTCAATAACAAACACAAAGCAGACATGACACAGTACTCAATTAGAATGTGCCATCATGTGTTCTTAGTGACAATGTCCCATGTTAACCCTTAGCCACATGTACCTACTGAGCCCTTAAAGTGGATTAGTGCAATCCAGGAACAGAACTTTAATTTCCATTATTAAATAGCCCCTTATGGCTGGTGGCTACTGTGTTAAATACAGCCAAATCCTTGTTCATGCATTTATTATGGCTTTTTTGTTTTAGATCATCCTTAAAATAAAATCACTAGTTGTGTGAGCCAGGCAATGTATTTAAGCTCTCCAACCTGCCATGCCTTTATCTATAAATTGAGGGCAATGTCATATAACACATTTAATCATATAGAGCCTGGACAAAAACATCACTCAACCTCTAGTGTCATGACTGTGTGGGGAGAAGGTCTGTCCCCTCTCACAGTTCATGCCGTGGCTCTCTTAAGCCACCCATCAGTATACCTCTTTGAAATAATTGACACTTTATCTTATGTGACGTGCCATTGAAGCCATCTGTAGACAGTGTTGGTATTTCTACTAATTATAATAGGTAAACTAATTAAAAGCAGCATTTATGATACAAATGTAGCATGGGTTAGTCTCCTGCCACCTGATCTCCTGCCTTCTGATTTAATTGCCCCTTTTGCCCCAGTAAGCTGCCAGAGATCTCAAATAATTGTTATAAATGTATCAAACAGCCATGATATTTAGGATCTAATATTTATATACTTATTTAATCATTTTGTGTGTGTGCACATGTTCATGTGTATGTGTGTGTCATGGCATGCGTGTGAAGGTCAGAGGACAACCTCAAGTGTCAGTCCTTACCTCTCACCTTGTTTGAGACAGGTTTTTTGTTGTTTCCTGGCTGCACACGCTGCAAGCTGGCCCAAGAGCTTCCAGGGATTCTCCACTCTCTACCTCCCATTCTGCCACAGCAGCACTGGGATTATAACCATGCCACTATGCTCAGCTTTACTTGGGTTCTGAGGATTCAAACTCAGGTTCTCAAGCTTGTATGGCTTTACCCACTGAGCCATCTCCCCTAGCCCTGGGATCTCATTTTAATTTCTGTAGAAAACAGGAGGTCTCAAGGACCTGTCCAATGGTAGGAAGTGTGATGAAATTGGTTATATCACACTCTTGCCTCTGCTGCAGCACCTTCAGGGGACATGCTCCCATTTCCACACACAATTTCCAAGCCCATTTGTGCCTGGAAAAATATTCTACATCATTTTCCAGAATCCACTGAAGCATCGCCTCATCTATAGACCCTTCTCTGACCCTCACAAGTGAAATTTATTTCCTCTGCCCCATCCTCACCCCATACCTTACACAGATTTCTGTCATAGCTGCCATAATTTTTCAAATTTATCCTTATATTATGTAATGGACTAAACTATGTCTCACCAAAAAAAAAAAAAAAAAAAAAGGTATGTTGAAGCCCTAATTCCCAGGATCACAGAACGTGACCTTCTAAGGACATAGGATCTTTGCAGATGTAATTAGTTAAGATGAGGTCATACTAAGTAGAATGGATATTTAATTCAATATGACCGGTATCCTTAGACAGAAACACGGGCAGGGGATAACAGAGGCGGAAATTGCATAGCTGCAGTTGTAAGTCAAGAAGTGCCAAGGACGGCGCACGTAAACCGTTGGACTCTAGGAAGAAGCAAGGAAGCATTCACTGATAGGTTCCAGAGGAGTACCACCCTGCAGCTCCTGATTTCACATTTCACCTACAGGTTCCAGGGCTTTGAGACAACCGGTTTGTGTTTAAGCCATCCAATTTCTGGTATTTTGCTTTGGCAGCCCTAGGAAATGAATATACCTTCCTAGACCATAAATCCTTGTAAACAAAGGCCTCGCTTGATTTATGTATGTGTTTGGGGCAGTTGTTGCGATGTCTGAACCAATCGGAAGGGTGAGTAAACCATGTCAGATGGAACATAAGACTTATTCCTTTCCCTCAATCTGCTCTCAGGTTGAAACTGCGGAAAAACCTCTTTAAATCTACTCCAGGCTTCTGCATATGGCCACAGAGGGTAGGCACTGCAGGAGTTCTCACTTGTGTAATCTGGTGACCTTCAATTATTTATCACTGTATAACTTAATTTACATAAAAAGTCAGTAGAACTGCAAACTTCCATACCATCTGTTAGGAAAACAAAAAACAAAAAACAAAAAAAAACCCAACTATGATTGTGAGATTCAGTTTTACCCTGCCAAGTGGCAGAAGCCATAAATAATTACCCTCTAGGTCAGGGGTTAGGAAGCTATGACTCTCTGGCCAAGTCCAGCCTGCTGCCTGTTTTTGTAAATAAAGTTTTACTGTAGTACGGCCATAGTCATTCATTTACAAACTGTCTATGGCTGTGTGGAGAGAGTTGAGTGGTTGTGATAGATATTGGTTGAAATACAGACTATAAAACCTAAAATGTTTACTCTCTGGACCCTTACAGAAAAAGCCCTGCTCCAGATAATAGAAATTGCTAGGCATTGCCAGAATGGTTTCTATTAAGTGATGAAAATCCCACTTTGAAACTGAAACCACTCATTTTATCACACTTTGGAAGATTCCACACTATCACTATTAATGTAGGCATGCCAGAAACAAAATTATGTGTAGAAAATTATTTTTTTTCCCTCAAAATGTAAGCCAGGGGTCAAAAAATAATGTGTGAGCTTGTTTGTATGTGTGTGAATGGAGGTGGGGGAGTGGAGTAAATTCCAAGGAAATAAAGCATATGCAACTTCTAGAATTAGGTGTTTTACACAGGGAATTTTTGAATGATGTCCAGTTATATCAGTTGGAAAGAAATAGAAATTGAAGAATAGATAGAGACATATTATGAAGCCTAGGAGGAGAAATGTTCCTCAAATGTTTATGAGAGAAGTGTTGCCTGCTGTTTTCCCTTCTGGAAGGTGTTGTGGAAAGTCTTAGCCCTTTCTGGGAGGTCCCTTATGTGTTAAGTACACATGTGCCATATGATCGCATCACTCAGGCTTCAATTGACTGAGCCAAGGTTAGACAGCTGATCTGTAGGACAAAGGCCTATGGAATGAGTTGATACAAGGTACTAGCTGAGGTAGATACTGGTCACATCAAGTACATGTTCTCTTAGGGAGTTTAAGCCAGATACTATGGAAACAGTCAGTGAATCTATGACTCAGGGATCAGAATACTCGCTGCTCTTGCAGTGAATCTATGACTCGGGGATCAGAATACTCGCTGCTCTTGCAGAGGATTCAGGTTCAGTCCCCAGCACCCACATGGAAGCTCACAACTGTCTATAGCTCCGTTTCCAGGAGATCCAATACCCTCTTCTGGCCTCTGCGGGCACTGTACATACATGGAACACATACCTACATGCACACAAAACACACATAAAATAAATTCATAAACATTATTTTTTTTTTGAGACAGAGTCTCACTATGTATCCCTGGCTGGCCAGAAACTCACTTATGTAAACCAGGCTGGCCTTCAACTCACAGAGATCCACCTGCCTCTGCCTCCAGAGTGCTGGGATTAGAGGCATGCACTACCATGCCTGGCTAAGATAAATAAATCTTTTTTTAAAAATTAGAAAAAAGCAAAAACATGGAGTAGTTGTCCCCAAAGCAGGACAATTGTTACCTAACAGATAAGCTGAAAACCTGGTCTGTATCCTGACTGGTATTGCCATTTCCAGAAGTTTGACTGTACTTTGGAGCAACACTGTATCCTGACTTGGTATTGCCATTTCCAGAGGTTTGACTGTACTTTGGAGACTAACCCTGGCCCAGTCTGTTCCATTTTGTTACTGTTCAAGGGTGAGTTTAGTTCAAGGTCAGCTCAGTGTTCCTATGTCATCACTTCTACTATGCTTTTCCTAGGCTCTGTTCCCTTCCTTGTTTGTCCTGTATCTGGAGCTACCTTGAAAGCTCTAACCCTCTACTGTGTACTCCTCTGCTCCTACACGTGGACTGCTAGGCTATGAGAAAACATCACCCAGCCACTGTGTTGGTAGCATTAGAAATCATGTCCGTTTAGAAGTTCCTTTAGGTATCCAAATTTGTTCTGTTTCCTATGTCTAGTGGATATTGCAAGGCCTCAACACCTCCAGTTTTCCATCTCTTTGTCTTGCCTTGTATTCTACCCTAAAGAAAACAGATATCAGACCTCAATTTCTGAACTCCTCCAGCCACTTTATATCAAGCTGAACCTTTTCTTGTTTGTCCTGAGTCAGAGCTTCTGCTGTTCAGGGTTGATCCCTCTACCCATGCTCCAGATTCCAAGATCTTCCATTCTGGACTCTGACCTGGTCCTTATGCAATTGTTCCCTCTGATTCACGTATCTGCCATTAGCTATTTTGTCCTTGTTCAATTTCTTTCCTAAATATATGTACATGTTCATGTCTCTTTAAAAGAAAACAAAACCCTTTCTTGACCTTTGACTCATGTTAAAAGATATAGAAAATTCCAGTTAATATGGAAAATTGGATCCCCTTACTCCACCCCAAGCCACAAGGTTCAGGGACCATCTCAGAAGAGAAGGCAGAAAGAATATAAGAACTGAAGAATGGGGAGGAGAGCTGTGAAATGCTGTTTTCTGGACATGACATGGCTATCTCACTCATGAACTCAGCAGCTGTGGTGACCTGCACAAGATCAAGCTAGTAAAAATTCTGGCATAGATAGAGGAGGTGCTCTTCAGCCTCCACCCCTTCCTGAGGAGCTATTGGCAGAGAGAATCACTCTTTTGGAGAGTGTGGTCAATGGTGGTTTCTCATGTTCCAGTGAATGGCCCCACACCTACTCCACATATGGCAGCACCAATTTGACTTAGTGGGTTGTTAAAAAAAAAAAAAGACATGAAGTTTGGACAGTGACATGCTGTGGGCATACAGGAGAGCTGAAGGGGGAGAGGAAGGGGAGGATACAATCATATTTTATCATATACATGTATTAAATTCTCAAGACTAAAGAAAAATTATACTAAAAAGATGCCTGAAATAGGCTACAGGGGATAGGAGCTAGTATCTCAGTGGCAGTGTGAGGAATGGTGCCGATTGCTAGCCTTGTGGTGGTGGTGGTGGGGTGACAGGTACCCACTGCTCCAAGTCACAAAGGTCTGAATAATTTCTCAACTGGACATGGTGACATATACTTATAATCCCATCACTAAAGGAGACTGAGGCAAGAGGGTTGCCACCAGTTTGAGACTAGTCTGGGCTATATAGAAAGAGCATGTTTCAGAAAGAAAAAAGTTTACAAAGGTCTGCATGTTTGTGAAATGGGAACTACAAAAATTCTTCCTAGCAAGTTCAAGATATATTAACAACACGGGGTTGAAGATGTAGATAAGTTAGTAGAATACTTCCCTAGGACACATAAGACCCTGGGTTCAAGCCCCAGTACCATATAAACTGGGGGTGGTGGTATATGCCTATAATTTCAGCACTGGGGAGGTAGAAGAAGATCAGAAGTTCAAAGTCACCCTGGGCTGCATGAGACCCTGTCTCAAAGTTGGAGATCAGTTTAAGGGAATGTGTGGAAAAGATTTACTTGTGAGAAAGCAAAACCAAAGGCCATCCTCTCCATGAATGGAGTGTTGGGTCTAAATTCACCCATCCATGGAGTTTTTGAGGTCCTACCTGAGGCTTAAAGAGAAGAATTTGTCTAGATCCAGTGGTACCCACAGGGCTTCTACAGAGGCATAGTGCCCTGCAGGAACAGTTCCATAACTAGCACATGGAATTATCCTCACTGAAGATAAGTTCATAGTAAAACTGCATAAATGAGGCAAGAGAATAACTCATCTAAAGAGTCAGTTCATAAGAGTATTTGAGTTCCCAGAACTAGAAATAATAGCTCAATCTGAAACCTTTATATTTTATATAAAAATATAAAGAGAGAGAATCCATCAAGCAACAAAGGGAGCAGATGAATTTGAAAAAAAATTATTTTAGAAATGAAAAATGCAGTTTTGGAAAGTTAAAACTCAGTGGTTCGGTTGAATTACACTCTAGACCCAGTTAAGGAGAGAATTCATGAGTTATTTAAGACACGACGTTCAGAAAGAGCTATAAGGACAACATGAAAGAGGAGTTGAGAGGCACAAAGGACAGCATAAAAGCACCCAAGCCACATCTAGTCAGTTCTAGAATAAGTCATTATTGCTGGCTTCTAAATGGCTTCCGCTCTCCCTCTGTACATATGGGATAATGGTACTTCCTCACTACCTGGAAGTTACATGTGGTCAGTAACTTTAGCCAAGGCATGTGAGTGGAAGTGATACATGTATGTTTGGGGAAGATGATTTAAGATTCAGTGCATAGGGGTCAGAGAGATGGCTCAGCAGTTGAAGAACACTTACTGCTTTTCCAGAGGACCCAAGTTCAGTTCCCAGCACCCACATCAGGTTACTTGTAACCTTCTGGAACTCCAGTTCCAGGGGATCTGACAACCTCTGGCCTTCTTGGGTACCTGCACACACACACACACACACACACACACACACACACACGCACACACGTGCGTGCACGCGCACACACACACATATGTATACATAAAATATTAAATAAATCTTGATCAAAATAAGATTCTATGTACAATTCATCATGCTTCCCTCCTCTATGTATGTGCAATGCAACCCATACCATCTCAGGTTACTGAGTCTAGGATACAGACCATACAGTGTGGGGACACTAAATGGAGCAGGTGTGAGAAGTAAACGTTGTTGTTTTATGCTATGGTAATATTGGGATCATTTGTTCTAGAAGACAGCCCATCTTGACTGATAAAGATAAAATGGCAAGCAGGCACAAGAGACTTCATTCAGAGAGCCCATGAATAAAAAATTTCCAGAATTTAGAAAGAAGAGAGCTGAGGAACTAGCTCAGTTGGTAAAGTGCTTGCCTTGCAAGTATGAGGACCTAAGTTTGATCTACAGAACTCGTGATTTTATAAAAGCGCATGCTTGTAATCCCAGTGTTGGGAGGCAGAGACAGGTAGATTCTTGGGGCTCGCTGTCCAGGTAGCCTTGCCTACTTGGTGAGCTCTAGTCCAATGAAAGAAAGACCTTATCTTAAAAAACAAGGTGGACTGTTCCTAAGGAAGGGCATGTGAGGTTTCCCTCTGACCTACACCCGCAACACACACACTCAATATGAATCTTGGGGAGAAATGAGACTATCAAGTCCTGAGCAAGACAAATAAAAGCAAATCCACGGACCTATAATAATGTAACTGCCAAAATAACAGTAACTTCATCTAGTTAGAGCCTCATAGCTCTATGGCATATTATTATTATTCCCACCTTCACTGTGAAAAAGCCAAATCTCAAGTCTTAAGGCTACAGAGCAAGCAATGCAGAATTCAACTCCAAATTTATCTTCCAAAGCTCATCCTTTTTCAAACCTCATTTTCACTTTTCAAAATCCTGCAAAATACCTCTTATTTTCCCATTTCATAGCTAAGAGAACTGAAGCTCACCAATGACCAGTGAGTTGCCCAAGCACATGGAAATAATAAATGGCAGGACTGAAGTTTGGATTCAGTTCTTACTAACTTTAAGTCCTTCACACTTTCTCCTATGTCATACCACCTTTCCTAATGTCTCCAGAACTTGGCTTACATAGTTTCATTATTAAAATTTACCACATGTATTCTCCAGCCACTGTGCTCTTCCTGTTGCTCCTTGAACATGCCAAGTATGTTCCAGTCCCAGCCTCCACGTGTACTCTTCACTATGTCTGGATGCTCTTTCTCCAGGCAGCACAAGAACCCTAACTTCTACTTACCTTTGAGTTCCAAATCCTGCTTTAAGAGGACTTCCCTACTCTAATATTCTCTTATCCAGTTTTATTTTCTTCACATATGTACAGTTACTTGATGCTCTAGTTTGCTGTCTGTTGCTCTGATAAAAAAGTAACTAACATCAACTTGGGGAAGAAAGGGTTTATTTCATCTTAAAACTCTTAGGTCACAATCCATCACTCAGGGAAGTCAGGGCAGGAACTCAAAGCAGGAACCTGGAGGCAGGAACTGAAGTAGTGACCATGGAGGAATGCTGTTTACTGGTTTGCATTCCCTGGCTTGTTTGGCTATCTCTCTTATACAGCCCTGGTCCACCTGCCTAGGAATGGCACAGCTCATGGTGGGCCCCTCCTACATCAATCAGCAATTTTAAAAATGCCCCAAAGACATCCCTACAGGTGAAAATAATGGAGGAAAGTCCTCATTTGAGGGTCCCTCTTCCCAGGTGCGTTATACTGGCAATCAAGATTAGCCATCATACCTGGCATATAAACAGCATATGCATATGTTCCTTGTCCCCTCCTCCACTGAAAGCTCCACAAGAATGGATTCTTTCTTCTGCTCTTTTATCTCAGTTGTTCAATATGGGTTTGCTGAATGAATGAACAAATGAATGAATAAGTAAGTGAACAGATCAACCAGAGTGTCTGTACTAAGCTTTTCCAAATGTCACGCGAATAATATAAAGTAAGTCCATTGGGAGTGTACCTCATCACAAAGCAGGTCCTGGTATGAGGCAGCCTAAAGGAAATGCAAGGCATTAACATAACTATCTTTAATAGACCCAGGAGGGTTGTGTGGAGAGATCTGCTTTCCTGCCTCTGACCACACAGCCTGCTCCCTTACCCTTTGTACCTTAGTATTTACTCCCTGTCTCAGAAGTGCTTCTTCCCATGAAATGGTGTCCACAGAGGACCACTCTGTCAGTCTCCACCAAGTGTGCTCCAATTTTTTTTTTTCCTTTTTAACTCTTCCCTGTGGTCACAATTTTGTGAAACAGATGTTGTAACTCCCCTTGCCATCCCTCATTCCACAAGTGAGAAAAACCTCAGCTCAGAGAAGCTACCAGACTTAACCCTAAACCACACAGCTGATAACTGCCTGGCTTGGATTTGAAGGCAGATGGATGGTGTTATGGGTTGAACTCTGTCTTTACCAAAACGAGATGTGAAGTTTTATCCTTTGTGTGTCCCAGACTGCCTGTTTCCTCCAAGGGGTGGGGCCTACTGTGGAGAATTGACTGTGGATGGGCTTCTGGGAGCCATCTTGTGACAGAAGCGGGGAGCGGTAATGAACACCTGACAGCCGACATGGAGAAAAAGATGGCCCCGGCATCTCACCTGCATGGATGCTAGAGGGGGCATTTACCAACCTGGGGCGAGACTGTGGGCCCAAGATGTATGGGCAAAAGTTAATGGAGACTGTGGGCAGGCACGGAAGCGATCTGGAATGGTAGGCCAAGCCAAGACGTGTAGAGCTGGGTGCCAGGTGCGGTTCTACATAAGTGCCCCCATTTACCCCTTCCCTACCCAAGGGCATAAACCATAATAAATTAACATAAAAATATGTTATATGGTTTGTCTGATTGCACAAGAGACCCCAAGATAATTCTAGTGACACTTTGGCACTTCAGAATGTGAATTTATTTGGAAATAAGGTGATTGCTAGATGTAGCTAATTAAAACAAAGTCACACTAGATTAGGGTAGGGCCCTAATCTAATATGACTGTTGTCCTTATATAAAGGACACTCTGAAGAGATGTGCATATAGAGAGACTGTTATGTGCTAATGGGCCGTTGGAGAGATGCATTTAGAAGTCAAGAAGCACTAAGGTAGCTGGCAAACCATAAGAAGCTGGGAGAAGGCAAGGAAGGATTCACTACTAACAGGATTCACAGAAACTAGGATTTCAGACTTCTAACCTCCAGAACTGTGAGACAGTATATGCCTGTTTTATAAGCCACCATTCTGCAGCACTTTGTTATAGAGGTCCTGGGACACTAGTACAGAGAGCAAAGCCATCTTTCCTCCGTGCCATATCATTTTCAGTATGTCAGGAAAGGTTAGCTTCTATGGAACAAGCAAAGAAAAAATGACTGTGTTGAGGGGTGTGAAGATTTCACCTCATCTGAAATCTCCAAAATAGAGCCAGCAAGTACTGCAATGATTTTATTCACATCATAATGCGTGGACATGAAGAAGCAAATCCCCTCTGAGGCAAGTTAGTTCATGAGGCAGAGTAGATCATGGAAAATTAGGTGTCCTCCTGGGTACCTCACCTGCACGTGCTTTTGTTATCCACTTCCCAACCACCAAATACAGGGTGATAGCCAGGGACCTCCATCCAAGATACTTTGCTCTTCTGTTTTCATTACTCCCCATTCTCTATCCTAAAGAGCCATCATTATTTTGTTTTCAACTTACCCTGGCTTTGCCTTAAATCTGGCAGAGACAAGAAAAAGTATTTTTTTCATTTTACAGGATGAACCAGAGTACAAAAATATCCAATCCTCATTTTACCCCTTAAATCCACACATATTCCTTTGAATAATATTACAACGCTCCCTGGTGCTGCTGTTAAGGCAGGGAGTGGGGGGTAGGGAAGGCAGAGAGACAGGATCTGCGTATGAAGGAAATGGTAGAAAGGAATAGGAGAGTAGATAGGCAGGTGTGTGTCCTAGAGTCACTGGCCTTTCCTCCTTGAATAGATGTTCTGAGGCCTTTGACCTTGGGAAACAAGCATTTTTTCAATGTTTCTTTTCAATGTTTCTTCTCCTCTGAATCTCTGGTATTCTGAGTTTTAGAAGTGAAAAAAATATTTTGATTTAAGCCATATGGCATTTTTCTCCCTACACTGGTGCTGTAGAAAACTCACAGGGGCAGGTGTGCAAGGCAGCGGCAGCAGGGTGGGTGGGTCCATAGGGCCTCAGTGTTTATAGCTTGTGCAGTTCTGTAGCTATGGCAACCGTGTGCAATGCCACTTGCATAGATAGCATCATAATGTGGCCCTAGAATTGCCCCTGGCTCCTCAACTATTCCTCTTCAATGCACTATCTATGCTGCTGTTTCCTAGCTACCATAGCTCTGTTATTTTTATTTATTTATTTTTTAATGTTGTGCTTAAGAATTGTTTCTGCCTGCTCCAAGGCAGTGTGCCTTGTCATCTGATGGAAAAATTACACAGAAAAACCAATGCCCATTTCTTACAGACATTGTTAATTGCTAAGTAGTATCTGTGCTTAAATATGCTGTTTTAGAGAGAGTCTTAGGATCGAGGTCTAGATGAGCACTTCAGACTTTTTCTAGTTCTAAAGGTCAGGGCTGGTCTGTGTTAGAGCTCATTAGCTCCATCAATCGACTGCCTGCTATTGAGAACCTCTCTCTCTTTTCTTTGTGCCAATTCTTACAAATTCATGACAAGAGTAGATTTATGGCAATATATGCAAATATGTCCTATGAAACTTGTATACAAGTAATTTATGCATCTGTACTCCATAAAAAAGCTGCATTGTGTTAAATCTGAGAATATAAACACAATTGATTTCTTTCATTTATTGTAAAAAAATTATTCCCAAATCCTCAGAAATATTTCTTCTCTAATTAAATTTAAATTTTTAAAGTGCACTATGTTGATATTTTAGTTTCTTTATGTTTTCTCATTAATTGTGACATCACAAACAGCTAAGATTTAAAGTTCTTAACCTTTCCAGGCACAAGAAGTAAGATGTCAATACCCTTAAGTTATGAGCAACCTCCCAAAGGAACTGTAATACAAAATACACTTATAACTGAAATAACTTGGGAAAGGATTCTGGGAAGATGACAGCATCAATGGCATAGTTTGTCATCCTCTCTGAATCCTTATGTAAAAATAGAGAGAAGAAACAACAACAAAAATAGAACAACTGCACAGCTAAACCAACATGTCTTCATCCATGCTCTGTTGCTATCTCTGAACACCACAGGCTCGGTCATAGAAAAAGAACAGAGGATATTTAGCTCATGGCTCTGGAGACTGGGAAGTTCAGCAGCATAACATCTGGTGAGGGCTTTATTGCCGCATCCTAATATGGTGTAGAGGATCACATGCTGAGACAACACGTGTGCCAGCTCATTTCTCTTCCTTATGAAGCCACTAATGCCATCATGGGGACCCTACCCTCATGATTTCCTCTAATCATGATTACCTCCCCAAAGCCCCAGCTCCTAAAACCATTAACATAGGACCTTGTGGATTAAATTTCCAACATGTGATTTCCAGGGGACACATCCAAACCATAGCACTAGGTGACAAGGGGTCTCACAAATGCTAGAATACAAGTGGGTGGAGGCAAATAATAGCCACAAGACTTGCATAATGTCAGTGTCTTAGAGGAAGATAAAGAAGCTGCATTTGTTGGATCTGAAAACAAGAGAACCCAAAAATAGCCAACATACCTCACTTGAAAGAGGCCCGCCTGAGAACAGTAGCAGAAACCGGTTTGGGCCAAAACCAACTTCGAGCCTACCAGAAAAGGATCTTAAGAGGCCAGAGCAGCCAAACTCCCATGAACCCTCAAAACTAACTCACCAGGGCCCCTTTGGAGAATAGAAATATCAAGGTCACAATAGTTTCTATTTTTTAAAAAGCGAGGAACAAAGAGCTTATCCCCATAGGCAATAAGATCATTCCAGAAAACAAGGATTCACAAAAGAGATTAAAACTGTAACCTATTATTTTCAATGAGATAAAAGACATTAAGAAAATAATATGCAGTATGAAATGACAAAAATAAGAATTAGAAACTCAGAAATGAAGAGACAGAACCCAGGAAATAATTAGAAATAAAGCCAAGATAATTTTAAAAATGAACAAGCCAGAAGGAAAATCAGAGCAAATAAATTTAACAGTCATACTGTTAAATGAAGAGGGTTAAGTGAAAAAGAGAAAGTCTTTTTACAAGTTCATAAATTTAAAAAGAAACAATTTGAGAGAGTAACAAACACTGACAAAGATCCTGAATACAGACAACAGAGTTGACTAGGAAGTATCAATATAAATTCATGAAGGGTTTTATCTTTAAAGATATTAATTTCTGGGGGCTGGAGAGATGGCTCAGCAGTTAAGAATACTGGTTGTTCTTGCAGAAGACCTGGGTTTGAATCCCAGCACCCACATGGCAGCTAACAACTGTCTGTAACTCCAGTCCCAGGGGATCCGACAGCCTCTTCTGACCTCTGCAGGCATTGCATGACACTGGTGCACTTACCTACATGCAGGCAATACATGCATACACATAAAATAAAAATAATAAATAAAAATTTTAAAAAGATATTGATTTCTGTGTACATCTCCTTTTTTGAATATTGCAAATATTGTTCATTCTGACTACTGAAAATGACAAGCAAACATTGACAATAATGCCCAAGTCAGCAGCAACAAACATACATTCGAGTTCCACAATATGATCTCCATCTACCATTTTTCATTAAAAGATATCAGGGTGTTATGGGTAAATGGCTGGGGTAGGAAATATACAAAATGCACCTGTTGTCAAAATTAGATAGCAGAGACCATATCAAAGACTACTAGGATTGTGTCAAAAGTACAGAGAGGTCAAGCTGAAGAAGATGGGGCTAGTTGGATTTCCATAAATAATAATTTCAATAAAGGCTATCAAATGTTTATGTGTGTAGTGTATGCACATGTTTATATATGAATGTGGGTGCCTGTGGTGTGTGTGGAGGCCAGAGGTCAACACGGGGTATTTATCACTGTCAACCTTACTTTTTGAGACAGAGTCTCACAATGAACCCAGAACTCAACAATTGGGCTAACTGGATGCCAATGAGTTCCTGGGATTCTCTTGTCTCTGCTCCCCTACTCCCCCAACCCGGGCGGCGAAATCACAGATACATACTACCAATCCGGGCTTTTAAGTGGGTACTTGGGATCTGAACTTGGGTCTTTATGCTTGCAGGCACTTTACCAATGGAGGCATCTCCCCACTTCCTGAATATGTTTAAACACATAATTTAAGTAGATTTCTAGAAAGAGAAAACACCTTCAGAAGATGATGAAATTAAATCACTATTTTGAAGTCTGGCAAATAAAGGCAAAGAATTGCATTTATTCTGCCTTTCTTATATGAACTGTACACTGGGCCGCCAAGGAACAGAAGTGTATTTTTATGATGTTTACCAACTGAAAAGAAATGAAGAAAAAATATATATAATATCAGCATTTTGCCATCCTAAAAAATTAAAAGATATGTTAAGCATCTATAGCTGCCAATGTAATTTCTCAGTTAGGAAAGGAGATAGTCTAAAGATACACTTGGGGCACTTGTGATGGTCCCTTTGGCTATCAGACTGTAGAAAAAAATGGACCACAAAGAATTAAAATTTCCCCAGTGATCCCATACTGGGGAAAAGGAAAGGCTGAAGCCCTGGTGTGAGTCAGAGAAGAACTTAACTCCCAGGAAGAAATTTCATGTGGTTCTGACGACTAATCAGAGCACCTCGCAGGACAGACTCAACAAATAGATGTGCACCACACCTTGACCAGGCTGCTTAATTATGCACACTTATAGCTCTTTATTTAAACTTAAAGCTCGAGTGTGCTTATGCACACTTTTAGCTCTTTAAAGTCTACTTTATGGCAAAGATAGACTGGGGGCAGGGGTTAATGGACCCCTCTATCTGTTTCTCTGCTTTTCATTGTTACTTGTTTCTTTAATTGGCATAGTGGGGCTATATGGCCAGGAATAACTCGTTTGGGCTGCCAGGACTGAGGCATGTACTCTAAAAACTCAGGTAACATGAACACAAAATTGTAATTAGGCATCATAAGCCTTCTGCATCTTGATAGAAATCAATCTCTTGGCAATGTCATCATAAGAGAGATACCAAACACTATGAAACTCCTCTGGTTTTGGAAGTTGCTGGAAATGGGCAGAACCTGAGTCACATCCATGTGGGATGCAGTAGCCTAACCATGAAACCCTGAGAACAGAGCAACACACTAAACAATGCAATCAGCAAAGTCAGACCATCAGTCTGAGAAGTTGTAAGGAAAAGAAAGCAATAGAAGAGAATCTATAGCTTACAATGGGGTTTAAGAACAGAATTTTTTCCAGGTGTGGTGGTACATGCCTTTAATCCCAGCAATCAGGAGGCAGAGGCATGCAGATCTCTTTGTGAGATCAAGGCCAGCCTGGTCTACATAGTGAATTCCAGGCCATTATAAATAAATATTCATTTAAACACATATTTTATGTAATTGTATATGTCTTTATTTTATTTCACATAAAAAGGTTTTTAGAAGCCAGGCATAGTGGCACATGCCTTTAATCCCTGCACTGGGGAGGCAGAGGCAGGGGGATCTCTGTGAGTTCAAGGCCAGCCTGGTCTACATAGCGAGTTCCAGGACAGCTGGGGCTACAGGGAGACCCTGTCTCAAAAAGACCAAAAAAAAAAAAAAAAGGTTTTTTTGAATAGATAAGGACAATTATGTAAGTCAAGCTTTTCATTATATGTATTAATCTTTTCAAAATTTATAACAAAAGCCATTTGATGTATAATTCTGAATTTCCACAAATACAGAAAGGACTTTCATCATTATTACAACCAAGACACAGGGCTATTCTTCTCTGAAACCATTCCTTTGCACTCTTTCATAGACAGTGCCCCATCCCATCCTGCATCCTGGTGCCTACTCATTATGCCACTCTATGTCCCTGTGCTTTTGCTTTTCTAAGATATCGTATAAATCAAAGCAAATTTCTATCCTTATAAAAATATTTATTTACTTCAATTGAGTTTTTGTTATTTTCATTCAATACAATTTGATGATATTTAAATCCCCTCCCCTATCTGTACCTCCCCTTATTGCCCCTGTCTAATTTAATATACTCTATTTTACAGATATAATAAGGCCTATAGAGTCAAATTTGCGTTCCTAAATTGTCCTTCAGTATGGGTCCATTCACTGGAGCCTGCTTAACCTACTAAGAGTTCCATCCTTGAAAAAGATGGTGTCTCCCACTCCTAGCAGCTAAACTATACAACATTTTCAGTTGCCAAAATTTCCTTAAGATGGGTTGGGGTTTCTTACCCACTTCCCCATGTCTGTGCTGGCATTTTGTCTGGTGTGAGCTTAGTATGCAGCCTTTTGAGTCTGGTGGTTTCACACATCATGCTTTGAGAGTCATCCACACTTTCGTTTTTATTGCTTGGTAGTATTCTTTGCACAGATCTACTTCAGTTGTTTACCCCCTTTATCAGAAAGATATTTGGGTTGTTTAAAAAATTTGAAGAAAGCTTCCATAAACACTTGGGCTCAAGTTTTGTGTGAAAATGAGATTTCATTTCTTGTGAATGAATACCTAGAAAGTACATTGTTAGCTCATAGATTAAGTGAATATTTAACTTTGTAAACAATCATCTTATATTCCAAAGTGTCTGTACCATTTTCATCTAACTAACAAGTATAGAACAAGTATGGCTCCTGGCACATCTCTTGTCTCCATTCCAAACGTTAGCCAGGAAATGCACAACTATACACTTATATAGTATAACTGTACACTTATATATACTTATTTTATATATGTATATGCACATATATATAAAACAAGTATAACTAGAAGGTAGTGTATGAGAGTTCTGGTAGCTCTGTATTTTCACGAGCATTTATTTGTGTGGTGGTTAAGGTTATTCTGATAGATACGTAGTGATGCACTAAGGTAGTTTTAGTTTGTGCTATCTTGATAAGAAAAGATGGCTGTATGCCATCTTTGCAAATTTTAAAAAACAAATGATTGGTTATTTTATTGTTGAGTTGTGAGAGTTTTTTACCTGCTTCTTCACTGAATTACTTTTGTGCCTTTGTCAAAAGTCAACTGACCACATATATATAGGTCTATTTCTGGGCTTTGAATTTTCTTCAGTTGATCTATGTGTCTATCTTTTGACCAGTCCCACACTGTCTTAAATATTGTAGCTTTATATTAAATACTGAGAATAAGCTGCATGGATAATCCTATTTTCTTACAAAATTGCTTCAGCTATTCTTTTCATCTGAATTTTATCTTTCCATTTGAATTTTGGAAGCAGTTGTCAGCATATAAGAAAATAGATTGTTTAAATTAATTAAGGGGACTGAATTTTTACTATTTCTAAGTTCAAAACATTCCTTCCACTTTTGGTTATAAATCTTTTGTTGAGAACAGCTATAAAAATCTGATTAAAACACAAACCCATAAGACTTTTTCAAGATATCCACTAATAATCAGGGCAGTCAGAAATTCAGGATCACAAAATCTTCAAGAAAAGAAGTACCCTGACTTGCTCCGTAATGTACTTTGCACAGATTCATGTCAGGTGTTTATCCCTTTACCAAAAAGCCATCTGGGTTGTTTGGAAGAAAGAGTCCATAAACACTTGGGTGCAAGTTTGTTGTTGTTTGTTTTGTTTTGTTTGAAACAGGGTCTCCCTGTAGTCCCAGCTGGCCTGGAATTCACAATGTAGACCTGGCTGGCCTCAATTTCACAGAGATCTGCCTGTCTGTCCCCTGAGTACTGGGATTAAAGGTGTGTACCACCACACCTGGAAGCAGCATGTTTCTAAAATAACAATGGCTAGCATGTCTAAGGAATTGGATGGAAAGATGGACAATTTTACCAGAGAGTAAGGATCAATAAAATAGTCATTGTAATGCTAGGTTTATACAGTAACAGAAATTATGACTCCAAATGATCAGTTTAAGAGTATTAGACCCAGCAGAAGAGACTAGGGAACTGGAATATGGACCAATAGACTATATTTAGATTGAAGCATAGACGAAAACAATGAAGTCAGAGGAAAGAACATAAGAGACATATAGGTCCTGTTGAAAGTCTCAGATGATTGTCAGTGGGCTCCCAGAAGGAATGGAGACAAGAGATGTTGCAGGAGCCATACTTGAAGAAACATTAGCCAGGAATTTCCCCAAATTAACAGAAGACATTAAGCTACAAATTGAAGCAACTCTATGAATCTGAAATAAGACAAATACAAAGAAACTACATTTTTCTAGACCCCTGAAAACTATATGCAAATATACATGTGTATGTTTTTTGGAGACAGGGTCTTATGTAGTTCAGGCTGGCCTCAAACTCACTACATAGCCAAGGATGATCTTGAACTTTTGATTCTCCTGCCTCTACTTCCTGAGTGTTGGGATTACAGGCACCTGCCACCATGCCCATTTTTATGTGGTGCTAGGGATCCAATCCAGGGCTTCATGAGTGCTAGGCAAGTACTCCACCAACTTGAACTACATATCTAAGCAATATGCAAATATTAAAATGTTTAAATTACCCAGAATAAAGAAAAGATACATTATCTTCAAATAAGCAAAAGTAATATTGACAGCAAACGTTTTCAACAGAACTGATGAAAACTGGAAGGTACTGGAATGGCATCCTTAAAGAGCAGGAAAAACCGTGCAAACTTACAATTCTATACTCAGCAAAATGAAAGCAAAATAGAAGGGAATTCTATACTTTCAAAAATGAAGGTGAAATCTATTTTCACAAAAATAACATGGAGTATTCACTGTCAGCAAGCATTTACAAAAAGAAGAGAAATGAATAAAGGAAATTATTCAGATGGAAGCAAAATGAATCTCAACTGAAAGATTAGAAATGCAGGAAATAATGAAGACCCCAGAAAAGAACATCCTTCATAGAAGTGGGTTAAACATCCATCATCACTTAAACACAGCATGTATATGCTGTGCCTTTGCTCTCTCCTCTGCCCATCATCTGAGGCTAATTAACATCACAACCCCTCCACTGGCCACCCCTCCCTTTACACCTCACCCATCCCTCTCAGCACCATGCGGTTGCAGTCACCAATGCATCTTGTTCTCTTTCTTGTTTTTATTTCACTTTATATATCTTGGTTCCTCAGAATAGAAATTCAACATCTTTTTTGTACTTACTATGAGTGATCTGTGTAGTATATACCTAATAAATGCCTGTTGAATGATAAAATTCCTTAAAGACTAAATTGGTGACGAACACCTGGCCATGCAATTTACTAGCACAGATTCTTCCAACAGTTAATGAATAAATATTTACCTGAGATTTGATGAAGATAACTACTATAAATATAGACAAGAACAGCTTTAATATGTTCTTAGATGAAGGATCCATGAGGGGCAGATTGGATGTTCACGTCTCATCTTTAACCTTTTGGAATTCATTAGATGCTTGTTTAATAAAATCTTTCTTGGTATCACTGTCAAAAGTATAAGGCTGGTTGAAGTTTATCTACAGGTATGGCAATTATGTCATTCTAATGTGAGTTATTGTACTATTCCTGGCTGCTAAGGAAATAAAAGTCTCAGTCTTTAAGCTCTCTAGAAAATGTAAAATCTAATTGGAGCCTAAAACATATACACATAAAGCAACCTGAGATGGGATCCAAAGAAACACTTTGGTAGCTGCAAGAAAACATGGTACAGTGCAGATTAAAGGTATAGTAGATCAGAAATCCTTTTATAAAAAAATCACACTTGGGATGGGAGGCATCTTCGTACTCCTCCATCTCCTTTGTTTTTGTCTTTTCTTTCTCTCTCTCTTTTTTTGAGATAAAGTCTCAATATGTAGCCCTGGATGGCCTAGAACACTCTATCTTCCTGTCTCAGCCTCTCCAGTTCTGGGATTACAGGTGTATAGCACAAGAAGTGGGTTTCCTAGTCTAGGGAACTCACTTGAAAAGAGGTAAATTCTTGTCTTGAAGGTTGGAAGGAAATATGTGGAAAAGAAAGGGCATAGATTTTCCTAAGCAGAAAGATGTATACACAAAACACAGAGGAAAAATAATTCATGTTTAGGCAACTATGAACAGACAGGCTTGAGAAATCAAGGGAATGTATGAGGCTAGAGAGACAGTTGATAGAGAACATCCAATATGTTTATTTTTGAAATAACATGGAATTCTCTTTCTCTTTTCAGTACAAATAACCTTTGCTGTCAATGGCCCAGTCAGACCCCTTAGCTTATATAATGATGATCCCAGCTTCCTAAGCTATTATTTACGAAAATTTCTCTCTTATGAGTATAATGGGAAAAACACATCGCAAAGTGAATTACTTTTGAAATGTATTGCATGCTGACATTTGGGAAATTAGATCCTGAATACAAAGCATCTTGATTATCCAAGGTGCCTTCCTACAATGAAAAAATAAATTCAGTCCAATAATTCCAAAAAGAAATATCTGCATGCTACCTTAAAGCCCTGTACTTTGGCAAGACTCTGCTCCCAACTTTAGGTCACCATTCAGAGAGATGAAAATGGGTAGGAACTATTATTATTCTTGCCTAAGTAGTCTACGAGGGTCTGGGGAGTCCAGAAATGCCCTCATTCAGACATATTAGCCCAATCTGTGAATCCATTCTGTTATATCCATTCTTTTATGTGTTAGAGATGCCCCTGCTCAGCTGGCTTCCATTCTGTCTTCTGGTAAAAGCACAACAAAATTCTTATGAAGAATCATTCTTTACTTCACTATCCCCACTCAGTAAATTCCTCTGGCACCCTTGGCTCATCTCTCGTTGTGAATATACATGTGCTTTGGCCCTTCTCTACCTGTGTAAATTTTTCTGTGTCTAGGCTGCTGGCCTGAGAAACAGTAATTTCAGAGGCCCTGACAGCAGGTCAGGAATAAATTTGAGGAAATGCCTTCTGAGAGATACCACAAATATGGCCATTTCCAGCCAAGGCCTTCCTTGTTTAACTGAACATGCCCAATCAGGGTGTTAAACAGAGCAATGTCATGAGAAAAAGGGAAGATGGACAGAGAGATAATGGGACTTCATAGGAAGACCAGAAAGTGAATCTGGGAATGCTAGAGAACAGGGCATGAAAGCAATAGCAGAGTGTCAATAATTTACACATAAACAAGGCCATATTGTTACTTTTATCATTAAATTGATACAAGTATTCATATGATCATATCTCCCTCTCCTGCTTTTTTTGAGAATGGATCTGCTTATGTAGTCCATGAATCCTCTTAGCCCAGCTTCCTGAGTGCTCAGACCACAGATATGTGTCACTATGCTCAGCCCCATAATCATACATTTTGTGGGGGGTGGGGGGGATGAGCATAGGTGCATATGTGAGTACATGTGTATGGAGGCCAGTGATCAATGTCAGGTGTTGTCCTCAATCACTTTCTACCTTAATTTTTGTGACAGAGTCTCTCTCTCTGAACCCAGACTCACCAATTCAGCAAGACTAGCTGTCAAGCCCCAGGGATTTTACTGTCTCCCCCTTCCCCAGTGCTAGGATTATAGGGGTGGACCGAGATGCCTGGCTTTTTGTGTAGTAAGCACTTTACTGACTGAGGTATCGCTCTAGCCCCATCATGCATTGGTATAAAATAAGAGTACATGGCTTTATATATAACAATAATCCTGTGCTTTGAACCAGTATTTTAGAGTCAGAGAGTCCTCAGTTTGAATATTGACTTTACTGTTTATTAGATTAATGATCTTTGTTATATTATTTAACTTCTCTAAGCCTCCACTTCTTTATTTATAAAATGAGAATGTGAATACTTTCTACAACAGGATTACTATGATTATAACAAGATACTTGCAAAAAGCTTAGTGTGCAGCACACATAAAAGCTTGTTTTTGTTATTTTCAAAATTTATGTAATTTCTCTACAGTAGACTGCTTATATTCACTAATTAAAAGAATCTTATACTAAGTTTTTTTTTGGGGGGGTAACAAATTATCACCCTCTATCTGATCTTTCTGATACATTTGTATTTTCACTGAGTTGGTTTAAATCAAATTGCAACTGTAAATATAAATATACCTCCCATACCACTGAGTAAGTTTCCCTGTAGAAAGTCAGACACATGATTGTTTGTGTTTAGTTTTTTTATTTTTTTGGAACAGTGTCTTACCGCATAGCCCAGGCTAGCCTTGAAATCATGATCTGCCCACCTCAGCTTCCAAGCGCTGGGACTAAAGAGCATGAGCCACCAAACCCTGCTTAGGCACACGTTTAATGAATAGTTAACATGAGCTTGGTATGGTGATACATGTCTGTAATCCTAGTACTTGAGAGACTGAGGAAGGAGGATTTTGAGTTCAAGGCCAGCCTGGGCTATGTAGTGAGACTTTGTCTCAAAAAGAAAAACATTAATATAGTTTTTAGTTTTCCCAAAACATATTAAATAAATACTCCCAGTAGTTGAATTCTGGGTAAAATGTACACATGTAAACACACACACACACACACCCTACCTGTAGGTCCTCATTATAATGGTGCCATCTTACAGATCAAGAAACTCCAGCCGAGTGGCAGAGAGAGAAATTAAGTGGCTAGATCAAAGCTGCATCACTTGCTGGTCACATTCTCTGTATCATTTTCCAGGTGCCTTGTATTTAAGTGTTGTCTAGAACTGAGCTCCTCATTTGAGCCTGTAAACTCCTTGCTATATATTTTTTCTTTTTGCCCCTCAGCTAATGGCACCACCATCCATCCAGTGACCTGAATCAGAATCTGAGTCATCCCAAACATCTCCCTCTCCTTGGTCCTCATCACACCAAGTCCTAGTTTTACTTATTACATATTTAATGACTCCGAACTCTTTGTTCTTACTACCACTGCTTTTTATTCAAGCTGCCAACATTTCTTACCTCTGGGGGCTACAACTCTCTTCTTACTGTCCGGACTAGCTACGCTGCCTTCACATTAGTCTTATGCATAGCTGCCAGGATGATGTGACTAAAACATACACTGCTAGTGTCAGTCTCCACTTGAAAAGGCTTCAGCCAGTCCCTACTGCCTCTAGAACGAAGCCCAGGTTTCCTAGGATAGCCCTCTCAATCCCAAAGCACACTTTTAACCTAGTCCTGACAGGGTTCAATTAAAATGAAGTGCTTATATAACTGTCTCCACTTTTAGATACTGTGCTACTGAAAAGTAGAGACAAAATCTTTTCATTTTTGCATCTCAGCATCCATTAGTGCCAACAAAAAAAGTTGAAGATGACAAAGAAGAGGACATGCAGGTGGGAGGGGGAAGCATTGGGGAAAGAGTGGAGGGGTTGGGTTGGATATGATCAAGATATATTGTATACATGTATGAAATTGCCAATGATCAAAAAATTGTTGGAAATGAAATGGTAACATTTGGTTTGAACTCAATAGATCAGTGTTTGGGGGGTTTAATGTTTTGCTTTGTTTTTTTTTTTTTTTTGGTCTTTTTGAGACAGGGTCTCCCTGTAGCCCCAGCTGGCCTGGAACTCACTATGTAGACCAGGCTGGCTTTGAACTCACAGAGATCCTCCTGCCTCTGCCTCCCGAGTGCTGGGATTAAAGGTGTGTACCACCACGCCTGGCATCAGTGTATATTTTTAAAATGGTATCCATATTTAAAATTTTTAAATATAATTTACATATTCTAAAATGCACCATTTCACTATAATCTGTGGGTTTTAGGATATTCACAGTGGCATAGGCATCAGCACTATGTAATTCCACGATGCTTCTTCATTGACAAAAGGAAGTCCTTACCTTTTTGGTCATTCTGCATTTTCCCTGCTTCCCTGACCTTGGGTATCTGGGTAGGGCCAGTCTACCAGGAGGAAGGCAAAGATTCTTAAAAGTTTTACTCAGTTGTGAAGACAGAAGGAGGCTCAGAGAGGGCATTATGTAAAGGATTTGATGTTTGGTTGCTGGTTTTGAATTACAGGGGGTGATTGCAAGGACCAGAGAGAGGCTGTTAGGAGCTAAGAGTGACCTCCCTACCTGAAAGCCTCCAAGGAATGGAGCGCTCAATTCTATAACTATATAGAATGAAATCATGCCACCATCTGATTAAACAAAGAATCCCCCAGAAAAGAGTACAATCTGTGACACCTTGATTTTTGCTTAAAGAGACTCATACTAGATTATGATCTGAAAAATTACAATAAGTTTGTGTTCTTTTAAGCCATTAATTTTATGCTGATTAGTTTTAATAACAATAGAAAACTTGTTGGGGGACCCTGCTGTTAAGGGGCTTGGCACTATATGGAATGACTCCCTTTCTCAGCGGGGGCCTCCTGCTCTCTGCCTGACTTACCTGGGACGTGCCATGAAGCACGGATGCCTGACCTCATTTGGAACATAACCTTTGGCATAGTTACCTGCAATAAAATTACCCCCAGGTTTTTTCTATATGATAGTTAGGCATTGCCCTATAGTTGGATGATAGGATCCCCCTACCCATGTAAATAAAGCATACCATGAGCACCTATCAGCTGAAGCCTTGGCTGCTGCCTCCTCCACACTATATTTTCCCTAACCCCCACTGAATAAACAGAGCTGTATCACTGAATCTGGAGCTGTATCACTGAATCTGCCGCCCCAGAAAGGCTTTTTTCTCGTGCTCACTGGCCATCCTGAACCTGTTGGTGGCTTCTGTTCCCTTTGTCCTCGTGGACCGGTGGCCAGCGACCCACGAGGGGAGGGAGAGACCCACAAAAACTAATACAACACAGACTTCTGCAATTTGCTCTTTCATACAATAGTGTCTTTTGGAGATATGTCCCCCATTTTTTGGCAGTACTGGGGATCAAACACAGGGTATGTCTTCTAGACAAATGCTCTGCCACTGAGTTATCCCCAGCCCCATACTTTATTAGGCTGCAAGTAATTTAAAGTAATCCTTTTAAAAAAATTTTATTTTATGTGTATGAGTGTATTGCCTGCATGTATGTGAGTGCACCCGTGTTGTGCAATTCCCTGTGGAGGTCAGAAGAGGGCTTCAATTTCCCCTGGAACTGGAGTTAAGGATGGTTTGTAGCTATCATGTGGGTGCTGGGAATTGAACACAGGTCCTCCACAAGAGCAGTCAGTGCTCCTAACCGCTGAGCCATCTCTCCAGCCTCTAAAGTAATCCTTTTATAATAGCAATTATAACACAAGTAATCTTTTTTAAAAAAATTTCTATTTATTATTTTTATTTTATGTGTATGTGTGTATTGCCTGCATGTAGATAAGTGCACCCATGTCATGCAGTGCCCGCGGAGGTCAGAGGAGGCTGTCGGATCCCCTGGGACTGAAGTTACAGACAGTTGTTAGCTGCCATGTGCGTACTTGGATTTGAACCTGGGTCTTCTGCAAGAACAACCAGTGTTCTTAACTGCTGAGCCATCTCTCCAGCCCCAACAAAAAATAATCTTTGATGTAACAGAGGATAGTTTGAGGCTGTGTTCCTAGACTCCTCTAGCCATTTCCCTCTGGCACTAAGAAATATTTCCTTAAGTATTCAGCCTATGGCCTAAATGGTGGGGCCTTTGGGAGGTAGTTATTTTGTGAAGGCAGAGCCCTCATGAGTGGGATTAATGGTCTTATAAAAGATCATAGAGAGACTCTCACACCATCTGCCAGAAGCTGGCCGTCTTCATCAGCTGTGTGATTTGCTAGTGCTTTGATCTGGACTTCCTAGTCTCCAGAGAATGAATATGTGTTTGTTTTTATTTTATGTGTATGAATGTTTTACCTGCAAATATGTAAATGCACCATGTGTGTGCAATGCCCAGAGAGGCCAGAAGAGGACATTAGATCCCCTGGAACTGAAGTTATGGAAGGCTGTTAGCTGCTATGTGGGTTCTGGGAGCTGAACTCAGGTTCTCTTAAGAGCAGCCAGTGCTCTTAAGCCCTGAGCCACCACTCCAGCCTCTCAATCTATGTTGTTTATAAGTCACTCACTTTATGATATTTTGTTACAGCAGCTTGAAGGGACCAAGACAGTACCTGTTGACAATAATGACAAAAATCATACTGGCACAGAGACATTGACACCAGGCCACACAAAACCTAGGGTAGGTTCATTGATAGAATTTGCAGTAAATGAATACATACATGAAATATGATTTATGATGATATGGTAGATGAAGAATTCACTGTAGTCTTTTTATCCTGGAAAAGTCAATATTATTAATTTATGTGATAACCGATGGCTGGGACTTTAGTGATGTAGGCTTAGTAGACAAAAAGATACCAGCCAAGGGTCAAAAAGAGGCAGATAAGGGGCAGGCAAAGTTTCAAGAGGAATGTGCTAATTTTTCATTCCTGGTGATAGTACAAAGTCAGTAATTACTAGAGAAGAAAGGATCTGACAGGACATGACAGCTAAGGCCCAATCCCAGCTAAGCAATCCTCATAGTCATCAAGTTGACCAACCTCAAAAACAAAAACAAAAACAACTACAGAGCTACTGAGCCAGTTCAGCAAGGTTAGAAGATTAAAAAAAAAATTTATTTCTAAATACTAAGAATAAACAATTTACATATAGAATCAAGGAAAGTTTCATTTACAATAGCATGAAAATATATTTAAATTTTTTTCATTGCATTTATTACCTTTATGTGTGTGCTCACAAATGTCAAAGCATACATATGGAGATCAGAGGGCAACCTGTGGGAGTCATGACTCTCCTTCCACCACATGGGTCCCAGGAATTGAACTCAGATCATCAGTCTTGGCAGCAAGCACCCATACCTACTGAAGCAACTTGCTGGCCCAAATACATTTCAACATCATTAGTTAGTATGGAGATGCTATTCAAACTCAGAATGAAATACCATTTAACATCCAATAGGACAGTTGTAACAAAAAAGACAAACATCAGTGTTGGTGAGGATGTGGAGAAACTGAAACTGGCCTAAATGGCTGCTGGTAATATAAAATAGGGTGCTTGGCAATTTCTCAAAAACTTAAACATTAAGTTACCATTGGATCCATTGATCCTAGGTATATACCGTAAGAGTTGAAAATGTATGTTTGCACAGAACCTATATACTAATATTCATAGCAGCATTATTCATGATAACGCCAAAGTGGAAACAAATATCCATCAATTAATGGACAGATAAATACAATGTGATGCACAGTTCTTATAGACTATTACCTAAGTGTTGAGAGTACTTATACAAGCCAGGTGTGGTGGTGCACACCTATAGTTCCAGCGCTTGGGAGGTGGAGACAGGAGGGTCAGAAGCACCTGGGCTACATGAGACCTTGTCTCAAAACAAAACAAAACAAAACAAAACAAAACAAAGCAAAAAAAAAAACTGGAAGGTAATTAAAAAAGAGTACTGACACATTCTACAACATGAATGAACCTGAAAAACAAACCAAGTGACTGAACCACACACAATACATCATATACTGAATGACTTCACTTACACTAAACATTTAGAGTAGATACATATCTCTATAGAGACAGCAGATTAGTAATGCTGAGGTCTGGGAGGACAGAGGAGATATGGGAATCACTGCTAAATGGGTAAAGGGTTTCCTCTGGGAGTGATAAAAATACGTTGTGATGGTATTTGTACAACTGTGAATATGCTAAGATTGTTGAATTACAGGCTTTATATAGTAGATTTTAGGATATGAAAATTATAATTCAATAAATTATCATATGAGAAAAGAAGATCAAAAAGGTCACTTAATTATAAAACTAGCTAGTTATACCTAAAAAGTAGAGGTTTGACAGAAGAGAGGGAGGAAGGATAAAGAAAACAAACCCTACCAGCTTTCATGTTGTTGTGAGCAGGGCCTTGCTTGGGTCTGCTCAGGTAGGCAGGATAAATTCTTCTGAGGAAAGAACAGGAAAAGGAATTTAAATATCTTTTAAACAGGAGTGGCGGGGAGGACTTTCCCATTTCTAGGTTCCTCTCCAGGCTTTGGCTTGGGCTGCTAACCTGCTCTTGGAAGGAGCTCCCCAGTCCTTCTTTTCTGATCAAGGCCTTGAAAGCAGAACTGGCATGTGCTGGCACAGTTTATCCCAGACCAGGTTCTGGCTTCTGTGCCAAATTTAGCCTTTGGCAACTTTCTGTTTAGAGTCCCGTAGGAGGACTTGTTTGACCTCCTTTTGGAAAGCTGTGAGGGAATTCACTTCTGGAGTGTGGCCCAGCAAGTGGGGAGTGGCATAGCAGGCTGTCTAATCCTCTATGAAGTTAGAGATAATGTGTACCAAAGTACAGTCAATTACAAGGCCAAATCTGTATATGTGCGGTTTGGACTAGAAATTTTCCAATTACCTAAAGATGGTTTCCAAAATTAACTATTGTAATCTATTTGAATGCAGTTCTTTGAAAAATGTATTGTATATATTCTGTCTGTCCTTCACCCTACTTAGGCTTTTTTCAATTGATAATAAAAGTTGTACAACTATTGTAGAGAACTTAGAAGCTTTTCTAGAGTCAGCTATTCCTAGTCATTTAGTATGCTCTTTCAGACCATTTCAATGTGCTTATAAGCATACACACACACACACACACACACACACACACACACACACACCCTGCTGAACCATAGCAGTTACTTTAAAAAGTTATTCATTTTGTGTATGTGTACATGTATTGTCCCATACATACCATGACACATGTGCAGAGGTTGGAGGAAAACTTGCAGTAGTTGCTTCTCTCCTTCTACCATGTGGATTTCAGGGATCAAACTCAGGTCATTAGACTTGATGGCAATTGCCTTTCCTGTCATGAGCCATCTTAACTGCCCCATAGCAGTTATTTTTACTTCTTTTTTCTACTAACATAAAAGGGACCCAAGTATGTTGATGTACTTGCTTCTTTATTTAACTTATCTTGGAGTCTTCCATGCTGTAGGTATACTATATTCTTTTAATGCTTGCCTGTACAGCATTCTGTAGTACAGATAATTATTTCCTATTGATGTATCTTTTAAACATTTTTTGGTTTATTTATTTTAATTTTAGGTGCATATGTATTTTGCTCGCATGCATGTATGTGTACCGATGTGTGAAATGCATGTGGAGGCCAGAAGGTGTTGGATCCTTTGGAACTGGAGTTACAAATCATTGTTGGCCGCCATGTGGAACCGAACCTGGGTCCTTTGCAAGAGCAGCTAGTGCTCTTAACTGTTGAGTCATCTCTCTAACTCCTTGATGCATATTTTTGAGTCAGGATCTTACTATGTAGCCCTGGATGGCCTGGAATTCACTATGTAGACCAGGCTGACCTTGGTTTGCTTGCCTCCTGGGTACTGGGATGAGAGGCATGCATCACCACCATGCCTGGTTGTATGAGAGTACTTTCAATATGTTCTAGGAGATGGACATATTTATATTTTAAAAATCAATCTGAATTTATTTTTTAAACTTGTTTTGAAATAATTTCAAAATTACAGAAAGTTTCAACAATAGCCTCTCCACCCTGATCCGTCCTGTGTCGTTTCACCACTTTTCCTTCATCTCTTCTTTCTTGCTTCCTTTCTAAACATACTTACCTAGTTGTCTGACTCATTTGAGAGTAAAGGGACCTGAAGCTCCAAACACTAGGTTATTTCAGTGTGTCTTTTCTAAAAACAAGGAAATTATACTACTCAATCTCAGCACAAGCATCAAAACCAGGAAAGAGGTAATGTCATATAAAACACACCAATTTCTCCAGTCCAGTGATCTCATGCTCATTTGAGGCTTTTCCCTTTCTCTGTAACCCCTTTCTCTGAAAGAGAGAAAGCTGCTCGGCCATCCTCACTCTGTTTGTTTGTTTGCTCAGTACCCCTGTATACAACAAGCCTTCCTGCTATACTGACATCCAGTGCAGCCCCAGCCCTGCCAGCTGCTGTCCGCTAGCTCCCCGTGCCAGTCCCAGTCCACCATATTTACTGCTCACTCTTCAGGCTTTAGCCCACATCAGTCACGGGGAAGGCCAAATTAATTTATTTTTGAATAGTTCACTGTAGAAGATGATTTTTTTTTAATGGAGAACCATTATCCCAACACCCATTATCATCTACTTGAAATGCTTTCACGTTTGTGTTGATAAATGATGACCTAATTTCTTCCATTAATTTACTTTAAAATTATTTTAATTTAGATTTTTATTTTATGTGTATGAGTATATTGCCTGTATGCACGTAAGTGCACCCGTATCCTGCAGTGCCTGCGGAGGTCAGAAGAGGGCATTTGATCCCTTGGAATTGGAGTTACGGACAGTAATTAGCCACCATATGGGTGCTGGGAATTGAACCCAGGTCCTCTGCAAGAGCAGCCAGTGTTCTTAACCGCTGAGCCACCTCTCCAACCCCTAATTAACTTTCTATTTGTGAGCCAACATCACGCTTTACTGTGGCTCTAAAATATGTTTTTCTTTTGTTTTGTGTTTTGAGACAGTCTTTCTATGCAGTTTAGTTGGCCTCAAACTCATAATCCTCCTGCCTCAATCTTCTGCTTATTGGGATTATAGGCTTGTACCACCATGAATGATCTATAAAATGTTTTCCTATTAGAAAGAGACCCAGCATTACACTTAAAAAAAAAAAAAAAAAAAAAGCCCTTAGCTAGGTGTGGTCAATCACACTTGTAATCCCAGCTCTGAGGAGGCTGAGGCAGGGTTTGAGATGCAACACAGTGAGAGCCTGTCTCTAATAAATAAATCTCCTAACCAGTCTAAAGTACACAGTCTTCCCAATGAATTTTAGAATTTGCTTGTCAATTCCATTCAGAATTTGTGTTGCCAAATATTTGCGTAAAGTGGCATTTTCACAGTACCAAGTCTTCCCGTCAAAGCACATGGTATAGCTTTTCATTTTTTTTCAGGTTTAGAAAATGTCTTTCAGTAAATATTTATGACTTTCTTTGTGTGGGTACTGTACATATAGTTTTTTCCTAGGCTTAAATTTTTCTTTTTGTGGCTATTAGTAGTGGAATGTTTCAAATTTATCTTTTTTGTACACATATTTTGTACATAACTGAGATTATACTGCCCAATTCTCTATCATTTCTTTTAACATACTTTTATGCTATATAAATATCCTAATAAAATATAGTTTTAGCAATTATATAATTCTTCATCAAATATTTGTGTATCATAATTTAACCATTATTTAATGATGGCTAATTAATTAGGCTGCTTTCAGTCTTTAAAATGCTAAATACTAGTGTTATGCTTACTTTTGTACATAAATCTTTGTTCTATTTTTTATTACTTTTCAAATATATGTGATATTTCTCTGTCCTATACATAAAACAATAATTTCCTGGCTAACACAAATTTAAGATAAATTGAAGATATAATTTTATTTGTTTAAAAAATTTGGAATTGGCAGGGTGTGGTGAGAAGCAGAAGCAGGCGAATCTCTGTGCATTTGAGTACAGCCTGGTCTACATAGTGAGTTCCAAGTCAACCACAGTTACATAATAAAAGCCTGTCTCAAAAAAATTAGAGGTAGACGGGGTCTTGCTATGTTGCCAAAGTAGCCTAAAATCCTGGCTCAAGTGATGCTCTTGGCTCAGGCCTTCAGAATAGCTGGGACTAATGGCCTGCCCACTATGCTAATGGCTTTTACATTTTTAGTATTTTGCTTATTCTTATAAACCGGTATTTCATTCATTGCATCACTTAGTGAGTTGCCTTTTGGATATATTAGAAAGTAACAAAAGGGGAATAAACATAGTGTAGTGTCACGACACAATGAGAATCTGCACTGGGAATAGAAACCATCAAGAATGACCACCAAGGCCATTATCTCTTCACAAGCGCCAGCTTCAGGCCTTGTGTGCTTACTTTGTGACCTTCATTTGCACACCTGCCTTCTTTGCCGTTCTTGATGTGATATGAAACATCCTCAAAATTTTATTATGTGTCTTATGGAGCTATTTACAAAATATTGTATGTTGCCTAACTCAGGGGAGTGTCTTTGTATAGAATGTGAATTAACTTTCTTGATTACTCATGGTTAATACAGACATCAATTATCAAAATTTCTTCCCCAAGGCCTTCTGATCATTCAATGTTTCTGTGTTCTCGTTCCACCTGCCTACAGCCAGCCAGTGTTCTCTTTGCACTACTATCTGCATGCCTCCTGTGAGAGTTTCACTCCCTTCTTCTTGTTTACTGTTTGTGCTTTCCCAAGGGTTGGGAAACCAGATTGACAGAGCCTTTAAATGGAATCCAGTAAAAATTAACAGCCTCTGAGAAAGAGCTTTGATGCATGTCTAGAAGTGATAGACATGATCTTTGGGACATGGGCTATTTCCAGAGAGAGGGGTCTCTTTCCATCTCCTTTATTCCCTAGAGTCTTTGCTGTGCTCCAGATAGAGAATTTAGGTGGACAAGTTCCACATAAGCAAAGTTTCATTACATTTATTAGGCTGGTAACACAAAATACAGATGCTCTTCCCTTTTACTTCACTGAATTCTAATTCCTAATTCTCTGTTCCTTTCACAATGTGTGTCAGTCTGACTTTACTAAATCTAGAAAAACTGCTCATTGGGCTAGAGATGAATTTAGTAAAGTTCAATCTACAGCTTCTTTTCTTTCCTCCCTCTTCTACTAATTCATTTTTAATAATTAAAACTTCTCCGCATTTTATACTAATCATATATAATTTTCTTGTTTAAAAAAATTACTTCTTGCTGGGCATGGTAGAAGCAGAGGCAGGCACTTGGTGAGATCAAGGCCAACTTGGTTTACATAGCCAGTTCTAGGCCAGCTGGGGCTATAGAGATAACCTGTCTCAAAAAACAAAAACAAACAAACAGAAAATCCACTTCTTGTCCAAAGCCCCATTTGATTAAAAATAAGTTGACTATATTTCATTACATGAAGGAAAACAAAGGTAATTTACACAACTCTACTGTATTCTTGCCTCCACTTTTGCTCATGCCTAACTGATAAGGTCATGTACAAAACTGCATGTAATCATTGTCTGTAATGGCCATTCCCTTTTTCCTACCTATCATCTCCTAGTATTTATTAACTACCATGTAACTACTTATGGATTTTGAGTGCAGAGATATACTAGGTTCATTAAAACATATGCAACTATTGGAGAATCAACTCAGAGTTCATTTACTAGCGGTGGGTTGATGGCATCCTGTTTATATTTGGGCATAATAAACACTCTTCATTGTTAAAATCTCTTTTTCATGTTACCCTTAAGAAAAATGTTTTTGCACTATGAGCACAGGTGATCCTCAATGTTTGTGGTTTCATTTTTAGATCAACTAAAACTTTGACATTGTATAATGTCATTCCTCGGTCACTTTGATACTTTGAATTGTGACAGCTATGCATCTGTTGATGAGTGAATGTCTTTAAGCCACTCATGGTGGGACACACTAATAATCCCAGCACTCAGGAAGCAGGGGCAGGAAGATTAATGAGTTCGAGCCAGCCTGGATTACATAGTGAGTGTGAGGACAGCCTAGATTAAATAGTGAGTTTAAAGCCATCCTGAGCAACATGGTGAGAGTGTTTCGAAAAAGCAAATGAACAATAACTGAAACTGGATAGGAATGGGTAGAAAATAAACTAAGGCTCCATCAAAAGAATACTCCAAATGAAGCTTTAGGCATCCTGCTTTGCTAGCCCAATTGTCTTTTATGGACCGAACACTATCAGTTTGAAATATCTTTAAACTTCAGAGAAGCAAGGAAGATAAAGCAGTACAAAACATAGAGTTGTACTTTCTGTCTATTGTGTCTCTGCTGATGTTTTCTTCCTCAAGATTTGTCTGCAACCTATGATATCTGACTTTTGCTGGTAAATGTATCTTTTCACAGTTTTAAGTGGTCATAAATTGAAAGGGCATGCCAGTAAAGTGAGGGTTCTTTGAGGGAGACTGGTTTAGAGGTTAGTTTGATCAATAGTCTTCTCTCTAGTTCTATAGGTCTGGGAATTCCAGCCTGTTCCCCACCCCCCTGCATCTAGTGTTGACCAGACTCTGGGAGAGGGAGGTGTAGTACAAGATAATTAAAATAATGATAAATTATTTTTATTTTCTAGAAGGTCAGTTATTGCTACCACATGGATTAGAATGCTTGCCATCGTACGAAGAGTTCTTCTATCCCCATTTTTGATGATTTCAAGTAGATAATTAAAAGTTGAAATTCACAAATATTTATTCAGGATCTGTTATAAAGACATATCAGATATTTCATTGAAATATCTGAGAGTCATGAACTGGGTAGTCATGATCCATGTCATCATGGAACTTAATGTTTAAGTTTAGTGAGTGCCAAACAGTATATTTTGTGATTTAAATTTTTAATGGCATTGCTATGGATTTTTCCCTTTGAAACTCATGGTGAAATTTAGTCCTCATTATGTGATATTAAGAAGCAGTTCCAGGCAGGTCCTTTATGAAGTGATTAGGCCTCTGCCCTCCCAGATGAATTAATCCATTCATGTGATTCATGAATTAATGGATTATCCAGAGAGCGCATCTAATATAAATGTCAGTTTGGCTAGGTCACATGCATGCTCCCTGTTAAGAGATGTGATGACCTACACTGCCTCTGGACTCTACATGAAAGAAGGTCATCAGCAGATGTGCTCTGAGACCTTGGACCAGAACTGTGAACCAAAATAAAATAGTTTTCTTTATGTCTTACCCAATCTATGGTATCATGTGGTAAACAACAGAAACTAGGTTATAACATTAACCTATATTTGTCAGATTTAACAGTATTATACTAGGGACATGCCCAACTCAGGACCTGGCAAGCTGAGTCCAAAGTCTAGGGCATTTCTTCCTCACTTGGCAAGGATGGATTTATTCCACTAATGTTTAAAAAAATATTTTCTTCTTTTTTTTGAGCATTTTGTCTGCATGAATATAAGTGCACTATGTGTGTACAGTGCCTACAGAGGCCAGAAGAGGCATCAGACCCCCTAGAACTGGAAATACAGATGGTTGTTAGTTGCCATGTGGGTGCTAGGAACCAAACTCCAGTCCTCTGCAAGAGCAGCAAGTGTTCTTAACCCTTGAACCATCTCTCCAGGTCCCCCTATTCTGTTAATGTTTTACTCTCTGACTCCCATTTTCTATATGTTAGGGTTATCTCATCCTCCTTGTTTTGATACATTAATTCTTGGAATAGGCAGTTTGCTCTATTAAATGTAGTAAAAAAATGTCTCCAGTTTCTGTTCAGTTATTCCAGATCAGTATTTTAATTCAGACTTTATTACTGTGGGACCTAGGGCAAGTTACTTTGAGCCTTAGTGTTTTCATCTATTAAAATGGGTACAATAATTCTAATCTTACAAAGTTTTTATGAGGATTAGATTACATTAAATAATAATTTCAAAATGCCTAGGTTTATGCCTGTTACATTGAATGATAATAGTTTGGGGACTTGGTTATGAGCCAGGTAATTTTACATTTACTAATTTAATCTCAGAATCAATCCAATAAAATAGAAAAGTTTCTACTCAATTAAAAATTATTTTTAATTTTACCAACCCCAGCTTTCAGGCCTAATAACCACAACAATGATTGACACAGCAAATTATCTTGGTGCAGTAGTGGTACTTTTATCTTGGGGGGAATAAACAGCTACCTAATTGAACTTAAAGCTCATTCAATGGGAGGGAACTCATGTGTGGTACTGTAAACATAACCAAATACATATGACTGGAAAGGTCATAGATCTTAGAGAAAAACCTAAGGCTCACATCCTGAGACAAATGTAATTTCTTAGTATATGTTAAATATGGATTCTTGTATTTACAGACAAGTATTCCAGTAACCACTCATCAAAAAAGTTTCTTTTGCAACACACACACAAACACACACACACACACACACGAGAAAGAGAGAGAGAGAGAGAGAGAGAGAGAGAGAGAGAGAGAGAGAGAGAGAATGAACCTGAGCATGCTATGTGCACATGTGGAGGCCACAGGACAACTTTGTGGAATATGTTCCCTTTCTCCACCTTCATGTGGGTTCTGAATATCAGACTTAAGCTGTCAAAATTGTGTTGCAAGTGCCTTTACTCAAAGAGCTGTCTTGCTAGTCCCTCCATTTTTTATTGTGGTAAAGCACACACACTGAAAATTTAGTGAGTAAAGTTTTAAAATTCTGATTCACAGATTAGTATCCTGAGATCTAGAAATGTAGGGTAAGTTGCTTGAGGTTGCACAATTTTTTTGGGTCTGGATTTCATAGCTGTCAGTTGGGGTCCAGGGGCCTTGCTTTTGAGTCATATGCTATAGTCCCTCTCCTTGAATATTCTTTTTTCCTTTCTCTTCTAAACTTTATCTAGTGGCTATTTCTACTTGGATGACTTTCCAGCATGTTAAACCTGAGCCCATAGAGAGGTTTCAATGAACATGTTTAACATGTGTATTAATTGGGACTCTTTTATTCAAGCATCAGAAATTTGGTTCAAACAAACCTAACCATGAAGGAATTTCAATAAACGACTGAGATATCTACCAGATTGCAGGGCAGGACTGTGACAGATCCATGGGCTCAACTCCTATTAGAACAGGCTCTCTCTGCCTTTGACTTCTAAATTATTTTTTCTTCTATCAAAATGTCCTCACATTCTATATTTGAGCATTCTCTGCTTCACAGGCTCCCATGCTAGTATGTATAGATTTTCTAGGGAGAAAATGACTTGATTCTTTGATATAAAGAACAAAAATTCTAGAATGGGCTCTGATTGACCCAGCTTGAATCAAGTGCTCTCTGGTAGTCAGTTCCAGGGGATCTGACAGCCTCTTCTGTCCCCTGTGGGCTTTGCACGACACAGGTGCACTTACCTACATGCAGGCATAACACTCATACCATGAGTATATCTTACAAATTATAGAATATACAGGAGTACACTTTTTTCCTCTGAAGAACAGATCCATCAGGTTATCCCAGGAAGAGATCTGTAATTCAAAAGTAGCAAAGAACAGGCTAGAGAGATGGCTCAGCAGTTAAGAACATTGGCTGTTCTTGCAGAAGCCCTGGGTTCAAATCCCAGCACCCACATGGCAGCTAACAACTATCCATAACTCCAGTTCCAGGGGATCTGACAGCCTCTTCTGTCCCCCACGGGCTTTGCATGACACAGGTGCACTTACCTACATGCAGGCATAACACTCATACACATAAAATAAAAATGATAAATAAAATATTAAAAATATTTTTAAAAAAAGTAGCAAAGAACTACTACAAACACAATACTCAAAGGAGCTCTCGATCTTCTCTTCTACACTAGATCTTCTACTCTCCTGTTTTTGTTCCTGGTACCCAAGTATTCTGGGCAGCTAGACTTGCAACTTGTATATAGATTCCTCCCTGTTCTTAACCTCCATAATTATTTATTCAGAAACATATTAATTTTTCTGTGCTCATTGGAACTATTCTATTTCCACTGTCACAGTTCTTGACTTTCAGCAATCATTTTCTTTAGCTCATTAAACAGCAATATCTTCTTAACCAGATTCTTATTATTTGTTCTTTCCCATTTTAATCCACCCTGTTAGATGAATGTTTTAAACACTACTTTTCTGTCATTCTCATGTTCAAAGATTCATGGTGGATCTTTTCCTCCTTGGAGAGACTTTCTACAGTTTGGTTCTGTCCTACATTCTACCCTTTTAGCAAATGATACCTTCTTGTGAGTACATTCTTTGATTCAGTCACATTTATTGTTCAATGACCTTTCTTTAGATTTGCAACCCATTTGTAGTTTACGCCAATGATTGTCTTTATTTTAAAAAGCAACTCATTTCCAAATGGGGCCCATTCTTTGACATGTATGTTATCCTATTGTCGTCTCTTAACCATTAGAGTCCCATGGGCCATCCCTGCCATCTCCTTTCCATCTACCTATTCTCGTTTCACTTTTCTCAAGAAGTAGTCCTGTATCATCCTTGCCAAATTTCTCTCTTTCCTGTGAAATATTACAGAACTTACTGTTTCACTTATGGTGACACTTAATTTTACTATATGCTGTATTAATATTTAAATGCTTTAAGTATTTTTTTCCCAAATAGAGTATGAGGGGCTAGCAGGCAAGACTTCCCTCACATCAATTCTATATGCCTTATGGCATGTATCACAGCTACACACAGGCAGTAAGTATAAATACTTGTCAAACATTTATAAATGTCAGCAGGAAATATAGAGTGGCTTGCTTATTCACATTATACATGAATTCTTCACTTTACAAAGAAGAGATTTACTAAAAACTTTTAACTATTAGCTCCTCTTCAAGGACATGTGTTTAACTATTAGTGTAGAAATTAAATATTTATCAAAAGGCTTAGGCGGGAGATGATGGGGGAAATGTTGACACTATTGTATTAGAAGTCATCAACTGGAGATAAAAAAGAAATAGATCTTAAAAAACAATCCACGAAAAAAAATTGTATCAACTTTCCAGAATACTTTTGGGGTTCAGGATGTAACTTGCTTAGCATGTACAGGCTGGATCACCAGTGCTGTAAGAAAATGAGAATACTTTCATCATAAGATGACTCACATACATAAGATGTTCCAAAAGGTGTATACTCTGTGTTTTCACTTGCATTTTATATAGCATTGTCCCGAGGATGATAGAAGATAAAGTTTATATCTGGGTCCAGATTGTGGGTCATATCCATCATTTAGTGTGACCCGGAGTTAGCAATTTACTCTCAGAGTCCCACTGTCTAAAACATGAGGTAATGCTACTTATCTGATAGGATGTTATGTGGATTAAATAAGGTAGCATATTTAAAACACTAAAGTATTTGTAGGCAGTAGATGATCAACCAGTGGTGAACATTACTGTTTATTCAAGTGGAAACTTTGAAGGGGAGAAAGGTAGACCTGGTGGTTTATTTAAGAGACTTAGAGATGTCAGGGGAGGGCATGCAGGGATGAATGATCATACCAACTTGGCCGATTAAGCAAGGACATTTGGGAAGATACAATGATGGCCCCAGAAAAGTTGGGAGGGCTAGGGTAAGGTTGGGCTACTCAGTGGCCATTTACTGAAGGTTTCTCTTGTGCAACATATATTTCCAAATTCAAGTTAGAAACTAAAATATCATCTTAATGATACTGCTTTAGTAAGTAAAACAATTTTCATTCTCAGAGTTTTGGATAGAGTAGGAAAGAAAATAAAGGAGAAAGGCTGAGGACAGAGATGGCTTCTCTACAGTGTGGTTCTCTGTTCCTGCTGGAACACATTCTCACTTCTGGCAGACTCATATTACTTCCTCCACAAATTAGAATGTCATAGCAAATTGCAAGGCCTGATGGTTGAACTATGTGAGAGGGGGTTGGTTGAACAGAAGCATATTGGACAATCAAAACAGAAACAATGAGTTCATTCCGGTGGACACTGACACTGCCCATTGTGAATAAGGGATTTGAAAAAGGTCAGTCAAAGGAAATAAGGACAGTAGTTCAGAATTGCTTTATCAGAGCAAGAGACCATGTGGGTCACAGTTCTCTGAGCTTACTGTGCAAAAATCCAATAGCGCTCTACTGCTAAAACTAGATGATTACAGTGGTTTTCCAATTTCCAGGAAAATGGGTTTAAAGGTTTTCATTTTGTGAATTATTATTAAACCTTGTAAAAAAGTTACAAACAGATTTAAAGGGAAACCACAGACATATTATTTCTTAAAAATAACATTAGTTTTTTAATATGTGGCTATCTGCATAAGCATAATAATAGCCAAATTTAGTGCTGGTAAAATTATGTTAGGTCTATATAGAAGAATTAAATCTATCAATATTTCATGGTGCTCCACAATGAACAGCATAATTTCTAGGTGCTGCCACCTTGAACTAGTTTGAAAAGCAACATATTATACCTCTGACTGCCTTTTGTTATTTCTCAAGGGAAGGAATGTTATTAGACTCACTGAAACTCACAGGGAAAGGCTTAGATACAAAGTAATCTTTAAAATAAATAAAAATACCAAAAAGAATTGAGGAGGGTAAATTCAAGTGTAAGAACAACATAATAGTTGGGATTGTTTCATGAACACTTTATTGTGTACCGTGCTCTGTGCTAAATATTTCTCAATTTTTCCTTTAATCTTTACAACCATCTTGTGAGGTATGGCCCACTGTAGATAGATGAGGAAAAGAAGTTTCAAAGATGTACTCAAGGTCACATCTCTGGGTAAATGGTGGGTGACACTGATTAAATCTGTTTTCTGACTCCAAAGACAACTTTTGACAATGACATCATAATGTTTCATTGTAAAACTGTGTTAATATGTAATATTTGTGTGTTAAAATTGAGAAAAAAGCACAGGTTATTTATTAGGTATATATAAACCCTTGTGACCATTAACCAGGGTTGCTGAACATTTCCAGTAATCTAGAAGATTCCCCTCTGTGACATTAGTAATCACTACCCTGCTTCTATCACCACAGATAACTAGGTTTTAATTGGACTAACTTTTTGGAATTAGCACCAAGAGTCCATATGCCAGTCTTTTACCTTGCCATGCTAACTGTAGTCAATGCTACAATCTCACTGAGTTTTCAAGCATTCACTGTCAGGACTAGTTGTGGGGCATGATTTCTTACCTAATTTCTTGCACTGTTTTGAAATTAATTTTAATTAATTAATTAAAATTAATTTTTTAGAAGTCAAAGACATTTCATAACAATGTGCTATGAAATGTGGTAGATTTGGTTAGACTATTACCAAACCAACCCATCAATCAACCACCCTCTTTTTCTTAGAAGCTCCACAGGCACAACTCCCTTGATTGATGCAGTTTGTGAATTTATTTCTAATCATGGCATTTCATTAGGAAGTGATGGCTATGAAAAGTCACCTCAGTTTACAGAACGGAAGTCCACCCAGGCAAAATACCCAACAGTGATTGCTTTGCATCATCTTGCAGCACATGAAAAAATATTTTTATTTCAAGAATCTTGCAAAGTTGAATGTTGTTTCATGGCTTGAAGGAAAGGAGGAATAAAGGGGAAGAAAATCTAGGTGGAGAGTTTTTTGGAGGAAATTTGACCTAATAATTTTTCAACGAGGCTTTTGTGTGATGACAATCCGTGTCTTGTTGGCTAACTTAAAAATCACATTACTTCTTATTCAAGCTGGTAACGACAGCAGCAGCATCACAACTAGCAATTCGAGCAAGCTTAATTTTCTAGAATTCTAGCAATTGTTCTAGATGACATCGTTTTCCTTCTTCCTCTCCATTATCCCTCAACCCGCCAATCCTGTTAAGCCATGTTTTCCCCCTCCTCATTCCAGTTCCCACTACAGGCAACTGTGGTATTTTGGACAGTCTACACATCACATTTGAGAACCAGAATAACTGACACTTGTTGGTTTCGACGTCTCTTCCATGACATCTATTCCTGTGATGACCAAGGGATAGGGTACAGCCAAAGGATCATTCTGGCCATCAAAGCATGAGGAAAGGCCCAGAAGTGGGCGCACGTGACAGCAGCAGCCACCTCGAGAGTGACATCATCCAGAGGGGGGGTGGAGCCTAACTATGTAGGGCCTAATCGGCCCTGGCGCTTCCTCCCCTCTTTCTCCCCAAATGCCAGCGACCCCACCAGTCCCGGCCCCCTGAGGAAACGGGAGATGCCGACACGCCCCGCAGCGCTTGGGCCCCTTCGGTCGGCTCAGCGCAGGGTTTCCTCTCCACCAGCTCCGGCAGCCGATCCCCACCCCCAGGCTGTGGAGGGGCAGGGGGCGGGCGCGCGCGCGCTCCACCTCGCTCGCGCCCCCACGCACGCGCTCTCCCTCCGCGCTCGCGTCCCGGCCCCCTGAGGAAACGGGAGATGCCGACACGCCCCGCAGCGCTTGGGCCCCTTCGGTCGGCTCAGCGCAGGGTTTCCTCTCCACCAGCTCCGGCAGCCGATCCCCACCCCCAGGCTGTGGAGGGGCAGGGGGCGGGCGCGCGCGCGCTCCACCTCGCTCGCGCCCCCACGCACGCGCTCTCCCTCCGCGCTCGCGCTCCTCCCCGGCCCGGCCCGGAGGGGGCGGGGCTGCGGGCGGCCT
>NW_008349234.1:1471127-1487857 GCF_000622305.1 Nannospalax galili | reverse complement strand
GGGCGGCCGGCGCTGCCCTCCCGCCGCCGCCGCCCTCCGCGCCTCCTCGGGCGGCCCCGCCCCCGTTCCCATCCCCCTCGGCTCACCTCCGACTGTGCCGCGCGCGAGGCGGAGAGAGGCGCCGGCCGCCGCAGCCTCGGTGCTGAGGGGCGAGAGCCGGGCCCCTAGCCGAGCTGACAGGAGGAGCGCCGAGAGGCCCCGCCGTGCCGGAGCCGAACGCCGAGCCTCCGGGAGGCGTCCGAGGGCTCGCGACGTGCTGCGGGAGTCGCGAGCGGGCGGGCGGCACGGTCCTCACAGGAGACCCCCGGGACTCCGACTGGACCCTGAGGTGCGGCGCGCCCCTCCGAGCGGCAGGTGAGGGGCCGGGAGGGTGGCTCGGGTGACGGGCGTCCGCCTCCGACGCCTCCGGTACGGGATTGGGGCGGGGGCAAGAGGGGCTAACGCGGAGCGGGCAGCGCGGTCCCTATGCGTGGGGAAGGAAGGCTGCCTCCCAGCGTGGGACTCTGGGTGGCTTCAGATGGGTCCGCGGCCGGCCACTTGGCTGTCACCAGTGGAACTGGTACCTGGAGAATGTTTGGATGTCGGGCAGCGGGATGAGATGCGAGGCAGATTGCTAAACGTGGCAGGGAATGTGGTGCAGAACGAGTTGCAAAATGTGCCCCTGAATGCAGCAGAAAAGTAGTGAAATGTGCCAGGTGAAGGCACGGGATGGACTGGCCTCCTTGGCGGAGAAATGCATGATAGAAGTGTTATTTAGGGATATTAATAATTCCTTTGGGGAAGGAAATGTAATATAATGAAAGACTAATAGGGCTCATTGTTAGATATTCTGTCATAAGAGATCGAGAGGAGCTGTGATAAGCTGTTTTTTGACATAGGGAAAGTACCCACGTGAAAGCAAAAAAAAAGGGCAGATTGGTTGTGAGATAGGAAAGAAAAAAAATAGGGCTAAAATCATTTTAGGTTCTGTCATCAGCGTGCACAGCACCTATGCAATTGTATCCTGGCTTTCTGTTCCAGGTGTGGAATGTTTAAAATGTTGCCCACAAAACATAAACAATGATAATTAGCATTAGGAAGAAGATTGGATGTATGGGGTGTCTTTGACTCCTTTTCTGCTCCTCTCCAGGAAAAGGGAAAAAAAAAAAAAAAAAAAAAACCCTACAAAACAAAACCTACCCACAAACAAAAAGACAAACCAAGCAAGCAAGCCTCTTGAGCATAATTGTGAGTTCAAGATTGTTAAGCAAAGGGAAATATTTTTCATATGTGGTTTGATTTTTTACACAGGTGAAAAATAACTGGGATGAGGAAAACAAAACAATATGGTGAACAAAAGGGATAAATTTTCAGGCATTCTGAAGGCTGGAATGCTATGGCAATGGTTAATTACAGAGAATGGCAGTAGTGAACTATTCTTGTATGGTCTGGGTGTCGGGATGGGGAAATAAGATAAAAACGGAATACAGTAAATTGGCATAAAAAGCAACAACATGGATACTGTCAAAGAGTGCTGCTTCCCAGGTAAATCATCCTAGGAATGTGGGCACAAATCTGAAACAGATATTCCCTGTCTCTCTTCCTTGCCCCCTCCACCCCCATCTTTCTCTTCCTCTAGATGTGTGTGTGCACACGCACGCGCGCGCGTGCATGCACATATATGAAATTACCCACATGCTGCAAGACACTGACTTCCATTTAAGAACATCTGTGTTTTGAGAGGACTGTCAGAACATAGCTGGAATTTCAAAAGTAACAAAAGACAGCTCGATGAGCTATTTAATATAACGTGTATATACAATGAGTGTCTGTATAACTGAAACAAAAACAGAAATAGATGAATGTGTTCATTAGGATATATCTGATTATGGATGAAATTTTTGTGTGTCATGTTAGAATTCTTATAAATTGAATTACTTGCTTGAATGTTGTTCTTATTATAGTAATTTGCCAGATAATCTGAAAATTCATACTGATTGGCTTCCCCCTAGTTCCAGATTCAGCCACAGAAGGATCATTTCCTTCAGAAAGAAAATTGGGTTTCCTTTGATTAATTTTGAGCTTTCGTCTTTTCCGTAGCTGTTTCCCTTACCTTGGGGTTCTGTGGAGGCTAAGGAAGAGAGGAGAGGGCCAGAGAATAAAGAGCAGTTCTGTTGGATCTTCCTGTTTTGTTCTGACTGTAAGCCGTATGTACTGCCACCCCCTACTGTCTGTAGGAAGAGGTGTTGCAGAGGCCTGTTCTTTCCTTGTTATCACTGCCCCCTTGTGTAAGGGAAGAAATTGATAGCTGTACTTTGGGAAACCAGTCCTTTCAGAATGTTCTTTATCTTTGGAATGGCTATGTAGGTTTATTAATCACTTGTTTCCTTAAGAGTCCAGAGCTACAAATGTAGTTTATCAGGTCTTAGATTTGATGTCCGCTTAAAATAGTATCTGATATTAGTCAATAATTCAAATAGCTAAGAATGCTTTCAGTATGTTCAGAAACATGGGATTCTGTTATTACTAGTAGTTATAGCTTATATAGCACTTATCTTGTGTCCAGTCTTGTACATTATTTAAATCAATTCCAAAGTCCTAGGAGGTACATACTGTTATTTCCATTTTACCCATGAGAAATGGAAACAGATCAAATAACTTGCCAAAGATTACATAGCTAAGAAATGGAAGAATTTCAATTTAGGAACTCTGGCTCCAAACTCTGTTCTTTACAAGTGTGCTGTATTGCCCCTCCATATTAGTATTGACAAAGCATACTTAAAATGCACATACCCATCATAAAGCAAAGACTGTAGATGTGGACAGCCTAGCAGAACTCACATGTATGTTAAGTCTATATGTATGCAGAGTAGATATGGTAGAATATTTCCATTTAGGATTTGCTTTTCAATTTATTTCTAAAATTACAAGTAGAAGTGTATTAGCACATTTCATGTGGTCAATGACATATTTATAGTAGTGTTTGGTTTGGGAAGGATCTTTAGAAGTAAAGAGTTACTTTCAGATAGTTTGATATGGACACACACTCACACACAGACACAGAGACACACAGACACACACCCCGTTTCTTTAAAAGCACCAGTAAACCTTTATTGCTAATTTTACTTGGAAAATCAAGGGGGAATTATTATTATTATCCCTGCCTACTTGCATTTTATGATCTCTATTTATTTAAAAATGTAGTTAGCAAAATGGGTTAGGTGGTCCTTATGAACATTTAACTCTTCCATTAGTAAAGATTTGCTCAGTTTTTTCTTAACACTTAAACATTGTTTCATATATTGACTACATATGAAATACTTATAAAAAATGAATAAACTACAAAGAATAACAGTGTAGCCCACAATCCTCATATGACTTCATAAGAAATGGAGCATTACTTCTCACAGTTCTGATCATTATTTTCTCTTTCCTGCCAAACTATTTATACCATTCTCCCCACCTTTTCTGATTATACTGTGAATCATACATCACATATAACCAAATACTATCTTATCTTATACACTTCTTGATATTGTGGAAATTGAATGCACTGATTATGGCTTAAAATTTTAGAATATTCAATAAATTCAAATACAGACCTTCTCTGAATTGAATAAATAAATACCTGCTCTGAGTTTGTATTGATTGATAGTTCATTTTAGACTATTTTACTTGTAAGCCCAATTTGATCTGTGTCTTTTTTTTTTTTTTTTTTTTTTTTTTTTTTTTTTTTTTTTAAGCTGTAGCTCCAGCTGCCTGGAACTCACTCTGTAGACCAGGCTGGCCCAGAATTCACAGAGGATCTGCCTGCCTCTGCCTCCCGAGTGCTGGGATTAAAGACGTGTGCCACCATGCCTGGCAGATCTGTATCTTTATTATAGAAATTTACCAAGATCGTTAAACTGTAATCTATTATTTCTGTTTCCATTTGTTTATTGATTGATTGATTGATTGATTGATTGAAACAGGGTCTCCTTATGTGGCTCAGGTTGACATTGGACTTTTGATCCCTCTATCCCTGTATCCCTCGTGCTAGAATTGATTATAAGCATGTGCCACCTTGCCTGACTGTTTTTAATTTTTTTTTTTTTTTTTTTTTTTTTTTTGGTGGTGGTTCTGGAGATAAAGCCTGGGGCCATTGTGCATCCTATGAACATCCTTTGCCGCTGAGCTACATTCCTAGCCTCTCATCATCAGTTTTTAACTGTCTCTTTTTTCCTCCCTCTTTCTTATAGTTGACTTGGTTCTTTTAGTATTTTCTAAATAACTGAATTGTTTTGAATGGAGAAGGAAGTTGACTCTAAAAAGGAATATAATAATCTAGGAGTTCCAGAAGGGAAATACTGGGGTGGTTGGTATTTATTGGATATATGGTAGTTTAAGTATGCACAAAGGTGTGTCAGAATTTTTTCTTTGCCATATTTCTTCTTCTTGTGATAAAAATTAAGGCAAACTGAGACAAACTGATTAAATACACAGAATCACCCAATGTTAGCGAGAATATTTTGATTGATAGTACCCAGATTTCCTTTCAAGGACTTAGAACGACTTACTACAGGTGGCTGTTTACTTTCCTAGCACTAGTATGAGCAAGGTAGCAAATACATGAATCTAGCTTAATTATTGGACATTGCTTTTTTTCCTCTGTAAATTAATTAGTAGCTTAGTATTGCCATATATGCCTGTAGTAATTCAATACTATTATTTACAGGGAAGCCACCATGTAAATATACTGTAAAAGTAAATCATTTAGACTTTGTTCTACTATGAAAGGGGTCACTTGGTTTATTTGAATTACATTTTTCTATTAATTTATATTAGATTAAAATTATTTAAGATTAAAAAAGATAAGCAAGAAGACAAGGTGATAGAGTCTGGTGAGTCTCTTGAAAAAGTTATGGAGAGAAATGTTAAAAGAGAAGCTTTAGTTTTCCATTTTAAGGTCCTTTTTCTTTTTTAAAAATATTTTATTATTTTTATTTTATGTGCATGAGTATATTGCCTGCATGTATGTGAGTGCACCCGTGACGTAATGCCGTGGAGGTCAGAAGAGGGTTTTGGATTCCCCTAGAACTGGAGTTGTTCAGAACCGCCATGTGGGTGCTGGGAATCGAACCCGGGTCCTCTGCAAGAGCAAGTCAGTGCTCTTAACCCCTGAGTCATCTCTTCAGCTCAAGGTCCTTTTTCTTTTAGAGGATATTTTACCTTGAATATTTAGGATTCAAGGTAAATTTAGATGGAAAACAAGAAATTGGTGTCTTGGGTTTCAGAATGCTAAAGCAGATTGTGGATACAGGAAGTGAAAAACAGGACCTTTCTTAGTCCAGAAAACTCTAAATAATTATAGCAGCATAGTTATTTTTGGGGAAAAAAAGTCTTTTATTAGGTCAGTTTACTTTTGTTTTGCAGTGCTGAGGATTGAACCAAGGGCCTTATACATGTTGGGCAAATGTTCTGCCATTAAGCTAGCTGTATCTCCAACCAAGGCCATTTTATTAAAAAGAATTATGAATCACTTAAAAACTGTGTGAATGTTGAAAGTATCAAATGAGTTGATTATTTTGGGGGCTGCACACTACCGAAGTATCTTGCTATGTTCATTTTCTGTTTTTCTCTGGAACGTTTGTGATAAACATGACTAAGTTTAAGAGACAAAAGAATTTATTAGCCTTAATCATGCTTTTCTTTATTCTTCTCATAGAATCAGTTTCTGCCTTTTATCAGTCATTAGATACAACTTCTTAAGTGCCTTTTTTATAGAACTTGAGATAGTCTGATGTCAGTCATCTAAAATGAGCTGTTGCATTTTAGTCAATGATCTTGGTGTATTTAGAAAGAGTCTAGTTACAGAAGACTCTTTACTCTGTGTCAAATTTATGTACCTTTCTTTCACAAGTACCTCCACATTGCTGCCGGAGTGATATCTCTATGTTATTTTCTTTGTGTGGTGCATGCACATAGATGTGAAGGTGCACACCCGTGCATGTGGATGCCAAGGAGGAGCATCCCTCTAGAATGCTCAGGCTTATTCCCTTGAGACAGAATCTCACTGAATAGAAGCTCACCTTTTTGGCTAGGTTGACTAGCCAGTGAGCTCCCAGATCTGCCTAGCTGTGCCTCTCATATTTGTTTCACTACAAATATGTACAGTCATGCCTTGATTTTTACAAAGATGCTAGGGATTCAGACTCAGGTCCTTATGCTTGCATAGCAAGTGCTCTTGCCCACTGAGCTACCTCCCCAGCCCTAGAGAGATACTTCTAAATGGTGAGCTGATCTTTACTCTTCTTCAGAGTCTTTCAGTGGCTTCTCCTCTTAGAAAACATAAGATGGAAATGCCGTAGCAAACAATATGAGGCCATTCACAATCTTTTCTCTGCATCCTCTTTTGACTCGTTACCTGCCATATTCTTCAAAGTTATTCTTCAATAATTCTGAATTCCTTAAATATAAAATTACTTTACATTTTTAAGATTTTCTATATAAAGCTCTCTTTGCATGGACTATTCCTCCCTGGTCTTTTGTTCTCAGGGAAAAGTCTCCTTACTTTCTTGACCTAAGCAGTTTGTTTTGAGTAAAAAAGACTACTTACTCATCTGACTGGGCTTGAGTATGCTAGTCTCTCTTCTCCCTTTGTACCAGGTAAGCATTTTAATTCTTATGTGACTGTCTTATTAGACTGTTCTTTTTTATATTTCCTAGGGTGGTGGTAAGAGGAAGATTAGAAGGTTCTCTGTGTGAAGTTTAACCAAATTATTTTCTTTGTCAGTTATAGAAATTGACCAGCTATAGCCTATGGAGTCAAATCTAACCCTTCATCTACTTTTGTGTGTCCTGAAAACTAAGACTAGTTTTTACATTTTTAAGTGGTTGAAAAAATATTAAAAGAATAATACATTATGCCATGTGAAAATTGTAAGCATTCAAATATCTGTGTTGTGTCCATAAAGACCAATTTATTGAAACATAGCCATGCCCATTTGTTTACATCTTGGCTATGGTCTTTTTCAGGCACAACAGCAGAGTTGAGTAGTTGTGGAGATCATATGGCCTACAAAGCCTAATTACTTACTTTCTAGTTCTTTAAAGAAAACATTTGCCAGTCCTTGATCTATTACTGTTACGTAGTCTGCCCATTCATGCTTATTGAATGTTTGGATATGGAGGTGTACTGTGTCTGTTTTTTGTGGGGAATCCTTTTTTTTTTTTTTTTTTTTTGCACAGAATACTTTTTTTTGCCTCTGTTTACTGAGAAAAATTGGCTACTTTGCTTTAGTATTACTAATCTGACAAGCCCCTATTGTACTGCCTTAGGCATTGTTATTATGTCTAACTCTGAAGAATTTCTGATAATTTTTTATTATTTTTTGTTTTTTTGAGACAAGGTCTCCCTGTAGCCTTTGTTGGCCTGGAACTTGATAAGTAGACCAGGCTGGCCCTGCCTCTGCCTCCCAAGTTCTGGGATTAATGCTGTGTACCACCATACCCAATTTTGGATAGTGTTTCATTAAATTCTGTTTTTTAAAAAGAAGTATCCCAAGAGGAGAAGAGCTTGGAACAGAGCAAAGTTTTCTTTGATCAGGTTTCAGTCTCTCATGTGTTTTACATAAAAAGATTGTTATACCTCCAAAAACTTTGATTTTTGTCTTTGTTATACAATCACCTTGTGTGTGAGGTATAAGTTGAGTTCAACTAGTTATGCTGGAAAAATTGGAGGATTTTTATGGAGTGTCATTTATGTAGGTGTTTGACTCCTGCCATAAATATGTCCTGATTTCCTGATTTTTATTACTGTTTTTTTCAGTTAAGAATAGAAATTTCATATTCTTCCTTAAAAGATAAAATTATTTCAGTGTAATTTAAAACTATGTAGTATATTATTATTTTTACTTTTCTAAAGGTTTACTAGCCAATAATGATATTTTACTGTTTTTCTTTTGTGACAAAACTCTTATGAAAGGCTTTGTGTTTATTTTTTCTTTAAAACATTTTTTTGCTGGGGGCGGGAGAGAAAGAGAAATGAGAATGTGTGTTCACATGTGGAGGCCAGAAGTTGATGTTGGGTGTATTCCCTGATTATTCTGCATCTTATGTATTGAGTCTCTCCCTTGGTCCCAGATCTTGCTTATTTGATTAGTCCCTGTCTCAGCCTCCCACATGCTGGGATCACAGGCAGGTTACCATGCCTGTCTGGCATTTCCATGGGTCTTGGGGATCAGAACTCTCTCCTCATGCTTGTATAACAAGCATATAATTTGCAGAGCCATCCTCCTAGCCCCTGTATACTTATTTTTATAAATATCAGCTACTATTTCAGACATAAAATTCACAAGGAAAAGTATACCTAAATAATAATGGAAAAATCTTAGTAGTGCCAAATGGATCTTTGGACCAGTAGTCACACTTAATTCTCTATCTTAAATATCATAACAAGCTGGGCATAGTGGCACATACCTTTAATCCCAGTGCTCGGGAGGCAGAGGCAGGTGGATCTCTGTGAGATGGCGTCCAGCCTGGTCTATATAGCAAGTTCCAAGCCAGCTGGGGCTACAAGGAGACCCTGTCTCAAATACAAACAAGCAAAATGTGAATATATATATATAATATATATGTTGTATATATATATTATATATTATATCATAGCAAGATATCTGATCATGAAGATTGACATGACAAAATATGGCACTTTTTTTCCTTGACATGGAAGCCCCCTTTTGTTACTATGGAACGAATCCTGTAAGTGGATTATATTTTTTAAACTTGGTGATGAGAGTATGTAGACACTTATGATTTAGTCATTTTAGGTATGAAGAGCCTGCTTCACATCTTAGTAAATAGCCTCTACCTAAATGAAGACAGTGTCTTCTTAGCCCTTTGCTCCTAATCTTGCATTGGAGAGGGAGAGTAGCCTACAAATTTCTAGTTGCTAAAATTTAATAAGGCAAAGCTAGTTGGGCTGGGAAGCTTGATAGATGTTTGTTGTACTCTGTCTCATTCTGTTCAAATTGCAGAGTTCCCTAGGACTGTGAATTAGAGGGAATGAGTATTTAGCTTTTGTAGACCTGTGGAACCAAGACTTATTAAAGTGAATAGACAAATAGCCAACAAACCACACACACCCAAATCTTCTCTTCTAGGGTTTTAAAGAGGAAGAGAAACTTGCTTTGAAAGCTGTTAGATCTTCCTAATGTCACAAATGACAATAATGTTGTTCAGTTTAAGACTCTTTAAGTCAAGTATAGTGGTGTAAACCTATAATCCTGGTACGAAGGAAGCTGAGGCAGGAGAATTGTCATGAGATTGAAGCTAGCCTCAGCCCTGTCTCAAACAAAACAAAATCAAAATAAGCAGCTTTAACTTTCTATAAAGAGAGACCAATTGTATAGTAGAAAGAATATGAATTTGAGTTTTGAATCATTAAAACAGATTCAAATTATAGCTATATGGAGTGCTAAAAATTTATCTTGCAACAGTTTTATAATAGAATGAAATGATGTAAGCGAAAATCTTTAGGACAATGCCTAGTACTTAGTAAATGATAAATTTTATATAGCTTTGGAAAGTATCTTGGATTTCTGATGTGTGCTAACCCAACTCTTCCTCCCGTTTTTTTTTTCATGACTGATTTTGTTATCTTGTCTTCTTTTTAAAGCCTTGGAAGGCTAATTAAAACAACAGCAACAGCCACAAGACCTGGATAGTTTGGCTGATAATTTATTTTATTTGTATTCTCAAATTTCCTTTTATGAAAGATTTGTATAGCTGAGAGAAAGAGGTTCTTTTTAAAGATAGGGCGTCTTTGCATACCCTAGGCTGGCCTGGTGAACTCAAGATCTTCATGCCTTCTGTACTAACTGAGATTGTAGGTGTGTTCCACCATGCCTGGCCAAGAGTTTTTTTTTTTTTTTAATAATTGGCAACTTCACACTCAGATACTGTTAGGTAGAGACTCTTGTTACACGTTTTGGGGGTACTATTTTCCTTTAAATACTACAAAAGACAAAAAGAAAAAGGGAAAAAGGAAAAAAAATATAATCCTTACCATGAAATATCAATTCATAGCTTTTCTTGAAACAATGGGCCTTTCACAGTTTTTTCCAGTTTGGTCATGTAAACATTTTCAACTTTTACAAACATCTCTTATTCTTTTGATAATTGGAACTATATCCTCCCCCACTACTCACCAGTGCTTGAAGTTGATAGTTTTTGTAGTCATTGATATTTTTTAAAATGTATGTGATTAAACAAGGTAAACTGCTTAGAGAATTTGTTTCTGCAGTCTCTACTTAATGATGATAATAATAAAGTTTGTCTACTTACTGTATAAAGTAATATGCTGAAGGAAATTTTCTCTTCTTTCAATAATATAGATAACTTCAGAATTTCAGTTTTGGCTTTGGGATATAGCTCTGTGGTAGAGTACTTGTCTAGCAGGTACAAGGTCCTAGGTTCAACCCCCAGTACTGGGGGGAAGGGAAGGGAGGGAGGGAGGGAGGGAAGGGAAGAGGGGAAGGGAAGGGAGAAGAGAAGGGAAGGGAATTTGTGCTAGTTGTAATGTAAAAAAACTTTGTCTTGAGCTGGGGATGTAGCTCAGTTGGTAGAGTACTTTCAGAGCATGCATGAGGTACTGGGTTCCATCCTCAGCGGCACATAACCTGGGTATGGTGGTATAGCCTATAATCCTTGGGTGGATCAGAACTTCAATGTTCAAGGTCATCTTCTGCTCCTTAGCAAGTTCCAGGCAAAAATTTAACTTGAAAACATCTCATTTGTCTTTTGGAAATACTACTTATATGCAACTTTGGTTTCTGTTGGGTTGTTCTGGATTTGGGGGGGGGGCTGGAGAGATGGCTCAGTGGTTAAGAACACTGGTTGGCTCTGTGGTCATTGCATGTAAGTACACACATGCATGCAATAACCACAGAGCCAGAAGAGGGCATCAGATCCCCTGGAACTGGAGTTTTGGATGGTGGTTAGCTGCATGTGGGGGCTGGGAACTGAATCCTGGTTCTCTGGAAGAGTAACCAATGCTATTAACTGCTGAGTCATCTCTCCAGCCCTTATTCTACTTTTTAAAAATTACATAAGTAATATATCTGATTGTGACTAGTAGAATAAATAAGCTGGAGGTGAATAAAGAAAACATCAGTGTTCTTCCTTCATGCATCCTTCCTGTCTCTATTTAAATTCCTTGTGGCAGAAAACATAATTGACAGTTTGAATTTTTCAGTGTCCTTCTCTTTGCTCAAAAATATCTAAGCATACACACACACACACACACATAAACTTCTTTTAAATAGAGGATCATATTATTTACATTGCTCAGTAACTTGAATTATTCACTTAACCATATATCAGCTCTCTCCAAGTTCAGTAAATGGAACTCTTAATTAATTTTAAAAATGCTGAATATGGGGGCTAGAGAAATGGCTCAGCAGTTAAGAGCACTGACTGCTCTTGCAGAGCACCTGGGTTTGCGTCCCAGCACCCACATGGCATCTATGAACCATCCTTAACTCCAGTTCCAGGGCAATTCAAAGCCCTCTTCTGACCTCCACAGCATTGCACGACACGGGTGCACTCACATACATGCAGGCAATATACTCATACACAAAAAATAAAAATAATAAATAAAATGTTAAAAAATGCTGAATATTTTATAGCATACAGCACCATAATTTATTGTTATTACCCAACTGATTGATGATAAGATTGTTTCTTTTTTGTCTGCTTTTATTAACTATTAGTACTGTTTAGTCCACTCCTATGACCAGAGAAACATTCTAAATAAAATATTAGCAAAATAGATCTCAAAGTCCATATAAAAGAGTGTGTCTGGAGAACATTTGGGGATTCAAGTTAGACTCTAGGCTTTATTACCCAGAGAGAATACATTGAATTAAGTGGGGTGGGGGGATATAGGGAGGAGTGGATGGGGAAGGGGATATAAATGTTATCAAATTATACTGTCTGGAAATCACAAAAATTCAATAAAAATGCTAAAAAAAGACTATATTCTAGGAAAGCTGGGATATTAAAATATTAACATTTTATCAAATGGCCAAAGTTACAAGATTAAAAAACTATTCCTAGGGAGTATGTCTTAGGGACGTACTTATGTTTTAGGGAGAGTTGACAGGCTTTTTATTTATAGAAAATGGCTTGGGTATATCTTCTGTGCTGGATAACTTTAGTGTCAACTTGACACACCTGGGTTGAGGGAGCCTCAATTAGGGAATTGCCTCCATTGGACTGGCCTACGGCCATGTCTGTGGGGGAATTTTCTTAATTGTTGAGTGATGTGGGAGGGCCCAACCCACTGTGGATGGTGCCATCCCTGGGCAGGTGGGCCTGTGTTGCATAAGAAGCAGGCTGAGCAGGGGCCAGCAGAGCAAGCCAATAAACAGTGTTCCTCCATGGCATGTGTTCTACCTCCTGCCTCCAGGTTCCTGGCCTGTGTTCCTACCTTGGGTTCCCTGATGAACCTGGGAGATGTAAGCTGAACAAACTTTCCTCCCCAAGTTGGTATTGGTCAGAGTATTTTGTTACCGCAATAGAGAGACAAACTAAAACATCTGCCCATGTGAATAGTCTTTGTTTTACACAGTTCATTGGTATTAACATTGATAGACAAGTCTTTATTTTGGAATCTTTGGGGGGATTTTGTTAGTCCTTTGCATTGCCCATGCCTTCATTACTGGACTTTGGCTGCTAAAGCCTGATATCATTGACAGTCCTGGCAACATATTTCTAGAGACTGTATGGGTAATGTGGATGCTATCCTCTTTAGGGCTTTCAAGATTGTTTTGGGCTTAACAAGCACCCTCTTGTCTTCTGTGCATATAGTCTTGGAAATATTAACCTGCATGTTTTTGAGGCCTTTCATGTGCTTATTGGCAAAATTGTGTTCTTTAGAATCTGAGTGTTTTTTTTTTTAATGTGTATGAGTGTATTGCCTGCATGTAACTCTACCTGTGTCATGCAGTGCCCACGGAGGTCAGAAGAGGGCGTTGGGTCCCCTGGAACTGGAGATACAGACCGTTGTTAGCCTCCATGTGGGTACTGAGAGCCGAACCCAGGTCCTCTGCAAGAGCAGCCAGTGCTCTTTAACCACTGAGCCATCTCTTCAGCTCCCCTGTAATCTGAGTATTTTGAAGACATTTCTAAGCCATTTTCAGAAATGCTCCTAAATATGATTTTGTTCTTGGATTTACCATATCTTTTCTGCCATCTACGACTCTGGAGTGGTGGACACTGAACAGAAGAGTACCATTTATCAAGTTCCAAAGAAAGCATTTGCTAACGTTTAGGAATAATTTCCTCAAGAGTGTATGCAGTGTAATTTCTGAATCCTTATTTGTGTGAAGATGCTTTTCTTCTGTAATGATCAGTGAATGAGACCTTGCCTGGAAGTAGTATATCCATGGATCATAATCCTTTTTTCCATATAGTTTATACACGTTATTCCACTGTTTTCAAGTGTTTTGTGCAACAGATGAGAAATCTAATGCTAGTTTCATTTTTAATGGGTCTGTCTTCTACACATGTATATTTTTTTAAATTGAACTTTCATTACTTTATACAACAGTTCTTAAACAAATTTAGACACCCCCCCTCCCCCATCCATATCCCTGATCTCCCTACCGGACCTCATGTATTCTGCCATACATGTTAAGTCCCATCCAGTCAAGTATTTGTACCCAGATGTCCTTCAGTGTAAATTCATCCACTGGAGTCTAGTCAACTCATCTAGAGAGCATGTCAGGTATACTTTCCCTCATCAAGGATTGATCAGTCTTCAATAGTTCTCAGTCTAGGGCCCCCACCATCCATTTCTTTCCTCCCCTGTGGGCCCTTGTTTAATTGAGTTGGCATGGGTCCTGTGCTCTATGCCACCATTGCCACAAGTTCATATGTGCAAACTTCCCAGTGGCCTGAAAGCCTCTGCTTTCCTGTATTTGTGAACCAGCTCTGGCTCTAAAATTCTTTCTGCTTCCTATTCTGCAGTGGTCCCTGAGCCGTGGATGGGTGAGGTTCAATGTAGGAGTCCCATCCAAGGATACATACTCTGCGGTCTCTTATTCTTTAAAACTTGGCCAGTTGTGGCCTTCTGTGTGTATCATACTCTGTTGTATAAGGAAGCTTTACTCGTAAGAGTTGAGGAAACACTAGTTTTCTCTCTGCATACCTTACACCACTCATCAAAGAAGCTTCTTTATGCAACATATGAAGACTACTGCAAAATTCCACAACTGGTCAGACACAGAGAATGTATGTCTGAGAGATCCCCAGTACTAGGTGACACATCTATAGTTGAACCTCTATGCCTAAGATTGATGGTACATAGTGGAACAAGGGGCAGAGAGAAAACATGTACTTTTTTTTGAGACAGGGTCTCTGTAGCCTCAGCTGGCCTAGAACTCTATGTATACCAGGTTGTTCTCAATTTCACAAAGATGTGCCTGCTTCTGCCTCCTGAGTGCTGGGACTGAAGGTGTGCACCACCTTGTCCGGCCAACACATGTGCTTTTAGTATGCATAAGCCCTGAGATTGTCAAGTCTAATCTTAGGAAGTTTATCTGTTGTATATCATGAGAAGCCCAGTGCTGCAGGTTCATTTCCCATTTCTTGAGCTCCTATTCTTGACTGTACAGAGCTCTGGTATCTCCTTTGGGATCCCCAGTATTCCTTTGTTTCTTAAGCTGTAAAGTTCATATTGATATACATTGTGTTTCAAAGTTTTAGGAAATATTTTATTAATATTTTTCTATTAGTGCTGTTCCTGGCTTTAATTTTCTTTAGGCTTCCGCTTTCTATGTGCTTAGCCTTTTTTTTTTTTTTTGCCTACTTTCAGTATTTGCAACTTTCAAATCTTTTTCAAGTTTTAAGATTTTCCACTTTTCTGTAATTTATTTTTCTTAAGGAATTATCTGCTTTTGTTCACGCTTGTCTAAATTTCTAGATTTCTTCTTTTAAATTATTTCCCAAATTATGACATCTTAATGTGGGTTTGTCTATTTATTATTTCTGTTGTTCTTTCATGTCCTGTGCCATTTTCTCAAGATATTTTAGCTCCCTTTGAAATAGGATGTTGCAGTTTTGATCTGTGTGTGGGCATGCCATCGTGGCATGCTTTCATCATCTGTAAGGGTGTTATTCTCCCTTTTCTTATAATCACAACTTTGTATGGGACTGACCTTGATACTTTCATGAAATTTTTATTTGAAATTAATTTTTTTAATCTTTTAGAACATAGTTGGGTTCAGTTCAGGAAAGCTTTTTCAAATTTCACAGAGCTTTTTCTTCTCTGTTTTTTTCTATAGTGTTAAAAAAAATTGATGACTTTCTGAGATTTCCTGGCTTTATTCTCTCTAGTTGAGTCTGAACCTTCTCTTTCCTTTATCTCTCCTGTCTGACCCCAGTTTCCACCCCTCATGACCAGGAAACCCTTCTTCAGTGCCTTCTAGAGCTCCCTTCAGTCATCTGCAAAACTCTTTTTATTTTTCAATGTCTTCTCCAAACAATACCTTTAGCTCCTTACTGTAGCTGAATACCTAGGTCTTATCCTAGAGACATTTCTTTGCCTTTAAGAATTCTTTAGTCAAGGCTTCTCCTATTGAGAACAAAGATGGTCTCTTTGCTTCTCATGCTGTGTGTAGGCAACTTCTGAGCTCTTTGTCACTCCCCTTCTACGGTAGCTGTAATTGCCGATGATTTCAGTACCTAGGCAGAGTTTCCTTCTAGTACTCTGACATCTTGACCTTTTCTCCTCCTGAAACCTTGTTTTTTCCTTGCCACTCATTTCTGTAGTATGAATTATGCAGATGTCTTTGAATCCTCAGTGTATCTGTATAGTCTGAGGATGAACTTATCCTCCTGCCTCTACCTCCCAAACTTTGAAAAACCACAGATGCCTAGGACTCACTTCTGTAGATACTGACTTGGTTTATCTGAGATGTAACTCAACATTTTAATTTTCACGGTGTTTTTAATGTGCAGCCAGGATTGAGATACACTGCTTTAAAACTTATTACTAATAACCACAGCCTTTTATGTTATCAATTTCTAACATTTTACTTTCCAACTATCACCTTTTGTTTTCTAGTTTCCTTTCTGTTGTTGCGATAAAACATTCAGACCAAAAGCAACTTAGAGGAGGTTGGGATTGGGGGAAGGGTTTATTTGGCTTATATGTTCAAGTTACAATCCATCATTGAGGGAAGTCATAGCAGGAACTCCAGGTAGGAACCTGGAGGAAGGACCATGGAGGAAAGCTGTTCACTGGCTTGCTCACTGGCTCATGCCCAGCTAGCTCTCTTATTTAGCCCATACCCACCTGCCTAAGGATGGTTCTGCCCACAGTTGACAGAGTCCTCCCATATCCATTGGCCTCAGGCCATTTTGATTTGGGAAATTCATCAATTGAGGTTTCCTCTTCCCTGTTGACTCTAGGTTGTGTCAAGCTGACAAAAACTAACCAGCACAGTACTCAACAATCTTGACTCTTTCATCTTGTTGGTACCTTTTTTTTTTCTGATTCAAGCTGCTATGTTTATTCAAACCATGATTTTTAAAAATTTTTTAATAACTACGTGATTAGAAGAAGCATTTTATTACAGCTTTAACATATTCAGTAACACACTCCAGAGCAAGCATACATCTCTTTCACAAGTGGCTGTAAGTTTCCAGGTTCACAGTTGAATTAATACAGTTATACAATATTGAACTCAGTATAACACCTGTAAGAC
>NW_008349234.1:1466233-1471053 GCF_000622305.1 Nannospalax galili | reverse complement strand
TTGCAGAAAGACTCATTGTTTTTACCACTAACACTGAGATGTTGGCGCATGCACCTCTAATCTGTATGTATCTATAACTAGTCATAATCAGCTGCACACTTGGATCCTTGGCGCCTGTGTATGTTTATAAAGTCATTGGGTAGATTTCAGTGGTAATGTTTATCACCTCTACTAATTAACATGACTTAAATTTCCATGCTTCCTCCTCAAATATAATATATTTTTTTTAAATCAAGAAATTTATTGGTACCTTTTTAAAAGACAGCATCGCAGGTAGCCCAGACTGGCCTTGAACTTGCTATGTAGCTGAGGATGACTTTGAACTTCTCATCCTCCTGCCTCTACCTCTCAAATGCTGGGATTGCAGTTGTGTATCATTATACCAAGTTTTATGTGGTGCTGGGGATCTATCCCAGGCTTCATACATGCTAGGCAAATACTCTACCGACTGAGCTACATCCCCTGACCCTATTGTTACCTTTTCCTTTATCACCTTTCCTATTCCACAACACCTTTATATCTTCACTTCCCTTGAAAGTAGCTGGATTCCCAGCTTGTCATTAAAATAGTTCTCCTGAATCGATTTCCAACCTGTTTGAACCATCTCCTTTGGTGTTTCTTGCCTGGTAAAACATAATACTGGTTAATACCAATGCTACAAACTTGCATATTTACTAATAAATATGGTTGGAACAAAATAACTATGTTGACTTTGAATTCTTGCTCAGTCTCCAACAACTCTAAACCCATTGTTTGGTACTGCCCAGCTCTCCTACTGTATCACTCTGGTTCTTTTATATTCTTATTTGCTTAGATGATTATCTTTTTCCTTGAATTCAAATTTTCAGCATTTCCTTTTCTATCCTCCCTCTCAGCTGGTGACCTTATTTTCTGTTGCACCAAGAAAATTAAAATAATCTTCCTTTCACCTGCATCATTGACAGTGTTACTATGAACTAACCATCGTTTTCTTGTCAAAGACTGTTCTCTTCAGTTGTCCACTGAGTCCATTCACCCTCTCACCTCTTCAAAGATATTGTTTCTGTATTTCTCTTTTTCTACACCACTGCCAGCATCTTTTGGGGGGGTCTTTTTGAGACAGGGTCTCCCTCTACTCACTATGTAGACTAGGCTGGCCTCGAACTCACAGAGATCCGTCTGCCTCTGCCTCCCAAGTGCTGGGACTAAAGGCGCATGCCACCATACCCGGCCACTGCCAGCATCTTAAAAACATGTCAGTTTCTATAATTTTGAAGAAACCCTCTCTTGACCACCTCTCTAGCTGTCACTCTACATATTTTCTCTCATTTATACTAGATGTCACAGGAAGTTTTGTTCATTTGTTTGATTTTCACTGTCCTTATCTCAGAGCTTTATTCAAAATGTACAATTCAGTGATTTACTGAAATTTATAGAGTTGTGGAGTCGTCACCACAATCCAGTTTTAGAATGTTGCTATCACCTCAAAAAAATTCCCTTCTGCCCATTGTCAGTCAGTTATTATTTCTAACTCAAGCTCTAGGCCATGTTAAACCAGGAATCATGGTCCCATATGGGATTGCATAGCTGGATGTGAGGGTCATAAAAAATTTGGCAGTAGTAAAAGTTTTCTGAACATGCAGCAACCAAAGCGAATTAAAATCTAGTACATAATGAATCCAAGGTGTTCTGGTAGAGTGTCACCCATTTCACAATTTCACTGCAGCCTTGGTTTGAAGAGAGCTTGCCCATTTTGCAGTACTGCATGCCATCACACTGTGCACCACCAGTGAACACTGCCTGACACACTGCAGCTCAGATTTAGGACTGGTGTAGGTCATGAATTGCAGTGTATTTACTGTACATACAAAATTTTCTGTACTTAAAAACACAGTGGCTTTATTATGGGAAACAAAGACTTTTAATATTTTCCTACTGTCATTTCTCAGCATATTACCAGTTTAGCATAGCTTTGTGTTGCATTGTGTTTCTGTAAGCTGGTCTTTGGAAATTCATATAAATGGAATCAGAATATGCAGTTTTATTTTGTTTTACAATACAAATATAAATATGATAATTTGGTTCTGGCTTCTTTGCCTTAGAATGCTCTTTTAAGGTTAATTTGTGTTGATCATGTATCAATATTTCATTTTCTTTTTGTTGCCAAATATTACTCCATTGTATAAATGTACCATTTTGTTTATCTGTTCACCAAATGGACATCTGAAGTCTTTCCAGTATTTGACTTTTGTGAATGATGCTATGAACATTCATGGACAGTCTTAACATGGACAAATGATTTAATTTGAAGTGTGTTGATTCCTAGGAGTAGAATTGCTGGTTTTGTGATCCATTTTGAGTTAATTTTTGGTGCGAAGTAAGGATCTAACTTTTTCTACATATCTTCATATACAGTTGCTCTAAAACCATTTGTTAAAATATCTTTTCTTCCATTAAATTTTTTTTTTGTCTTTTTGAGACAGGGTCTGCCTGTAGTCCCAGCTGTCCTGAACTCACTATGTAGACCAGGCTGGCCTTGAACTCACAGAGATCCACCTGCCTCTGCCTCCCGAGTGCTGGGACTAAAGGTGTGTGCCACCACACCCAGCTTCATTAAATTTTTTAACGTTTATTTATTTATTTTATGTGTATAAGTGTGTATGCCTCTATGTATGTAAGTGTACCCATGTCCTGCAATGCCTGCAGAGGTCAGATGAGGGGGTCGGAGCCCTTGGAACTGGAGTTTCAGACAGCTGTTAGCTGCCATGTGGGTTCTGGTATTGGAACCTAACCACTGAGCCATCTCTCCAGTCCCCCATTAAATTGTTTTCATATCTTTGTTGAAAATAAGTTCCTGGGGTATATGAAGTTTCATTAACCTCTGTGGTTGTTTTACCATCTTGAATTTCCTGTTAAATCCTGATAGTCCATTAGTTCATTATATTGATAGGACTACCACAGCTTATTTTAAGCATGATGGCGAAGCCTCCCTTGTCACTTGACATGGAGCTGGCTAATAAGTCTTGAATGCTACAAACCCAGTTGAGTCTTTTTATGTCAGTGGAAACAAAGTTGCTGGTTTTCAAGACCTTTTCCTACCCTGGTTGAACTACATTTTGGGGGATGCAGTCGAGCAAAAATGCCACACTGCATTTTTGAGTTGTCCTTCTGCAGTGAACAGTTCCCCAAGAGTAAACACTTCTTTGTTGTCTGCTTTTGGTGGATTTCCAGAGTGCTGACTAGTCAAATCTCTATTCTACTTTGAATTGTCTGGCTTCCTTCTCCATCTTTTCACTGAAATTACTTATCATAGTCACCAGTGGCTTTCACATTGTTCAATCCAGTGGTTATTTCTTAGTCTGTGTTTCACTTGATCTATTTTTCCCTTGAAGTTCTGGCTTTCCAGATAGCCCTGCTTCGTTTGTTCGTTCATTCTTTCTTTCTTTCTTTCTTTTTTCTTTCTTTCTTTCTTTTTCTTTCTTTTGTTTCTTAATTGTTTTATGTCTTTTGTATGTTTCATTTTCATGAATTTCTTTCACTGATTCTGTTTCTTGACAAGCTGTAAAACTTTTGGCATGCTATATAGGGATTTTTTTTTCTTCTCTCATTGATGTTGCTTCCTCTGAAGCCTTGTGAAGTGATGCTATCTCTTTTCTTTTTTCCTCTTTCATGTAAGTCTCAGACTATTGGTGCTGGAGCTGGCACTGGATGTCCATTTTACTCCTGAGGTGCAGCATTCAGGTCACTCTTCTTTTTTCTCTAAAACTATCTGGCTTTGACTCTCATGTTATCAGATTATGGTATTTATAACCTCTTATTATAACCACTGTTGATTGTAATTACTGGCTCATTCCCTACAATGAGGTGTTTTTGTTTTGTTTTGTTTTGTTTTTGTTTTTGTTTTTGGTCTTTTGGAGACAGGGCCTCCCTGTAGCCCCAGCTGACCTGGAACTCACTATGTAGACCAAGCTGGCCTCGAACTCACAGAGATCCACCTGCCTCTGCCTCCTGAGTGCTGGGACTAAAGGCGTGCACCACCACACCCAGCTTGGTTCTTTTTTGTTGTTGTTGTTTAATAATTACATTTATTTTGTGTTTGTGTGTGTGTGTGTGTGTGTGTGTGTGTGTGTGTGTGTCTTGCACATGCCATGGTATATGGAAGTCAGAGGATAATTTGTGGGAGTTAGTTCTTTCCTTCTAGCATGTGGATCCCAGGATTGAACTCAGGTTGTCTGACCTATTGATAAGCACCTTTACCCACTGCGACATTTTACCAACTCCCTATAATGACTTTTGATGATGGCTACCTAGAGTTAGACCAAACTTCACAAGTTAGAGGCTCAGATATCTACAAGACTCTTCTTTTTCCAGGCACAGCTATAAACTTGGAGGTTCCCCAAACCACCCGCATTTTTGGTCAGCAGACTACAAATTTGGGGGTTCTTACCAGCTCCTCGGGTTTGATAATTCATGAGAACAACTCATAGAGGTCAGGAAGACAGTGTAGTTGCAATAGCAGTTTTGTGGTAGCATCAAGGATATAAATCAGAATGAGCTGAAAAGAGACTTCTAGGTGGGAAGTTGTTGGCATCTTTTTCCTATGGAGTCAGGGCAGATTATCTTCCTGTGTGTGACAGTGTACACAGAATATTGCCTACTTTCAAAGCTCATACAAGCTTCAGTGTCTAGAGTTTTTAATGGAGTTTCATTATGTAGCATAAATAATTGAATTGTTGGCTATAGATTGAACTCAGTCTCTTTCTTCCCTCCTTATTCTGGTCAACTTGATAATCCCATTGCTCAAATTCCCAACCCACTAGTCACATTTTATATATATATAT
>NW_008349234.1:1460058-1466206 GCF_000622305.1 Nannospalax galili | reverse complement strand
GATACTTGTTTTTCATAAGAAAAACTTGATACCTACTCTAGCAAGTTTTCAGAGATTTCTTTCTGCTTTATAGCTGAACTCCTAGGTGTGGAAAATGAAGATTTCTCTCTGCTGTATGAGCTGGATGGCATTTGTTTTTGGTTTATACATCTTGTGTTAATTCTTCAAAAAATTAGCATATACATTACATTTTGATATTTCCTCCTAATTTATGCTGAAAAGGCAGCACATGATAATGTTCTTTTGCATTCTGATATTTTACTTTAACAATATATTGTGGAAATTATATTACTTTGTTATGGTATTCTTGCTTGCTTTTTACAGTTATATAGCATATGGGCTTTGGTTAATTTACCTCTTGTACGTTACAGTGAAAAGATTATACTATACTATCTGGGTCTAGTGATGCAATCCTGTAATTCAAGCCAGTCAGGAGGCTGAATCAGGAGGCTCTCATTCGTGGCCTGCCTGAGCTACACAGTGAATTCCAGACCCAGTCTGGGCAACTTAGTGAGATTGTCTCAGAAAAATAAAAATAAGTCTGGGGCTATAGCTGAGTGGCAGAATGAAAACCCTGGGTCTAATCTCTGTTGCCATACTATGGAAGTCTTTAGATTTCCTCCTCCATCTATTTGACTCCTCATTGAGGAACTCTCACATTGGGTTTTTTTGGCTATGCCTCCACCGAATTTGTCTTTACCTTCATGATTTCTTTAAAAATATTTTTTAAAATTTTATTTTTTGAGTGTATTGCCTGCATATGTAAATGTACCCGTGTTGGGAAGTGCCTTTGGAAGTCAGAAGAAGGTGTTGACTCCCCTGGACCTGGAGTTACAGCCAGTTGTTAGCCACCCTGTGGGTGCTGGAAGCTGAACCCAGGTCCTCTGCAAGAGCAACCAGTGCTGTTTTACTGCTGAGCTACCTTTCCAGCCTTTTTAAAATGTGTATGAGTATATTGCCTGCGTGTATGTGAGTGCACCCGTCTTGCGCAATGCCGCAGAGGTCAGAAGAGGGCTTCGGGTTCTCCTGGAACTGGAGTTAAGGACGGTTCATAGCCACCATGTGGGTGCTGGGAATTGAACCCGGGTCCTCTGCAAGAGCAGTCAGTGCTCTTAACCGCTGAGCCATCTCTCCACCCACCTTCAGGATTTTTATTTTGAAAATATTTCCTGTATTGTTGTTTTTGAAAATGTGAAAAAAAATATATGTATAAAATTTTAATTTTTGAGGTGGAGTTTCACTATGTTGTCTAAGTGGGGCTTGAATTTGTGATCCTTAAGTCTCAGCCTCCTGAGTAGCTGGGATTCCAGGTGTGTGCCACTGCATCTGGCTTGAATATACTTTTTAACAATGATATTTCTCTTGTGATTTTTTTAAGCTTGGAAATAATGTTTTATTTCTAGAAATACTTCTATGTGCTTTTGTTCGGCCTCAAGTCTTGTGTTGAAATTGTCTTAATTTTTTTCATGATTTCCATTGTCGCCTGCTATGTTAAATTTGTTCTAGCTATATTGTGTAGGTTTGTGGGTTTTTTAGGGCACTGTGTTCTCTTAATTGGCTTTTGATTATTCTTTCTTGCTCTTTTGGTCCTTTAAGCTAGACTGTTGTCTCAATGGAATATTGTATGTGAGGCAGTGTGTTGTTTGTTGGATATTTTTTTCCCCTCCAGTTTGCCTTACCTATAAATTCAAAGAAGCAACTGTGTGAAGATAAAGGTACCCCAGGATTCTGTCACATTTAAAATATGAAAATAGAATCTACTTAAATACTGTGCAATTTAATTAATAATTTTATTAAAATGTGATACATATGCACAGTATTCAGACTTTTAAAAGAGATGTGTTGGCCTGGAGAGGTGGCTCAGCAGTTAAGAGCACTGACTGCTCTTGCAGAGGACCCAGGTTCAGTTCCTAGTGCCCACATGGCAGCTGCAAACCATCCTTAACTCCAGTTCCAGGGGAATCTGAAGCCCTCTTCTGACCTCTGTGCTCTGTGGCATTGCATGACACGGGGTGCACTCACATACATGCAGACAATACACTCATACACATAAAATTAAAATAATAAATAAAATATTAAAAAATAAAAGATGTGTCATTTCTGACAATATGAATGAACCTATTGAACCTTACACTAAGACAGAATCTACATGTTTTCATTTATTTATGAATCTAAAATAATTGAACGTACAGAAACAAAGCAGAATGGTAGTCAGTAGAGGCTAAGGAATAGGGCAGTAGAAAGGTGCAGTGTTGTTAGGCAGGAGGAATAAGCAGCAAGTGCTTAAGATGGTAGATATTAGCTTGGTCCTATCATTCAACAGAATCACTTTATGTGTGTGCACACACATATGTTGTGTATGGAGGCCAGAGTTCAACATTAAGTGTCTTCCTGAATCACTACCTTATTTTTTTGAGATGGAGTCTCTCAGTGAACCCGAATCTCTCTGTTCAGCTAGATTGACTGGCCAGTAAGCCCCAGAGATCCTGTTTCTGACTCCCCAGTGCTGAGATTATAGGCATGCACTGCAGTGCCCAGCTTTTATATGGGTGGTGGGGTTCAAACCCAGCAAGCCCTTTACCAACTGACCATCTCTCTAGTCCAAAATCACTTTTTTTGTATTCCATAAATATATAGTTATGTAACTTAAAACTAATAAAAATGAACTTATTTTTAAATCAAAGCAAATACATTGTTTGAATTTTAAATAATTCAATTTATCTTTTCTAGAGGTTCCCCCCCCCAAGTGATTCAATTCTCATAACCTTCCTGCTTTTGTCCAAAAGTTAATATTTGGTTAATAAGGAGATAATAGAATTTTGGCTAGATAACTAGCAGTTGGCAGATGGTGGGCAATCATACATTTTTGTTCCCTGAAACAGCCCCACATGTTAGGTATGTCCGTTGCAGAGGAGAAACGGAGTCAGAGAGGTTCAGTGATTGCACACTCACACAGCAAGTCCTTGGTAGAACCAGAGATAAGAACATAGTTTAATCTGTGTCCAAAGCCCACACTTTCCCCATTCCATTGTCTATGAAATTTTATTCACTCAGAATTTCTAAGTAAATATTTTATATAAGTAATATCTGAAATATTTTAAATATGATGCTCTTTTAGACTATTTTGTTGGTATTTAAATAAGTCTAATAAATAAATTTTTGATTTATGATATTTTTGCTTAATGAGAGTAATTTTCTTGCAAGATAAGGAATATATAACTGGGAAATCAGATTACTTTGTCTTCAGGATGTCTTAGGCACTACCTGCTTTCTTGTTTTAATTATTTTTCTTCAACACTTAAGCCTTGCTTAGGCTATAATGAGGTTTTCATCGGTTGCCTGTTGAGAGCAGTAATGGTGTTCATCTGAGAATTATTTATGAAGTTTAAATGCAGCCAATAACAGTTGCCTTGGTTTACCACCCCAAATAGGCAAATCAAGAATTTTGAGGAAAATGAGGAAGGGAAATTTTTAATGGTGTGCAATTAGGGCTTCAGAATTAGGGCAAAAATTATAAGGTAATTCTCATTGAGTATGACTGAGATACCTTGATTTATAAAGCCAGCTCTGAGGAACAGTTTTGAAACTTCTTTCAGAAGACAGTTACTGAGTATGCCCAGGAACTCAGTGTTAGAGGTGGAAGGAACACTTCAGTGTTCTGCTCTTGTTCAGGATAGCACAATTTTTAGCTGCTAAGGTTTTTGTGTAAACATCACTTTGAACTTTAAGAGATTGTTAGAGAAATTATTTTTTTTATGCCAAAGCATGTACTTAACACACACTTGTTTACATAAACCTCTAATCTCTCCTTTTTGTCAACTCCCATTAAACTTTCTGTTTCTCTTACAATGCTTAGCACCTTCTATTGTGAATGTGTACTTAGGTTTATTCTCCTTAACTCTTATTACCAAAGTAGGTGCTCCTTTTAAGTGAGAACTGCTTATTAACTTTAAAAAATTCCCAGTAGTACCTGTTCAAGGCTTATACTTAGTTTGATCTTAATAAGCACCAGATAAATAGAAGCCTAGAGGACATTTTATGTATTCATGGGTTAATACGTGAAAAAGACTGAAAGCAGTGTTTCCATCTGCCGTGTCATGTGTCTTAGAGTTGAGGAGCATTGCTAATCGTAGGAATATAATTTTGAGGAATTTGTGCTAAAATGTGTTGCTAAAATAAAATGGTTTTGCTGTATTTATTTGTATTGGGTCATTTTTTGGTACCGTTTATAAGAATGTTTAGTGCCTGGATTTAACTCCTCTAAAACAACAGTTTAACTTCAGAGACATCCTAGATCTGTTTTATTTACTTTTTGTTTTGTTTGTTTGTTTTTTAATATGGCTGGGAAAAACCAAGGGAAAGCAAACAAAGCAGGAAATATTAGTGGCAGCTCTGAAAAGGCTCCTCTTTTCATTTGACCTTCCACTGAATTGGCGATAAAAGAGGTGTGTAGTGTAGCATTAAAATATTTTATTGGATGGTAAGTGATTGAAAGAATCTAAAAATCCGAGCTCCCAGAAATGGTTTTGCATGTTTTTGGACATGTATGGGGACATTGTTGGTTGTGATAATGCCCTGTGGAAACAGCTTGAAAGCCAAGTATTTGTTAAGGGATCTCTTTCAGCCTCCACTCTGAGATTTTTTTTTTTTAAAAAAAACAATGTTGATTTTATTTATTTTTATTTTATTTTATGTATATTGCCTGCATGTAGGTAAGTGCACCCATGTCATGCAGTGCCCATGGAGAACAGAAGAGGCTGTTGGATCCCCTGGAACTGGCATTATGGACAGTTGTTAGCTGCCATGCGGGTGCTAGGATTCAAACCTGGGTCCTGCAAGAACAGCCAGTGTTCTTAACCACTGAGCCATCTCTCCAGCCCCCACTCTGAGATTTTTATCTGCTTCATGGAGATGCATAGAGAATTTATATTGACTTAAAAATTTGTGCTGCCTTTTCTATAATAAATAAATGCTTTGTGAGAGATGAACACACTTTGAAACTAAATAGAGATGGGGAATATAGGATGCATCACATTGATTTTATCTACTTAATTTGCATTAACGTATGAAGTTTCTAATATAGAAGTAAAATATATGTATTTAATGAAAAGTTCACGTGTATCACCTTTCAGTCCTGCACACATGGAAACTATGTGAAACTTTGTGTGTTTTCTCACAAGTTTTATCCCAGAGTTCAAACTACACATATATCCATAGTTTAAAAATTGTTATAATAAGGCCATACTATGCATGGCACTCTGTGATTTTTCCTCCCCTTGATGGTCAAAACTTGGGGAGCTTTTCTTCTAAGAACAAATAGATATGCTGTTTATTTTTAAATCATACATTCTATTCTATACTTTATAGTGTTTCATGTGCTGAGATTTAATTATTTTCCTATTAACAGACCCTCTCTCCAACTGTTCCTTTTTTCTTCCTTTCTTCTTTACTTCTTTCCCTCCCTTGCTCTTTCTTTCCCTTTCTCCTTTCCTCTCTTCCGTAAATAATGTTTTATTGTTTAGGTTCATTTTAGGTTCATAGTAAAATTGAGAGAAAGTACAGAGATTTCTCATTTTTCTGTTGGTGCTTCCATATGAATCTTAGGATGGTTTTTTCCAATTCTGTGAAAAATGCCATGGGGATTTTGATTGGCATTGCATTGAATCTATTAATGACTTTTGGTAGGATGGTCATTTTCACAATATTAATTCTTCCAATCCAGAGCATGGGAGGTCCTTCCATCTTCTGATGTCTTCCTCAATTTCTTTCTTTAAAGATTTAAAATTTTCATTGTAGAGCTCTTTAATGTCTTTGGTCAGGTTTACTGAGATGTTTTATTTTTTTGCAGCTGTTGTGAATGGGAGTGTTTCCATGGGTCTCTTCTCTGATTGCTTGTTATTGGTATGTAGAAAGGCTATAGACTTTTGTAGGTTAATTTTGTAACCTGCCACTTTACTGAATGTGTTAATAATTTCTAGGGGTTTGCGCGTGGAATTTTTGGCACCCCTTAGATATAATATCATCTCATCTGTAAAAAGGGATAATTTGAGCTCTTCTTTTCCAATTATTACTCCTTTAATTTCCTTCTCTTGTCTTACTGCTCTTGCAAGAGTTTCATGCACTGTGTTAAAAAAGAGTAAGAGCACAT
>NW_008349234.1:1437510-1459783 GCF_000622305.1 Nannospalax galili | reverse complement strand
GGACTTTGAACATAAATGCATGTTGAATTTTGTCAAAGGCCTTCTCTCCATCTATTGAGATGACCATGTGGCTCTTGTATTTGAGCCCATTTATATGATTTATGACATCTGTTGACTTATGTCTATTGAACCATCCCTGCATCCCTGGAATAAAGCCGACTTGATTTTGGTGGATGATCTTTTTGGTGTGTGTCTGTATACCATTTGCAAGTATCTTTTTGAGAATTTTTGCATCTATGTTCATTAAGGATATGGGTCTATATAGTTTTCTTTTTTGGTTGTATCTTTACCTGGCTTTGGTATTAGAGTGATGCTGGTTTTGTAGAAGGAATTTGGAAGTTCTCCCTCCATTTCTATTTTTTCGAATAAATTAAGTAGTATTGGATGCAGATCTTCTTTAAATGTCTGATAGAATTCTGCTTTAAATCCATTTGGTCCTGGGCTTTTTTTAGTTGGGAGGTGTTGGGGAACCCTGCTGTTAAGGTCAGCTCCTTTTTCAGCAGGGGCTTCCTACCCGACTTTCCTGGAAAGTGCCTCCAAGCACGGATGCCTGACCTTATTTATAACACGACCTTTGGCATAGTTACCTGCAATAAAAACTGCCCCCAGGCATTTTCTATATGATAATTAGGCATTGCCCTATAGCCAGATGATAGGATCCTGCTACCACATGTAAATAAAGCATACTATGAGCACTTATCAGCTGAAGCTGATTTTCCCAGTTGCAATGTTAAGTCATTTATTTGTGTTCTTTCCAATTTTTTGATGTAGGCACATAGAGCTATAAACTTCCCCCTTAGGACCGCTTTCAGCATGTCCCAGAGGTTTTGTTGTGTTGTATTGTCCTTTTCATTTAATTCCAGGAATACCTTTGTTTATCTCTTTAATTTCTCTTTTGACCCATTTATCATTCAGGAGTGTGTTGTTTAATCTCCCTGTGTTCATGTGGTGATTAGGGCTTCTTCAGGTGTTGATTGCAAGCTATATTGCATTGTAGTCTGATATAATGCATGGAATTGTTTCAGTCTTTTTGTATTTGTTGAGGTTTGTTTTGTGCCCCAGTATATGGTCGTTTTTGGAGCACGTTACATGGGGTGCTGAGTAGAAAGTATGTCCTTTGGTGCTTGGGTGAAATTCTCGGTAGATGTCTGTTAAGTCCATTTGATATATGGTATTGTGTAATTCAGATGTCTCTCTGTTAACTCTGCCCTGTTTACCTATCTAATGGAGACAGTGACGTACTGAAGTCCCTTACTATTAATGAGTTGGGATTAATCTGCATCTTAAAGTCCTGTAGTATTGTTTTTATGAAGTTGGGTGCACCAGACTTTGGTGAATATATGTTCATGATTGTAATATCTTCTTGATTCATTGTTCCTTTGATCAAAATGAAGTGGCCCTCCTTGTCTCTTCTGATTAGTTTTAGTTTAAAGTCTATTTTGTCAGATATTAGAATTGCTACGTCTGCTTTTTTCTTAGTGTCATTTGCTTGGTGTATTTTTTTCCATCCTTTCAGTTTGAGATAGTGTCTGTCCTTGAAAGTGAAATCAGTTTCTTGCTGACAACAAAAAGATGGATTTTGTTTCTTAATCCATTCATGTGGTCTGTGTCTTAATTTCATGAAGTCCAGTCTGTCAATTGTTGGCCTTGTTTCCTGAACAACTGAAGTTCTAGCCTTACCTAGCCCTATATATCTTCACGTGTTTTCCCTAATTATCCTCTAGCACTTTCAGAGTTTCTGGTCTTAGATCTATTTTAATTTGATTTTGGGGCAGGGTGAGATATACATATATACCCCTCATTGATGATTTTTATGCAGTTGAAGTTGGTAAGGGGGAGAGGCCCGTAAGATTCTACCCTCTCTGGAAAGATACTGGCAGTTCATAGATGAGGGGATAGGAAGACAGTTTCTTCAGCGGTATAGCTAGAGAAAAGTTGCTTGTCTTCTGGTCAATACCACCTCCCCACCTTTCCCTGGCTCCTGTTGCCAACTGTAATTTAAACTCACCGGTTCACAAACAAAAACATAAAAGTGGAAGAGGCATAACTTCAGAAGAAGATGGGGATCAGTGGGAGGGGGACAAGAGAATGTAGTAGGAGAGACTTGCCACTGGTTCACCAGTGAACTCATCTTGCTTAGTATGTTGGTATTGTTGTACACAATATTCAGGGCCTTTTCTCCTTGTGTAGCACCTTCCAAAGCTATGGGGGATAGCCTGGAGGGAGGAAGTTTCTATCCTAGTTACAGTTTGATTTTTCATAATCTTTGCTTGAGTGGTCTAGTTCGCCCACTTTGTCTTCCAAAGTGATACACTGTTTTCCATTTCGTTCATCCTATTGGTGAGGCTTTCTCCTGTTGTTTCTAATTGGCTTATTGAGCATTTCACTTCCTTCTTCATTTCAGCCTGAGTATTCTTCAACATTTCTAACTCTTTTCTAAATTCATTCAGAAGTTTATCCCTACTTTCTTCAGTTCTTTGATTTCTTTTTTGTGTGGTTCTTTAAATTCACTGAATTCTTTTATCATCTTTATAATTGTTCTTTTGAGTTCTATGTCCTGAATTGTCTCTAGGGGGTTCTCATTGTACTCCTCTAGAGGACTATTGGTATTTGATATGTTATTTTGGTTTTTCATGTTATTATTTTTTCTCTGTGATTTTTGACATGTGAATTTCTTTTGTAGTTTCTGATTCTTGTGTGAGACTCAGGCCTTCAAGTTTATGTCTTCTTCTTTTTGTGAACTTTATGTGTCTTTGTGGTTTACTTTTTGGGCATGAAAAGCTGGTTCATCTAAGCTTCCGGTTCTCTCTTTTGGTTTTATATTGGAGTGTCTGGATAGCTTTTCTCTTCAGGAATTCCCACAGAGGCCCAATTCAGGTGAGGGTCAGATGTTTTCAGGCTTTCTCCTAAGGTCTGGATCCCTCCAGGAATGATTTTGGCCTCAGGAAGTTTGGGGTTGGACTGACCTGGGAGCCTGGCTCAGGAAAGGTGCTGGTCTTGGGTAGCTGGTGGCCATGCCACCAAGAGATGCAAAGGCAGATGGGGTGGGAAGAGGCCTCCTGGGGACTGCACTGAGATGCTGGGTTGGTCTAGATGCAAAGGATCAAGAAGAGGAAAGGTCAGCACCAGCGTTCCAGAAAGAGGCTGGTGGGTGGTACAGGCCCAGGGAAGCAGAGGGAGGTCAGGGTGGGTCCAGGCCCAGAAGCAGTGCTCCTGGGGCCCAGAGAAGGCACTCTGTTGGTCTCGATGAAAAGGATCAGGGAGCATGTCTGTGGAGGCCAGAAGAGGTCATTGAATCCCCTGGAATTGAAGTTACTGAGGATTGTTAGCTGACTTATGGGTGCTGGGAACCCAACCAGGTCCTCTTAGAAGAGCAACTGCTGAACCATCTCTTTAGCCCCATATTTTAGTATTTTTAGTGAGCTTTAAATACATCAGTGTTTTTTTTTCTTATATGGTTATTGTTTTCTGTATTCTAAGAATCCTTTGCCTGTCTCTTAAATAATGAAGATATTTTCCTGTTTCTAAAAGCTTTATAATTGTTTTTAAAAAAATATTTATTATTTTATGTGTTTGAGTATATTGCCTGCATGTATGTGAGTGCACCCATGTCGTGCAATGCCACAGAGTGCAGAGGTCAGAAGAGGGCTTCAGATTCCCCTGGAACTGGAGTGAAGGACAATTCGCAGCAGTCATTTGGGTGCTGGGAATCGAACCTGGGTCCGCTGCAAGAGCAGTCAGTGTTCTTAACCACTGAGCCATCTTTCCAGCCCCAAAGCTTTATAATTGTAGCTTTTAGTGATGTTTGATTTATTTTGAGATAAATTTTGTATACAGTTTGATTTAGTCAAGGGTATTTTTTTTTCAAATGGATAATCTATCTGCTCTGTTCATTTGTGGAGAGGGCTTTTCTTATCCATTAATGGGAAAAGCCATTTGTCAAACGCTAATGGCTGTGTAAATGTAGATGTTTTTCTGGATGATACTTTTAGAGATCTACTTCTGCATACTTACACTGGTAAATGCTGTCTTCATTATTGGAGCTTTAGAGTAAGTTTTTTTTTAAATATTTAGAGAGAGAGAGAGAGAGAGAGAGAGAGAGAGAGAGAGAGAGAGAAATCACAGGTGTGGAAAGACAACTTTTAAGTAAGTTCTCTCCTTGCATATGGGTTCCAGGGATGGAACTCAAGCCATCAGTGTCAGCCACAGTTCCTCCTCTGAGCTATCCTGCTCGCCCTCTTTATTCAGGTAGTAGTAAGTGCTTTAGCTTAATTTTTTTTTAAACTCCAGGATTGCTCTTTTTGTTGTCCATATGCATGAATACCATGGAGAACCAGCTTCTCATTTTTTACTCCCTCCACCCCATGCTCATTGTAATTTGATTGAGATTGTGTTGTTTTTGTAGAACAATTTGGGGAGAATTGACCTTTTAACACTAGTGAGCTTCCTAACTCCTGCACCTGGTATGGTTGTCGGTAATGTTTTTTGGTAACATTGTGTCATTTTCAGTGTTTTTTTGTTGTTAAGATTTTGCTTTATTGCTGGGCGTGGTGGCGCATGCCTTTAATCCCAGAACTCAAGAGGCAGAGGCAGGCGGATCTCTGTGAGTTCAAGGCCAGCCTGGTCTACATAGTGAGTTCCAGAACAGCTGGGGCTACAGGGAGACCCTGTCTCAAAAAGACCAAAAAGGAAAAAAAAAAAAAAAGATTTTGCTTTGTTTTGGATTTGGATCTATGTTAATGATGTGCATTTGCCTGCAGTTTTCTTATGTATTAGACTTTTGGGAGTAATGCCATGCTGCCCTCATGAAATATATTGTCAAGTCTTCCCTTTAATTTTCTTAGAGAATGTTTTAGCCAGGCATGGTGTTTTCTGCCTGTAATTCCAACACTTTGGAAACTGAGGTAGGAGAATTTTGAATTTGAGGTTAGCCTGGGCTACTTGATGAGACCCTGAATTTAAAAAATATATATGAAATTGATGTTATTTTTTCCTTAAAAGCTTGATAGAATTCTCCAATGAAGCAGTCTGGTCCCATGGTTTTCTTTATGAGAAGAATGGTTGATAGATTCAGTTTGTGAGACAGGATGCTTTCAAATTTTGTGCTCATCAATTTTAGTAAGTTGTATTTTTCAAAGAAAGTATCAAATTTAGTTTCAGGTAAAATTATTTATTTGTGTGTGTACATGTGTGTATATGTGTGTGCATACACGTGTGTACATGTATGCCTCCACAGTTGTGTGGAGGTCACAGGACAATTCTTGGGAATAGGTTCTCTTCTTGAACTCCTGATGCCAGGCCTATGCACATGTGTGTCTACTGGCTGAGCCATGGTTCCAGCCCCTTAATAACTTCTAAACTTTTTTGTTTGTTTTTGAAAGAAGTTTATTGCTGAACAAAAGTTTCTGGACAAAGAATTCAAACTGAAAAATTGCAAGTTTTCTGTTTTTTCTTTTTCAAAAAATTGTGTTTTTTTTTAATATTTGAGAATTTCAAACATGAGTATTATATTTCCATCATTTCCACCTCTCCCAGTTCTCCCTCCAGCAGCTCCCACATCCCTCTCCTCAATTTTTTGTCCTCTTCCTTGATTATTATTATTACATATTATATATATATATGTATAAACACTGAATCTATTTAGTGATGTTTGTGTGTACGTATGTTTAGCACTGACCACTTGGGATTTGATAACCTATTGGGAGCCCATCACTGGAAAAAACTGATTCTCCATCCCTCAGCCATTGACTGCCTGTAGCTCTTCTAGCTCTTCATCTAGAGGTGTTAACTTTTTTTTTTTTTTTTTTTTTTTGAGACTCAGGGATCTGAAATGATGTCCTTTAGGTAATTTCTGATATTGGTGATTTTTTTTTTTGATCAGTGTTGCTAAAGGTTCTCCAATTTTCATACTTTCCTGTGTTTGCTTCCTATTTTTCTCTTCTTTACTCACTGTTTTCCTTTCACATTCTTTGAACTTAATTTGCTTTTTGTTTTTGAACTTGTTGAGGCAGAAGCTTAGCTATTGACTATCATCCTTTACTTCCAATGCAGGCGTTGAAGGTGTAAATTCCTTTATAATCATTGCTTTAGCTCTATCTTGTTTTTATAGTCTTATTTTCAGTTTTATTTATTGCAGATACTTAAAAATTTCCATTTTGATATGTTTCCTTTTTTCAACTCATGGGCTATTGAGAAGTATATCACCTAATTGTCCATCCATAGAGGATTTTCTCTATTAAAAAAAAAATTAGTTCTGACCAGGCGTGGTGGTGTACCCTTTAATCCCAGCACTCAGGAGGCAGAGGCAGGCAGATTTCTGTGAGTTCAAGGATAGCCTGGTCTACATAGTGAGTTCCAGGCCAGCTGGGGCTATAGGGAGACCCTGTCTCAAAAAGAAACCCCCTCCCCTGCAAAAAAAAATTAGTTCTGGCTTAATTGCACTGTAGTCAGGAACTATACTAGGAAAGACATCAGTCTTGGAAATTTGTTAAGACTTGTTTTAAGACTTAAAGTGTGGTTCATTTGATGTGTTTTAGGTATAATTTGTGTATTGGGGGAAAACATTGTGTGTGTATCCATGTTTATAGTTGTATAACATTATGCTTGCATAGATATTTTTAGATACTCTTTTATCTCTTCAATTAATTCTTATTGGGTATCTTAGTGATTATTATATGAATTTTTGAAGTTATTGAAGTTTTAACATTACTTTTACTATTTCCAGACAAAAGATATCTTAGAAACTTTAATTTCATGTGCCCTGTCTTTTAGGCTGTCAGCATTTTAAGTTTACATGTATTTATTTATTGTAGTCCTAGGGATTGAATCTAGGCCTCATATTAGATAAGATCTGTACCACAGGTCTATTTCCTCAGCCCTTTAAATGTTCTAAACTTAACAGACTGTTGATATTGATGTTATTTTGCCATTCATTTATGTGTACCAACACGTTAACCCATTCTGACCCATGTTACATTCATGTTTTTAATTATCATTTCCTCCTACCAGACAAACTCCCTTTTACTGTTTCTGTCAGTGATAAATTCTTTGAATTTTTGAATAAAAATTATTTCTGAAATAATTTTTATTTCATTTTTCAAAGATTTTTAAAATCTGAGAATAGATTTTTAAAAAACATTTTTTAAAATTTTTATTTATTATTTTTATTTTATGTGTATGTGTGTATTGCCTGCATGTAGGTAAGTGCACCCGTGTTGTGCAGTGCCCATGGAGGGCAGAAGAGGCTGTTGGATCCCTTGGAACTGGAGTTACAGACAATTGTTAGCTGCCATGTGGGTGCTAGGATTCGAACTTGGGTCTTCTGCAAGAACAGCCAGTGTTCTTAACCACTGGGCCATCTCTCCAGCCCTTATTTATTTTTAATGTATGCTTGTGCCATGCCCATATGTAGAAGTCAGAGGACAACTTTTGGGAGTCAGTTCTCTTCTCAACCATATGGATTCCAAGGATGGAACTCAAGTTCTCAGACTTGGCAAGTGTTTGTTTTTATTTTATGAGTGTTTTGCCTGCATGTAAGTGCACCCATGTGTGCAATGCCTGTGGAGGCCAGAAGAGGGAATCTGATGCCCTGGAACTGGAGTTAGGGATGGTTATTATCTGCTACATGGGTGCTGGGAACTGAATGGGGTCCTCTGAGAGAATAGCCAGTGTTCTTGAGCACTGAGCCATCTCTCCAGCCCCTAGAATAGATTTCTTTATTGGTACCTATTTTTATTCAGATCTTGAAAAAGATACCTGTTGCCTTCTGTCCTTTATTTCTGCTGAAAGTTGCTTTTAGTCCGTTGATCTATTTTAGATGTACATTATTTTCTTTAGCTGTTTCAGGCCTTCTCTTTGTTGTTAGGAGTTTGGCTGTGATTTGTTTGGTTGTTTTTCTTTGCGTTTATTCTGTTTGTGTTTTACAGCCATGGCTTCATGTATCTGGTTAGTGTTAAAAAGTTCTTGGTTCTTATCACTTCAAAGATTAATTTTTCCTAATTTATACTTTCTGAAATTTCAATTACATGTGTGCTAGGACTTTTTCATAGGATTGCATATACTACTAATACTCTTTTCTACATTCTTCAGCCTTTCCCTTTGCTTTGATGTGGGTATTGTCTGTTAACCTGTGTTATTTGTGTTTGCACAGTTCACTCTACTAGGCATACCAAGAACTAATAATACTTGAGAGAAATTTTGCTATGAAGAAGAGCAAGGATATAGGCATAGTAATTAGGCCATGGGGGAATGTAGAGGTAGGCTTTGTTTATTTTTGGACACAATGTACTAAAGTATGTTGATGTTAAGATTGTTCAGTATAGAGAGAATAAAAGTTGTGTTGGATAGAAAAGGAAGATTTTTAAAATCAGAGTCTTTGCAACAGTAATAAAGGATATAATGAAAAGCACAGTTAGGCTTTCCTTTGATAGGAGCAGAGCAGAGAGGGCAGGCACTGGTTCATGTGTATCAGTAGTCTTCAGAGGTGGAATTGTGCTTGCCAGTAGAAATATGTAGATTTTGTAAGTGGTGTGGGTGTGTGTGTGTGTGTGTGTGTGTGTGTGTGTGTGTGTGTCTGTGTGTTGCAGAAGGCAGGGGAGGAGAGAGGATGGAGACAGTGAATGGGAGAAGGAAGAGGCGAGGAAAATTGTCCCCGAATTAGAGTTCAGTGAAAGAGAGGCTATATTTATAGCTTCCTAATTATGTTTTCTAGTCCTGTGACTCTTGAGTGCTTTCTACCTTTATTTCTTAGGGTTTTCAAAGTATGGTAGTGCTTTTGTTTGCTTATTTTGAGGTGGGGGACTTGTTATATTGCTTAGGCAAGCCCCAAACTCCTGAACTCAACGGATCCCTCTGAACTCTGCCTCCTGTACAGCCGGGAGTACTGGTGTACATCACTCTGCAGCTAGAGGACTGTACAGTTCTAGGGGACTATTTAAATGCTTTAGTTAGGTGTTTCTTTTTTTGTCATGTAATTATAATTTTGTACTATATATTTTAAGCATAGTTCATTGTTTCTATGCATTTAAAATTATACTTAAAAGTATTTTGAATAAGAAATTATCTTATTAAACTTATTTTCCCTATTTTCTTTTACAGTTTTGTACTAAAAGAGCACAACCATGTTTCGGAATAGTCTCAAAATGCTTCTTACTGGTGGGAAATCAAGTCGTAAAAACAGGTCAAGTGGTGAGTGACTACTCTGCATTTATTTTGTGTGATATTTTAGAACTTCAGGCTATTTTAGGGATCTGAACTAATGTTATAACATTTAGCATATTTATTAAGTTTATTAAATTAGAGGAAAAGAAAATTTATATTCCAGTAGGCTGTCATGTTCTTTATTAAAAGGTGTAGGAATAGTCAGGTCAGTGAAAACCATGCAGGAAAAGTACGTGTTTCTATTTTATGAGAGAATAATGTTTATGGATGTCTATTTAGTAAAAATTCTAGACTGATTTTTTTTAAATTAAGAAAGGAATTTTTGCAGTTCTAGGTACTTTATGAGGAAACTTTTACAAACAGGAACTTTTCCCATAGATTTGTACAGAAAGTAAGATTTGTACAGAAAGTAAGGCCCAATGCTGAACACATGTAAGTCTAGCATTCTGGAGACCGAGGCAGCAGGATCAAGTGTTTAAGGTCATTCTTGGCTACCTAGTGAACTCTAGCCCAACATTGGCCATGGTGTAAGACCCTGTCTAAAAAAAAAAATTAGGTATTTTTACAAATGTTAAAGTTTATAAGGTTTTTTTGTTTTTGTTTTTAAAGAATAAGAGGATAAGTCGGATGTTTTAGGTAGAAGAAAACATTTGGAGACAGTATTGAATAGAAATGTGTTTCATTTTTGTTATTGTTAAAAGGTGAAAAAAAAAAGGCCAGGTGTGGTGGCACAAGCCTTTAATCCCAGCACTTGGGAGGCAGAGGCAGGCAGATCTCTGTGAGTTCAAGGCCAGCCTGGTCTACATAGTGAGTTCCAGGCCAGCTGGGACTACAGGGGAGATCCTGTCTCAAAAAGACAAAAAACAAAAAATGGTGATAGACTTTATATTTTGTACAATATTTTCAGCGTAACTTCTCTTCAGTTTATAAATTTACGTTGGTAGTATGTTCATTACAGTTCATTTCAAATGTTACAATTCCCACTGTGATTTCTTCTTGACCTTTAGAGAGATAAGTATACTTAACAGTTGTTGGTTTCCTGATTATTCTTATTTTAGGAAAGAAGTTTTAAAGGTTTATTATTTATTTTATGTGTATGTGTGTGTGTGCCTGTGTGTATATGTACCATGTGCATGCTGATACCTGCAGAGGCCAGGAGAGAGCAGTGGAGCCCCAGAGCTGGAGTTAAATGTGGTTGTGACCTGTCTGATATGGATGCTGGGGACTGAACCCAGGTCTTCTGCAAAAACCATATGCTCTTTTAACCACTGCGCCATCTCTCCAGCCCCGAGAAAAGTTTCTTTTGAACTCCTAGACCTGGAGTTAAAGGCAGTTGTGAGCTGTATGATACAGATGCTGGGAACCAAACCCAGGTCTTCTGCAAAAGCTGTATGCACATCTGACCACTGTGCCATCTCTCCAGCCTGGAGAAAAATTCTTTTAAACTAGCTAAAAGAAAATATTTTATCTCTACTGACCCAAGTAATTCTAGCCACAATCTATTTCAGCTGTCTTGCAGACACTAACTGGATGTTTTCAGTCCAACTTAATTTTAACACTACCTGGAGCAAGCATAGAACTCACAAGGTCTTGATTCCTCAAGCTGCCTCCCATTTTAGATATCAATCATAAGTGGTGAATTCCCAGGTTACCCTCAATTTCTATCTGATTTGACTACCTACTAGAGTTTTTAAAGAATTTTTCCTTAGGTTTATTTGCTAGAACAGCTCACAGAACTCAGGAAAACAAGTTATTTAAGAGGTTACTGGTTTATTACCGAAGAATACAACCCAGAAATAGTTCATTGGAAGAGAATGGTAAAGTGTGAGGAACCAGCATTGAGTTTTCATGGCCTTTTAAATTTTGCCACCCTCTCAACACCTCTATATGTTTACCAACCAGAAAGCCCTCTGAACTTCATCATTGTGCTTTCTATGGAGACTTCACTACGTAGATATGATTAAGTTCAACTCTTCCTTCAAGACATCAAAAGCTAAGGCTGAGGATAACATAGCTGGTTTCCTGGCAGCAAGCTCCCATTTTAAGGCTGTCAAGAGCCATCAGCCATCCCCTGAGCATACCAAAAACAAACAAAGAAACAAACAAACCCCACCACTTGAAATTTTCATATGTTTTAGAACTAAGTACCAGGAAATAGGATCAAGACCAAATATATATTTCTAGCCATGTCACATTTATTGTTCCATAATCTATTCTGAATTATTTAATGGTTTTAGTATTTATTGAGATTTGCTTTGTAATTCATGTATTAAAATTTGGTAAAGGTTCTGGGTGTTCCTGAAGATAATGTGAGTTTTGTATTCAGTCTAGATCAATTTTGTAAATGATGATCCTCAAATATTTCGTCTTTACCCATTTTTTTTAAAAAAGTTCATTCCTGAGAAGGATGTGGTAAAACATCCTGCATACTATGATTGTGGATTTGTCACCTAATTCCCAGCATGTTTTTTTGCTTTAGATGTCTGAAAGCTCTCTTCTTAGATAAATTAAAATTTAGAATTGTTGTCTTCCTGGTGAATTGACTATTTCACCATTATGAAGTAAACGTCTAGTAATTACAATTGGAAGTTTACTTTGTTTTGTATCAATATTCTAATCTGCCTTCATCAGTGTTTGCAAGATAGGATTTATTTCATTAACTTACTTTCAGTATTTCTACACGATTATGTTATTAATAGTGAAATTATTTTTAATTCATTCTACTTTTTTATTCTGGTAGACACATTAGTCAGCATTAATTCAGTCAGGGATGCATCTGGTTTTAAACATAACAATTGCTGTGTCTTCTGCTTGTTCCAGCAGCTCTGTACTTGCTTCTTTCTTCTTTCTTCCTGTCTTTTAGAGTAACCAAATCACTTTTGTTTTTCCTACTTACTCCAATATCTTGAAAATAATATTCTGTTGTAACCTTTAAGTGGTTACCCTAAAGATTCAAACAACAATCAAAATTTTATTAATTGATACTTTGACTCTCTTCATGTACAGTCTAAGATTGTTGGATTCTTTTTTATCTATTTGTACTTTAAATTCTACAAGACAGTTCTATTGTAATTTTATGTAGTCATTGATTATTTCTGAGTTGCTTTTCTAGTTGCTATGAAGAAACACTTGACAAAAGCACCTCAAGGGAGGTTGGATTTATTCTGGCTCATGGTTTACAGGGCCACAGGCCATCGTGGTGGAGAAGTCTCTAGGTGGCAGGAGCAGACTCATGACTATGGCAGTGAGAGTATGAGTCTGCACTGCTTCATATGGCCACCAGGCCAGGAAGCAGAGAGGCTCAGACCAATAGTTGGGTAAGCCTGTAACCTAGTGAATTCATGACCATCCTAGACTATATGAGATCCTGACTCAGAATACTAGAGGGGCAAAAAAAAAGTTTTATTGGGACACAGCTGAATTTTTGCATTATGGATTTGCTGATTCTTATTCCAGGCCAGTTCACACAGTCATAAATTTGTGTTGATTTCTGTTGCACTCAGTGGAATCTCTGCTTATGCAGGTTAGTCTTCTACCTATGCTTAGATTTAGTAAATTATCATCATGATCTCAACCTTTATTAGGAAGTATTAGCTTTCATCAACAGATGTCCTTAGGTCTTAGAATAAAATTCTAACCTTACAAACTATTTGATAATATGAACACTGCCTGCCTCCCACACCTTTTTTAATGCTCACTGGTCTTTTACTTTTCACCATCGAAAAATTCTTCTTACCCCAACCCCTTTTTATCTTTATACTATATATCAACCAATGTTATTTTACATTGTTTGTATGTTTTGTTTTTGCATGTCTTCTTTAAGTTTACTAGCTAGATGTTCCCATAATCTTTAATGTTGCCTATAGATTCATAGGAATACACCTTTTTTAATGCTCACTGGTCTTTTACTTTTCACCATCGAAAAATTCTTCTTACCCCAACCCCTTTTTATCTTTATACTATATATCAACCAATGTTATTTTACATTGTTTGTATGTTTTGTTTTTGCATGTCTTCTTTAAGTTTACTAGCTAGATGTTCCCATAATCTTTAATGTTGCCTATAGATTCATAGGAATTGAGTTAATGAATAAATACTCTTTTCTCTTCTTGACACCCGCTCGGCTCTGATACCTGGTTTTTTTGGCTATATGGAAATTAAACCCAGGGATTTGCACATGCTAGGCAAACACTATACCGTTGAACTGTATTCCCAACTCAACTTTATAAAGAACTAATTAGAAACTTAGTTTGGTAGTTTGGCAGGACCTGGCTTGTCTTAACTTCTCTACCTTCTCTACTCTTATGCTCTATAACTCTTATTCAGAAAGTTTCTACTTATTCAAGTCAGTTTTAATCATGTCTTTTCTCTACCTCTTTAATCATGGCATTACCTCTGTCTAGAATAAACTTGCCATTTATATTTGAGTCATTAAAGAAATCTACTCAGCCATTAAAGTTGAGCATATATTTCACTCTGGCTCACAGTGATCATTTTTTTGCCCACCTTCCTGTAGTGCTTACTATTTACATTCCCCATGTGTAATTTAATGTAATATTTTGTATTGTTTATGAACTTCCAGAAATACGTTTCTGTTGTAGTTAAGTTTATTCCCAAGGATAGAAACTATGTACTTGCTATTATTCTTACAGTAGCTTATCCTGCTGCTATATGTTTACTGACCTGTATATGTACTTCATTAGAAGAGATTGTAAAGAAGTCATCATAGTCACACTTGAGTTCAGTGGAGCTTGTGTTGAGTAACAGCAGCCTGACATTTGTACATGTTCGGTGTTTCACAAAGGTAACTGCTACACGTATTTTCTTATTTAGTCTTTATAGCAAACACCACTCCATTTTATTGATGAGAGATATAAAACTTAGCTCAACATTATGTATCTAGTTGACCTGGTGATGTGTAGGTCATTGGTAGAGCATGTAGTAGGCATGCAGGTGACCCGAAGTTCAATCCCTAGCATTGCAGAAATAAATAAATAAATAAATAAGAGATTATACAAGTAGTAGGAATAGGACCCATGGAGTTTTATTTCGTATGTATTTTTACCACCAAATAAATGAGACAGTTGAGTGGCATTAAGTCTGAGCTAAGCTCTGAGAACCATGTCTTTTTTTTTGAATTATCAAAAAATATCAGATATTGCAATAATTAGCCAAGAGTTTAGAAGCTCCTTGTAGGAGTATTGAGAGAGCTTTTATTTATTTTTTTTGGATTTATTTTAATTTTATGTATATGAGATTTTTAAGAAATATTTTAAATTTTAAATTTTATTTTTTTCTGTGTATGTGTTTTGTCCACATATAAGTACACTATATATGTTCAGTGCCCATGGAGGCCAGAAGAGGGCATCAGATTCCCCCAAAACTAGAGTTAGATGGTTGTGAGCTACCCACATGGGTGCTGGGAACCTCTACAAGAGCAACCCGTACTTTTAGTTGCTGAGCCATCTCTCCTGCCCTAAGAGTTTTTTTTTTTTTAATTGTACATTTTTTATAATTTTTTCTTCATGGAAACTGGAGATAGGGGTTTCCCTTACAAGTTGTGGGTTGATTTGTTTCTTAAATAGTTTATTACTTGAAAATCCATTAAATGTAAGTTAATTGATACTAACATTTCTCCATAGCTTTTCTTATTAATTATATGCTAACATTGTGGAAACTAATCTTTAAAAAGTGTTCATGCATTAGATTTTTTTTCTGCCCTTACATTCCTACAGTGTCTACTGAAAATGTTAAGAATTCTCAACTAAGGTGGCACAGAAAAATATTAGAATTAGGAGGTTGAAGTCTGTTAATGCCTCACTTGCAGTTGTAGATGCCTCTTCATTGTTATTGGCTTGAGGAGTATCTCAGGACTTTAATTGTGGATGCAGTGGTTGAGGAAAGAGGATTGGCAGATAGACTAGAATGGCAAACAGCAGAGGCTGTAGAGAAGAATCTTGGCTTTGAGTTTCCAGATAGTCTTTAAAGAAGAAATCAACATTATGCTGAGTAGAAGCTCCTCTTTCTGTGGTTCCATAAATCTGTCACTAGTTACCTTTGACTCCGCGCCCTGTAACTACTTCTTGTCTTTGTTCATTCTGTTTCAGCTGCCCGTCTTCTCCCGTTTGTCTTCTGTGCCTGCTGTTCCTTAAGTCTAGGGTGTTAGGCCCCTTCATCCATTAAGACTAAGACTTAGATGTCACCTTCTCACTGAGGTATTTCCTGGCCATTAGATCTAACGCTAACCCCCTTTTATGTTCCTTTTTAGTTTTGTCCTCCCTTTTAATTTTGTCTGTGGCAGTTACTACCTTTTGTCATATATCTTTTTTCCCATTTTATCATTTGCCCTTACTTTAGGAACACAAGTTTTATGACAAATTAATTATCTCTTCATCTGTTGTATCCTGTTTTTCATATAACAAGTACTCAGTAATAGTTGTTTTATGAATAAATAACATTTAAGGAAGGCAACTGTGCCATCAGTGTATATGAACTACAGATGGGCACAATGACACATAACTGTAATCCCAGCTATTCTGAAGGTGGAGACAGGAAGAGCTCTTTAGCTCTGTAGAGTTCAGCTTGGGCAACTTATTGAGACACATCTAAAAAAGAAAAGAAAACAAAGGAAAAGAGAAGAGAGAAAAGAAAAGAAAAAGAATCACAGTGAAGAGACGATGACGAGGCTAAAGAAGTGATCATAGTAATAGAGACAACGGATCTATGGGATATATTTTTGAAGTAGAATAAAGTTTAGTTGCTACAGTCGATGGGAAGTGAAAAGAATGGGAAAAAGTAACTTGTTCTGAAGTTCCTGGCTAGCCAGACTGGCTAGTTTATGCAGTACATTGTGTCAGATTCATATTATATATGCATATTGAATGATTAGTTGTGTAGAAATTTGTTCCACATTTTCTTTCCAATTTACCCTGTGACCCTGGGCAAGATTCTTTTCTAAACTAAACCTGTTTCTCAAATGTGAATGGTCACACTATTTACTATGTCGCCATTTCCTGTTTCAGTTAGACCTACTGCTTGCCACCTAAAAGGTGCAGTCCCAAAAGGCAGCCACTGCCAGGGACGTCAGAGGACTTCCTGTGTCAGTCTTTAGCCAGAAGCAGCAGATGTCCCTGCTTCTTCCTCCTCATAGTGGTTGCACTGCATTTGTCTTGACACTGCAGTGGAGAGAAAGCTTTTGGATGAAGAGGACAGTATGCTCCATCGCTCTGTAATTTTAAAAAGAAGACAGCTTTGCCTGATCCCAGACATTTTTCTTCCTATTCTGGTTTTGCCCAAATCTCGTAACAGGAAGGCAGCTTTAGGAGTTAGCAGGGGTGGTTTGCTAAGTGTTCCCCTATAAAGAGCAAATTTTTGAAAAAGATTAAATTAAATCAAACTATTTAAACTGATTAAATTTGGGCATTATTGCTGGAGATCAGTTACTTTAAAGATTCAAGTATATATCAGATATACCATTTACAAGCCTATGTTCATAAATTTGAGAGTGTACAATTAATACAAATACTTAGGGAATACATCATGGACCAGATCTTCAACTGATTTCTCATTTTAAAAGACATTTTAAATAATGAGTTAAATATCTAATTTAGTTTCTAATGCTATATTTTATACCACATTTTTATACAGTGCTTTCACTAAGATAAAAATAATAGTTTTAATACTGTAAAGTGTTTCATCTAAATATATCAAATTTTTTTATTATTATTATTTTTAAACCATAGATTGGCCACAAACTTCCTTGCTTTAATTTACCAAGTGCTGGGATTGTTATGTGTGTGCCACCATTGGCTCAAATTGAAAACAAAACAAAACAAAAAGAAATCTTGATTACAAGTTTGTGTTTCTACAAATTTGTGGTCTCTATCATTCCATGGTCTACTTAATGCATAATCAAATGTATATCCATGAATATTCATTTTCATTCTCCCCCCCCTAGTTTTTATTAAATTGATTAATTAGGTTCTTTTTTTTTTTTTTTTTTTTTGAGACAGGAGCTCACTGTGTAGCTCTGGCTGGCCTGGAACCCGCTATGTAGACCAGACTGACTTTGAACTCAGAGTGACTCACCTGTCTCTGCCTCCCGAGTGCTGGGATTAAAGGTGTATATCATCATACCTGACTCTTCTGATATTTGAGATGGGGTCTTGCTCTATAGCCCAGGATGTCTTTATACTTGGCAATCTTCCTGCTTCCATCACTGAAATGCTGGGATTAGGGGTGTGCAGTTCATGACTGCTACTATTTTCTTTTATATATAGGAATTTTAGTAAAAATTTGTATTCCACTCATGTACTTATAATAACAAAAAGTTAATGATAGAGCCAAGAAGTATGTAAGATACAGGAAGAAGAAACTGTCTTTAAATTTTTTTTTCTTTTGAGATAGAATCTCAGTATGTCGTTCAGGCTGGCCTTGAACTTGTAGAGATCCTCCTGCCTCAGTTTCCTGAGTGCTGAGCTGAGAGGCATGCACCAGCATCCTCAGCTTCTTTTTAAGTTTTATGCAGCAGTCATAGACTCCATGTCTTCCAGGATCTCTAGAGTACATTCTATAAATAGGCATTTTTAGTACACATTTCATGCCGTACTTCAAAGAAAACCAGAAACCAAAAATTTAGCCTTAAAAACAGGTCTTATACTCCTCCTCACCTCATTTCCATGGATTTCTTCTATTCTGGTTTTATTTGGCTCCCTGGATAAAATTGCTAACATTTCTCAAAATTTAGAGTACTCTGACCTAGAGTCATGGCTCTCCTTGATTTTCTGCAAACTTATCTTGTCATAAAAATTTCTGGTTCTCTCTCTCTCTCTCTCTCTCTCTCTCTCTCTCTCTCTCTCTCTCTCTCTCTGTATTCATGTATGTACATGCATGTATAGATGGGTACAGGCATCTATGGAGGCCAGAGGAGAATGTTAGGGATGTCAGGTGCTCTCTTTTATCGCTCTCTGCCTTATTGCCTTCAGTCAGGGTCTCTCACTGGACCTGGCACTCACTGTTCTTTGGCTAGCCTGGCTGGCCAGGAAGCCCTAGGAATCTCCTTGACTCAATAAATAAGGTGGAGAGCAATTGAGGAAGACTCCAGATATCAACCTCAGGCCTCCACACTCATGCACACCCATGCACTTCCACACATATGTGCCCTCACACAAGCAAGCACCCACATGTACGTGCTTACTCACACAGACATATGCATAGAAAGATTCATAATAGAAAAGGACACAGATTTCTATGTATACATGGAAATCCCTATGGGAAAGTGAAGATACAGTAAAGCAGTTAGAGCTACCATGCATCTGAAGTTGGACAAAGAGTAGTAAATTGTGGTGAAAGAGACTTGGGTTATCCAAGTTAATCCTGGAGAAATATGTAAGACGATAAGGAGTAGTTTAGCAAAGTTTCTGTAGACCTCCTTTGGCTGAAGTTTCCTATCTCTGTTGATGTTTCTTATATCCTGATATAGAAAGTGTACCCTTCTTACTGAAGTTTTATCTCCTTTCAGGAAGGAAAAGGAAAATCAGAGTGCCCTTCTTTTAGCTAATGTTTTCTAAGTTCCTTTAACTCAAAATCATCTTTATGCCAATATAGCATTTTGGGCATGGTAATTCCATAATTCAAATGTCTCGTGAAAAAGTAGTTCATGGGGCTGGAGAGATGACTCAGTGGTTAAGAGCACTGACTGTTCTTGCAGAGGACCCAGGTTCAATTCCCAGTTCCTATGTGGCAACTAACAACTGCCCATAACTCCAGTTCCAGGGGATCTGATACCCTCTTCTGGCCTTTGTGGGCATTTTACAACAGGGGTGCACTTACACACTTGCAGGCAATACACTTATACACATAAAATAAAAATAATAAAGAAAAAAGTAGTTCATGTAGTCAGTAGACATATCATTAGTGAAGTAGCAGTGGTTAAAATATTTGGTAAACAGCACATTTTATTTATATGAAAATTTTTTTGCTATCTTCGCATGAGTGTGTAGTATTAAAATATCCTTTATATGTGTGAAGATTTAAACTTGGAAAAATATGTTCATCTTGTCATATAGTTGATTCAGATTCAACGAATATTATTTCTTTATTTTATTTCTTGGGATCCAACATAGAGCCTCACACTTGCTAGGCAAGCGCTGTACTACTGAGCTATGTCTGCACCCTTTTACTCCTTTTATTCTGAGGCAGGGACATACAGTGTTGGTCAGACTGGCCTTGAACTCATGCTAGAGCCCAGGCAGACCTTGAACTTAACCTTCTGTTTCAACCTCTCTAGTAGCTGTGATTATTGGCCTGCCCTACTGAGCCCAGCTAGCATACATTTATTAAATATTTACTATGAATGATATTAAGTTCTTTAATCAAAATGATACTCAAATATTGCAGTATTAACTTGTAATATGTATAAAATTGAAAATTTTGAGATGATTTCCTTTTTTCCTCTCTAAGATTTAAATTATGGGATCCTGTAGTTGAACCTATAGTTTTGATTAAGAAAGACCTTAGTAAGCAACATTTATAATTGTTGTAGGACTGCATAGGCAGTAGTCAGTGCTACACAAAGGACATTACTAGGAACAGATACCTTTTACCCACCTTGTGTCCTTGGTCCACAATAACAAAATGCTTCATAATGAATTTCTGTCAATTGATGCTAATTTTCTGAGGAAGTCACATTATTCTAGTCTTTGGTTATTTAAAAAAAAATTGAAATAACTAGTTTTAAGTAGTTTCAAACTAACTTAGCAACTCTTTAGTGTTGCTTAATCCATAAATGGGGCAGAGACAATAATCATATAAACATCTCAGTAGATAACAGAGAAAGCCTTTGACCAAGTTCAACATGATTTCATGACAAAAGCCCAGAAAAAAAAACAAGGAATAGGAGAAACATGCTGTGTACAACAAACCTATAGCCACTGTTATACTGAATGGGGAAAAACTGAAGTCATTTCTTCCAAAACCAGAACTCAAAGATGGATGTCTACTCTCTCTGCTCTTATTCAATATAGTTCTTGAATGCTTTGTCGGAGTGATAAGGCAAGAAAAGGAATAAAAGCAATAAAAATAAGGGGCTGGGTGTGGTGGCTGACACCTATAATCCCCATACTTGGGAGACTGAGGCAAGAGGATTGCTATGAGTTTAAAGCTACACTGTGAATCTCAGACCAGCCTGGACCATACACCAAGACTGTCAAAGCAAACAAAAACCAAAAAGAATGCAAATAGAAAAAGAAGAACTCAGATTATACCTGTGATGTGATCCTACATTTTAAAAGACCCTAAAGATGCCACCAAAAAAAGTCTTAGATCTGATAAACACTTTGAACAAAGTAGCAGGATAACAAATAACCATATAAAAATCATCAACTCTTCTATATACCATTAAAGAACATACTGAGAAATCAAGAAAATAATCTCATGTATGATAGCTTCAAAAATAAACTATGAATTGACCTAATCAAGGAGTTGAAAGACCTCTACAATGAAAACTTTAGAACACTGAAGAATGAAATTGAAGAAGATACTAGAATATGGAAAGATAACTCATGTTTCTGGATCAGGAGAATTAATATTGTTAAAATAGCTATATTACAAAAAAATACCATATAGGTTTAGTGTAATTCCCATCAAAAACCCCAATGACATTCTTCACATGAATACAAAAAAATTGAAAATTTATATGGAAATATAACCAAATAACTAAAGCAATCTGGAGCGAAAAGAGCAAGGCTAAAGGTATCACAATACCTGATTTCAAATTATACGTCCAATCCACAGTAATAAGAACAGCATGATTGGTACTGGCTCAAAAACAGGTATGTAAACCAGTTACATAGAATAGAAGACCCTGGGGGAGGGAAACCCACATAGCTTTAGTCACCTGATTTTAGGCAAAGGTGCCAAAAGCATGTTAGAGAAAAGATAGCCTGTTCTGCATGTAGTATTGAGAAAACTGAATGTCCTCATGTAGACTCTTTCATTTGTACAAAAAAATCATTAAAAATATATCAAAGATGTTAATGTAAAACTTGAAGTTTTAAAACTACCAGAGAAAAGCATACAGAAAATACTGGAAGATTGTAGACATAGAAGGACTTTTTGAAAATGATCCTAGTAGCCCAGGAGGTAATGACAAGAATTGACAGATGAGATTGCATGAGATTAAGAAGCTTCTACACAGCAAAGGAAAGAATTAATTGAATGAAGAGAGCCCACAGAATAGAAGATCTTTGCCAACTATTCATCTCACAGAGGATTAATATTGGCTTTACCCAACATTGAATTGGACAGACAGGTCTCAAAAAATACATACAAAATGGCCAATAAACAATGAAAAAGTGTTTAACATCCTTAGCCATGGTTTCCACAATACCACATATAAATTGGGCATGGTGGCACTTCTCTATAACCTCAGCACTTGGGATATGAAGGCAGGAGGATCAAGAATTCAAGGTCATCTTTGGTAGAGAGAAGCCAGCCTGGGCTATATGAAACCCTGTCTCAAAAGAAGAAAAGAGAACAGAACGGAACAGGAGGATAAAGGAGAAAAGAAGAGAAAAAAAGGAGAAAAGAAAAAACCAGTTTGAGATTCCATCCAGCCCCAGTCAAAATGGCTATCATCAAGAAAATAAACAACCATAAATGTTGAGGAGGTGGGAACATATATTAGTGTAGCTACTGTGGAAATCAGTGTGGAGGTTCCCCTAAAAACTAAAACTAGAACCTCTGCATGGTGTAGCTATACCTAACTCCTAGGACAATTCTAAGCCAGCATACAAGAGATACTGCAGATACTGCACATCCATATTTGTTGTGGCACTATTCATAATAGGCTCATGGAGTCAGCCTCCAGGCTCAACAGAAATAGCTCCTGCCCCAAATGGGTAAAGAAAGAAGATGCTAAGCTGGGTGTGGTGGCTCATGCCTTTAGCCCCAGAACTCAGGAGGCAGAGGCAGGCAGATCTCTGTGAGTTCAAGGCCAGCCTGGTTTACATAGTGAGTTCCAGGCCAGCTGGGGCTATAGGGAGACCATGTCTCAAACAAAACAAAACAAAACAAAACAAAAAAACAAAGAGTGAGAGAAAAAGAAAGAACATGA
>NW_008349234.1:1434465-1437470 GCF_000622305.1 Nannospalax galili | reverse complement strand
AAATGGAGATTATCATGTTAAGCAAAATAAGCCGTATAGAATAGATGCTACATGTTTAATCTCATATGTGAAACCTAGATCTTTTAAGAAGTTATGAAAGTAGAAGGAGGACTATTTGGGAAGATGAAGGAGAAGAGGAAGAAGGACCATTAGGATGGGGGGAGAAAAGAATGTGGAGGTTAATATGATCAAAGTACATGGAAAGTACATGGTAAACATATTTGAAAATGTCATAATGAAGCCCAGTGTTTTCTACAAAGAATATATGCTCAAAGAAGAATAGTCTGTACATTAGAATATTCTATTGTGATGAATGTTTTCTTTAAATGTGTATTATCCAATGCTGCGGTTGAAACAATTTAGGACTACCTCTGAATCTGGCTTGATGATTTATCACACCTAAGTTATTAATTTTCAGTGCTTATTCTATATTGGGAATTGTAATATGTACTACAGGCTTGTTCCAACCAGCAGGGAGATTAAAGTTTAACACAGAAAAGAGATTTCTAAAAAAAAAAAATAAATAGCAAATGAAAAACCAGTTGAGAGGCATGGAGGCGGGGCAAATTCAAGTTGAAATTTTTTTTTCTTGCAATTACAAAGTAAACCTAGGGCTTCTTGCATGATAGGAAAGGGCTTCTCACATGCTATCATTGAACTGTATCTGCCACCCCCTGCCCCTTTAAAAAAAATTCTTTGTTTGGAAACAGGTTCTCACTAAGTAGCCCAAGCTGACCTTGAACCCATTCTGTAGCCCAGGCTGGCCTTGAACCTTCAGACCTTCTTCCTCAGCCTCCCCAGTGGCTGGGATTGTAGGCTTGCACTGTCAGGCCTGGCTTGCAAGTTGAATTTTGAAGACCGTGTTGGAGTTAAGGATCCAAATAGAGGAAGTAGCATTTGTCCTTAAGTGGAAGTAGGAGACTATATAGTCCTTATAGTAGTTGTAATACTCCTTTCTGTTCTTGGAACCCAGGTAGGTTAGGTAATTGCTAAAAAGAATGGATAAGTTCATCACTCCAGTTAATGATGCATTATATTTGCCATGCTTAAGAGTTGCGATTATATTCTTAATACTGCAAAGGAATTGCTGCAAGATTTTAAAATGGTAAGTAAAAAGATCTAAGCTCAATGTTCCTGACTCCAGATTTATTAAACTTAAAATTTGTAGAGCAAATAAGAACTTAATGTTAAAATTTAATTTGATTATATCCTGTAGTCTCCTCCCTAGTCAGTTTTATTTGCTATTGTAGCAATTGGGTTATTTGAATTACCAAAAAAATCCAATTTAAAATTGTCAAAGGCAATATAGCACAAGATACCACCCAGTACCACCTCCTGAGGAGTTTGCTTATCCTGTACTCAAGGAGAAGCTGGATTCTCGACTTCCCCTCAGAAAAGAATTTTTAGGGTGAGCCAGTTTGAAACAGAATTAGGAATTTATTAACAAGAATGTTTAACATAGACTTAAATGTGGTGTTAATAGGAAGGCACTCAGGTAATAAGGTATCCCCCCCAAGAGTATGGGTGTGATTGTCCCAAAGGAACATAGTACTCCTGTCTTAACAGCAGCTATGTGTACTATTTTGGTAGCTCTCAAGTTATAACTCAAAGGGTTGCTAAGAAACATTTTTCCCCTTCTTTTTTGATAAGTGAGATTATAGCTGGCCCTGGAGGAGGTGCCTTGGATAGGTTTATGACCTGATAAGATAAAACTTTGGGCTACATTGGTTGCACAGAAGGGTTAAGACATGCCTTTTACTGTAAATGGTATTTCTTGCGAGATTCCCAGAAAATTGAAGGTTTACAGCTGGGACAGGAGAAAGGCCATATTATACTTAGGCTTTAGCATGATTCATTGCTTTAAAAAAAGCATCCTTATTTAGAACAATCTCTGTAGAAAAGAAGTATTGTCTCTGTCAGCAACCTTTACAGTGAATGTTAATTGTGTCGGAAATCTTGATTATCATCTGAAGAGCATCTTCAGCCAGAGGTTCTTTATCTTTCCATGGTCCTCATAATTGTCCCTCTCTTTTTCCCGCCTCCAAATGACTGTGACATAAGTTCATACAACTTCTAGAAGTAGGAAGATTACAGATAGATTCATTCTGATGCTCGACTGGAACATCAGAGACAGAGTTACTTTCCTGCTTCGTTCTTTTCAGGGTGTTATTATTCTTAGAGTGTTCTTTTATAGCAGCAAGAGGACTGTTACCTTCAGCTTGTGCAACCTGCACACAGCATTGTTCAAAGACTAGTAAGGCAACTGACCTTTTCTTAGGCCTACTCTTTTTCAATCATCTCACATTCCATTGGCCAAATTGTGTCATGTAATCTTTCTTCAACCAGGTAGTAGAATTGCAAATGTTACCAAGATTCTTTTACTAATCTGGGATCACCTCCTGAGGTTAAGAAGTAGGTTTCCTAGAAGGAGGCACCTAAAATAAAGTCAGGGTTCTGTTCTGTAGGGAAGAGGGGAGTGGATGGGTAGTTGTGAAATTTGCCACTGTCTGCCACTGTGTTTGCAAATTTAGGTATGGATTTTATTTGTATATTTAAATTTTTAATTTTGCCGCTTTTTAACAGAAACCCAAACACAGGTTAATATTGAAAAGTCTGGACTTTAAATTTAAACATGTATGTGTACATACATGTTTGTACAACTTCCGTGATGTTGTCGAGTAACTTCAAAACATGGAAAAATATGACATTTAAAGAATAAAAATAGGGGGCTGGAGAGATGGTTCAGAAGTTAATAGTACTTGCTGCTCTCCCAGAGGACCTGACTTTGGTTCCCAGCACCACATCTGGTAGCTCACAACTACCTGTAGTGTGACCTTGGGGGGATCTTCTGGCCTCCTTTAGCACCTGTATACACATGCACATATTTACACCCAGGAACAAATATAAACAAGTAAAAATAATTTTTTTTGTCTTTTTTGAGACAGGGTCTCCCCAGCTGTCCTGGAACTCACTGTGTAGACCAGGCTGGCCTTGAACTCACAGAG
>NW_008349234.1:1415471-1434385 GCF_000622305.1 Nannospalax galili | reverse complement strand
CTGGAACTCACTGTGTAGACCAGGCTGGCCTTGAACTCACAGAGATCCACCTGCCTCTGCCTCCTGAGTGCTGGGATTAAAGGCGTGCACCACCACACCCAGCTAAAAATAAATTTTTTTAAAAAAGAATAAAAATAGCAACATAAACACTTCTGGGGCTGGAGAGATGACTCAGCAGTTAAAAGCAGAGGACCCATGTTTGAATCCTAGCACCCAGATGGCAGCCAACAACCGTCCATAACTCCAGTGCCAGGGGATCCAACACCCTCTCCTGACCTCCTTGGGCATTGCATGACATGGATGCACTTACTTACATGCAGGCAACACTCATACATATAAAATAAAAATAATAAATAAAATACTTAAAAAAATTTCTCATAGCAAGACTTTACAAGGACAAGCCCAAATTTGCACAAATATAAGATGGGACTTCCTTAAGTTTTTAAGTAGCAGAATTATTTTGATATGAAGATTTTAGGCATATAGAACTATTGTATAAATCAACTTCTGAGTGTTTCTACCTAGAAGATCTTCAAAAATTTATATCTAACCTGCAAAGCTGAGGTCTAGGTCTCAAATAATAGGCTTTTAATATGATGAGCCCTGTGTGGGTAGCAGATACAGGGGAAATTGGGGATTTTACTTAGGGGTTCGTAGGCTTATTAATAAAAAAATTAAGAACGGACTAAAACAGAAGCTTAAGGACAATTTTATTAGAGTTTAAATGACATCCCCTTCCTCCCCCATGACAGGCAATCTGTAAATCTCAATAGCCACCCCCTTTCAAGTTCACATGGAAGTTGGACACCTAGCAGACTAGCAGCCACATGTAAAGGGAGCTTTAGAGAAAGACTAAAGAAACCCAAAATGTTGGGGAGCTCCAAGTGTTAGGGAAAACATACTTAGGCTAGAGATAGAAAGAAGAAAAGGGAGATGTTAGGCTTTTCTGAAGAATTTTGAAACTAATGTCTACAGTCCAGTAAGCAGAATTCTGCTGAGAGGGTGGGATTCCAGGCAGAAAAAGTTCACCATCTCATTAACATACTGGTTATTCTGCCCATCTCTTTTGCATGGCTTAATGTGAACCTGCCTCCCTAGGCATGGTCCCTTGAGGAGATTGACCTGGCACAGCTGGAATGTTATTTTTCCTCATAGGCCAGAGATTTTATTCTCTTGACCAGGAGCTTCCTCATAAGAATCCTTTTTTTGCTATTATTCAAAAGTAACCTCCAAATCATTCCAGAAGATGGGTTTCCATGATTATTCTCAGTCAGGGGAACACTTTGCTAGCCTGGAATAGGGATAGATGGGAGATGTACACTTGCTTAATTTTTTCTTTTGAAAAAAAATTTTAAAGATACTTGAATCTTTTTTGTATCTCTAGGGGCCACTTTTTTCAATCTCAAGCATTATCAACAAAATTATTGCTTTTCACTTTTACGTCATCTTCCATCCTATAAATATAAAAGACTCTTGGTTAGGAGTTTTCACGGGGAGAAAGAAAATACTGAAGGAAGGAAAAACTCAAAAAATTCAACATAATGTTTAGCTGCACTTTTTGCTTCAAATATTTACTTCATACATTATTGTTGCCTGGTATTACCCGTGTGGTCCAGAGTTAGTGCAGTCTTTTCTTTTCTCAAAATACTGTGTCATTTGTCATTCTTTGTCCTTCTCTAGAAAGTGGATGACCAAACACCTAGAGAATCAAAATTTTTGTTAGCTTTCTAATACTGTCATGCTCTAAAGCTAAGGTACTATTAGGTACTACCTAAGCAAGTCTCCCTTCCCTTCCTCCACTCTGTGTCATCCTTACATTCCTGATTATATAATTGAGGCAGAATAGAAAGACAAGGATAATTATTAAGACATGGGGAGGGAATGAGTCCAATTGTAGCCTCTTGCCAGCTGAGGAGCAAGAATTCCAGCACAATTAACTTCTTTTTTTTTTTTTTTTGGTTTTTTTGAGACAGGGTCTCCCTGTAGCCCCAGCTGGCCTGGAACTCACTAATGTAGACCACGCTGGCCTTGAACTCACAGAGATCCATCTGCCTCTGTCTCCCAAGTGCTGGGATTAAAGGTGTGCACCACCACGCCTGGCTCACAATTAACTTTTTATATGAAGGTTCCATTTATAAATAGATATTTTTTTAATTTAATTTTTGATTGATTTTTTTTCTATTTTCATACAATATAGTTTGATGGTATTTAGATCCCCTCCCCTATCTATACCTCTCCCCTCTGCTCCCTGCCCAATTTAATGTACTTTCATATATATAGTATGGCCTATAGAGTCTGATTTGTATCCCCAAATGTCCTTCAGTGTGGTTCCATCCACTGGGCCCACCAATCTCCCATCCTTGTCTTTCCCCCTCACAACAGCTATCAGTTGCCAAAAGTTCCTTAGGTTTGGTTGGGATTTCTTATCCACTTCTCCATGTCAGTGTTGGGATTTTGTCTGGTTTGAGCTTATGTAGGATTTGTGCATGCTGTCACCATTACTGTGAGTTCATATGAATAACTGACCAGCTGTCTGGAAGACTCTTATTTCCTTGTGGAAAACATCTACCCGTTCTGGCTCTTACAGCCTTTCTGCCTTCTCTTCGACAGTGATCCCCGAGCCTTGGGAGGCAGAGATTTGAAATAGGTATCCTATCCAGGGATAAGCATCTTGTTCTCTGTACAGTGGCCAGTTGTGGGTTTCTGTGTTAATCACCATCTGTTGCATAAGGAAACCTCTCTGGTGAGAGTTGAGAGATGCATTCATCCTATGTGTAGAGGTTACATTGAAGATGTGTCACTTAGGGTTAAGCATCTCATAGACACTTATTCTCTGTTTTGACTGGTTCTGGAACTATGTAATAGTCTCCATCCCAGCTAGTCAGGTGCTCTGTGGCAGCCTCAGTGGGACAGGGGCAAGGCCCAAGGAGAGCCAATAGGAACAGGATGGGCTGGTTTTTATTAGGTAACAGAGAAAGCTTCTAGATATTTTATTTCAAAATACCAATGAGCCAGGCTTAAGGCCTTTATGTAATGGTGTTGGAGAAGGCTTCATTCCTTTCCTCAGACATTTCCTGGATATTGAAAACTGTTAACTTTGTTGACAGTGAAGCTGTCCTAACTTCCCTGTCATTTAAACTTTATCAATTGTAATCCTGCCAAGTATCCCTCAGGAACCCCACCTAGCGATCTCATCTAGTTGTCCTAGCAGCACTTTGAAGATAGTAACTTTAAACCCCACCAGAATCCTATATATGACTACTGTTAAAAACAATGAGCTGTGGTTCTTTGAGAAGCCCATGCTTGTATGTCTTGTCTTTCCTTCTGAGTACCTTTCTTGTAACCCTTATGTTTAAAGTCTGTATTAAAATATATTTATTAAACCCTCAACTCTGCTTCATAAATTGACTAGAAATTCTTTTCTGTATCAAAACCACAAGTCCTAGTTTGGCGTGAGTTGAGATCCCTAAAAGTCTAGGTGAACTCTTCCTCCTGCCTTTTGTCTCCTATTAGAAATAAAATATGAGGTCCAAGGACCCTACCAATAACCACACAGAGAATGCTGGGACCAAGACAAAGTAACTCAGTAAGGCAACTTTTATTTTGCCAAATGTCCTCATTTAGATTGAGCAGCATATGAGAAGCGCACACAACCCATAAGTTGGTAGGTTTTATCCCTAACATAAGAGTACTATGTGTATTCCCCATTGGCTGGGGTTCAACTTCACAGTCTTTCTAGGTTGGCTACTTTAAAAGAATCAGAGCAAAGAAAGGGGGAAAAGAGCTGGCCAAGGAGGGTGAAGGGCTCCACCACCCCAGGTGGGAAGCATCAAGGCCTTTTCCTAAACAGAAATCTCCAGGGTCTCAGGGGAGATTAAAAGAATTCCTTGTCATAAACCAAAAGTTTTACAGGGTTTGAAAGAAAAGACTAATATTTAATGCTTCTTAAACCCACAAATACTGACATATTAAGCACCTACTATGGGCCAGATAAGGTACTTGGGAACATAATTTATTTAGGAATAAAAGGCATCATCTCTATCAGATTATACTATTTGGCATAAGTAAACCAACACCCCTAACATACTGTGTCAAGTATGATAATGATGAAGTTTCTCATAGGATACTACAGGGTACTACTACTAGGTACCAAGGGACAAGAATTATCTCAGTCTGAAAAGAAATGCAGTAGTTCTTGGAGGAGGTGGCAACTATCATTGTGCCTCCAGAGTAGTTAGCCAATTCCAGAAGTGGGGAAAGGAAGTTTGAAGCAGAGGTCCTGCACATATGCATGAGGTTGTGAGACAGTTTGACACATTAGTGAACACATATCTTGTCCTGCCTCTCCCTGCCCTGCCCTCCCCTTCCCTTTTCCTTTTCCTTTTCCTTTTCCTTTTTCCCTCTCTCTCTTTGAGACAGTCTCACTAGATAGACCTGGTTGACCTGGAACTCTTTATGTAGACCAGGCTGGCCTCCAACTCACAGAGATCTGCATGCCTCTCCCTCCTGAGTGCTGGGATTAAAGGCATGTGCCACCACGCCCAGCTCACCTTTTCTTGTATTTACTTCTTTCTGCCTATCGATTTCATTCTTTTCCAACTTTGCACTTTGATTTCTCATATTGTTCACTTCAAATAGTGGAACATAGCTACCAATATCAGAGTTTTATATCTTATAGTCCAGGCACCAAAAGGGACCCAATTCTATCTGACCATTGATAAATTAACTCTGGTCTAATTTTGATCTGATATTAACTCTTGGACAAGCCAGTTACACATTATGTTAGGGTTTGGGTAAGGTTTGTAATCATCTCTTAGATAACGTGCCTATTCCAATGAAAATCAACTGTGGCAGAGGGAAGGAGTAAATTAGTAGATAGAGTAAGGATTGGTAAAGGACTGTTCTCAGAAAGGGATGTGACTGATAGTGGGTAGCAAAGTCCTATCATCTTTAGGGGTTATGGCAGCAGCATCCAGGTAAGAGATAATGGCAGTCTCAACTTTAAGGGGGTGGTAGTGGGAGTGGAGAGATGCCAAATAATCATCTGAACTTGATTGATTGGTGTAGGTAAATGAAGGAGTCATGGTCTCACTTTTAATCACTCATATGCAAAAACATGTACTGAGTACTTGCTATGTGCTATAAGTAGTTAGTGTTACTGGGGATACAGATACAGTAGTGCTGTAAATTATAGAGTACTAAATGAAAAGCTCAGAGTCTGGACTCCAAATGAAACTATACATTAAACAATTTTCCAATTCTCTAGACACTAACTGGGCATTCTAGAATTCAATTCTGACATTTCCCAGAGTTAATGTAGACCCCACAAGTTAAGTGATTAGTCCATATAAGACTGCCTTTTACTACAGACATCAATGGTAAATCTGGTCCTCCAGTGCTTCTGATCTGTTAGTTATAAATTGAGGGTCCTATGTCTACCTTCTTCAGCAATTTGTTATGCTGGCTCACTGAACTCAGGAAAACACATATACTTATAAAGGATATTGCAAGAAATACAGATAAAGAGGCATATAAGACAAAATCTAGAAGGATCCTGAGCACAAGAGCTTCTGTCCTGATGGAGATGGTATCTGCCATCCTTTTAGCATGAGGGTATATTCACCTGGATGCATCTACTGACAGAACTCTATTGCTTTGGGCTTTTATGGAGATTCTAATATGTAGACATGATTAAGTCATTGGTCATTGGTGTTTGAACTTGATTTCCAGTCTTCTTCCCTTTCTCAGGAGTTGGGGGGAATGAAACTGAAAGTTCTCTCTAGTCACATGGTCAGTTCCTCTGACTGTCAGTCCCCATCCTGGAACCATCCAAGGGCTTTCAGCTACCAGTGATATCATTAATGTATGGAAAGGCACTCCTCACTCCTGTTCTGAAAGTCAAGGGTCCTAGAAGCTCTTATGTCTATAAACTGAGACCAATTATAACAAAAGATGGTCCCACCACCCCTTCACTTATAAGGGTTTTAGGAGCTCTGTGTCTGGAACTAAGGAGGTAGAGACCAAATATGTGTATTTCTTACTATGTCACGTTGTCATCATGTATTTACAGAACTTATGTTCAAGGATGACACCATATCTCTGATTTTGGTGACTAGTGAATGGTGGTGGTGTTCATTTGTGTTTGAAGGAAGAAGTAATAAATTCTTTTTTTGTAGATGTTAAGTTTGAGGTAATATTGAATATCCCAAGAGGCTTTTAAACAATTATTATAAGGTGAAACGTGTGTGTGTGTGTGTGTATGACTATACTACAATTAGGCTACATCATAATATCTTTTTGTAGTCACACCCTTCCCCTTATGTATAACCCTTGAAATCAGTAAGTTATTCTCTCTCCCAGTAATTTTTTTCCTTTTGAGAATGTCACATAAATAGATTATTATAGTATATGACCTTTTAGGACTGGCTTTTTTCACTTGGCATAATTCCTTTGAGATTCATTCAAGTTGTGTCAAGCAATAAGCTTCCCTTTTATTGCTGAGTGGTATGCCATTGTATGGATGTGTCACAGTTTGATCATTCACCAGCTGATGAACATTTGGGTTATTTCCAGTTTGGTGTAACTATGAATAGAATCATTATAAACATTGGTATATCCAAGTTTTTATGTAAACATAAAATTTATGTCTCTAAGGAGTTACTGCCCAAGAGTGAGATTAGTAGATCATATAGCAGATGTATGTTTAACTTTGGAAGAAATTGCCTGTATTAGTTACTTTTTCTCTTGCTGTGATAAAACACCATGGTCAAGGCGGCTTATAGAAGGAAACGTTTAGGGGGCTGGAGAGATGGCTCAGCAGTTAAGAAAACTGGTTGTTCTTGCAGAAGACCCGGGTTCGAATCCCACTACTCACATGGCAGCTAACAACTGTCTGTAACTCCAGTCCCAGGGGATCTGACGGCCTCTTCTGACCTCCGTGGGCATTGCACGACATGGGTGCACTTACATACACACAAGCAATACATGCATATACATAAAATAAAAATAATAAATATATTTTTTAAAATGTAAGATGAAGCACTAATTTAAAAAAAAAAAAAGAAGGAAAAGTTTATTTGTGTTACAGTTCCAGAGGAGTAAGAATCCATCAAGGCTGGGAGGCATGGTGATAGAGGTGGCTGGAGCAAAAAGCTGAACACCCCCACCTTCAAGTAAGCACAGAAGGCAGAGAGACCCAGACTAGAAGTGGGCAAGCAATGTTCTCCAAAACCTGCCCCCAGTGACATGTTTTCTCCAGTATGGTCAAACCTCCAGAAAGTCCTATGACCCTCCCCACACAGTGTCAGAAACTGAAGACCACATGTCCAAATACTTGGAGCCTATGGGGGACATTCTTATTCAAACCAGAACACTGCCAGATTATTTTTCAGTGTGATTGTACCATTCTGATTTCTACCTGCAATGTTTAAGGGTTCCCATTGCTCCATAACCATGGTAGCATTTGGTATTGCCAATTTGTTAAAAAATAAATTTTAGGCACTTTATTAAATCTATAGTGGTAGCTTATTGTTGGTTTTTCTGTTTGGTTTTTTGAAATAGGGCCTCACTCTGTAGCCCTAGCTGGCCTTGAACTTACTATGTAGACCAGTCTGGCCTTGAACTCACAGAGCACTTCCTACCTCTGCCTCCTGAGTGCTGGGACTAAAGAGGTGCACCACCATGCCTGGCTTTTGTTATTGTTGATAACGAGACAGGATCTCACCATGTAGCCCAGGTTGAGCTACAATTTAACAGCTATCCTTCTGTGGGAGAGTAGGATGGATAGTGAGGTTTGGAAAGCCTTCTACAGAATTACAGGATCAGCATATGGGTAGACAAGTTGGCAAAGAGAAATGCTGGAAACTCCCAGAAAAGATGGGCTAAAACTGGCTCACACCACTGGCACATGTGCAGAGGTCCTCCAGAGTGTCCAAAACTAATGATCAGCTCATTATAATAATACTAAAGTGCACACTTTAGTTGTATGTGGGCCTGAGCTGCTAAACTCTCCCTGCTCTGACTGCTTCCTCCTTGGAAGTGTATCTTCCAATCAACTGCCCCTGCTTTGGCTGTCATTCTGTGTCACTGCTGTTTTTTTGTTCAGGAACACAGGAACCTGGAACTCTAGGTGGTATCCACTGACTCCCAGTAGCAGCTCTCCTGCTTTTGCCTTGAGTTTAGGATAACAGGTGTGCATTACTACATCTGGTCATTGTGATTTTATTTGTTCTTTCCTATTGCTTAATAAACATTTTTCTTGTGCTTATTTGCCTCTCATATGTTCTTTGTGGTAAAGTATTTTTTCAAATCTCCCAAATTTTCTTATATGTATCCTTTCTATTGCTGTGATAAACACACTGACCAAACCAACTTGAAGAGGAAAGTGTTTATTTGGCTTACAGCTCGCAATCCATCATCAAGGGACCCTGTAGCCCAGACCATGGAGGAATCCTGCTTACTGGCTTGCACTCCTGGCCTGTGCTCAGCCTGCTTTCTTATACAACCTTAAACCATCTGCCCAGGGGTGACACCACTAATAGTGAGCTGGGCCCTCCCACATCACTCAACAATCAAGAAAATACCCCAGATATGGCCATAGGCCTATCCAATGGAGGAAATTCCTCAGTTGTGGTTCCCTCCACCCAGGTATGTCAGGTTGACAACTGAAGCTATGCAGTACAACGTTTATATTTTTATTACATTATTTATACTTTAATTACATTGTTGCTTACTGTTGAGTTTTCAGAGTTAATGAGTTAATTATTATATTTGCTAAATCCTGGTCCATTGTGAATATATGTTTTACTTGTTTATTATAGTCTTAATAATGTTTAATCTTTTTTTTTTTAAATGGAGCAAGCGTTTGGTAGCATACCAGAAACCATCGGGGCTAGAAGCTTAATTTAGTGATAAAGTGTGTGCTTAACTAGCATGTGTGAGCCTGTGTTGAATCTTCAACATCAAAAAACCTCAACCCAAACCAAACCACACCAATCCAAACCAAACCACAAAAACAAAGGCTTCCCAAAACTTTTTAGTTAACTCCATGTTATAAATCTTTCTCTTATGCTTTCTTCCAGCAGTTTCTTTCTTAATAGTTTTATATTTAGATCTCTGATCCATGATGGCCTATTTTTAACCCAAGGTGTGAAAATTAAGGTTGCTGTGTTTGTTTTTTGTGTATGGATAATGCAGTTCTTCCAACTCCATTGTGGAAAATCTGACCCTTTCTTTTTGGACTTATTTTGAACCACCGTTAAAAATCAGTTGGCCATATTTATTTCTGTACTGTCTTTTCCATTCATTTCTATTCTTTCACTAATATGGCACTGTGTTTATTACTGTGCTTTATAAATCTTAGGGTAATGTAATACTTTCAACTTTTTTCAGTTAATATTATTTTTAGCCATTTTAAATCCTTTGCTTTTTCCTATAAACTGTGGAATCAGTTTTTAAGATTTTAATGTTAGATAAACGTAACATTTTTGCCATGAAGTCTTCCAGTCTGCCAACATGCTATGTCTTTTCATTTACTTAGGTCTTATTTGATGTCTTTTATCTGCAGTCTGTATTTTGTGGCATGCAGATCTGGTACATATTTTATTAGACTTTGTAATACTTTTCTGTTGTTATGATAAAATACACATGACCAAGGCAACTTATAGAAGGAAAAGTTTATTTGGCTTACAGTTCCAGAAGGATAAGAGTCCATCACGGTGGAGGCAGGGCAGCAGAGGTGGATGGAGCAGAAAGCTGAGAGTTCACTTCTTTAAGCAAGCACAGGAGGCAGAGAGAGCCTAACTGGAAGTAGGCAAGGCTAGCTACTCTCAAAGTCCACCCCCAGTGAAATGCTTCTTCCAGCATAACCGTACCTCCTAAAGGTTCTTTGACCCTCCCAAACAGCATGAACTGGGGACCAAGTGTTCAAAAAACTTGGAGCCTTTGGGGGCCATTCTCATAAGCTACCACAGACTTATATCTAAGTATTGTCCTCCTCATCTTCTTCTCTTCTTTCTCTTTATCCTCCTCCTCTGGTATTATTTTTTTAGATTTTGGTTTCTAATTATATGTAGCTAGTACATTAAACTTATATGTATGCCTTCAGACTTTGTATCCCATGACCTTGCTAAGCTCACTAATTATTTCTAAGAAAGTGTGTGTGTGTGTGTTTGTGTGTGCGCGCGCGCGTGTGTGCGCACGCGCCGTATTTAATTTTTAAGTGAATAGGGTCTTCTGAGAATTGGGAGTTTCTTTCAAGTGTGTCTGTTCTTTATTCTGTTTCTCCTCTTCTGGTGCTGGCCAGTACATCTAGTTTAATGATGGCTAAGGATGATGAGAATTAATGTTTTTGCCTGGAACCTGATGTTAGTGAGGGAAACATAACGGGTCTTTCATTGTATGTGAAATGCTAACTGTAGGTTTTTGATAAATATTGTTCATGAAACTAAAGAAATTTCTCTTTAAGCTTTGATTTGCTAGAATTTTGTTGAGGATTTTGTTTGTTTGTTTCTATATTCCAAAGTAATACTGGTCTTTTTGGGGGCAGTACTTTTAATCTGATTTATTATCTGAATAATATTGTTCTCAGAATAAGTATTTCTCCCATCTTAATGGAAGAAATCTTGTAGAATTGGTGTTATTTCTTTAATGTTTGGTACAATTCACTTGTGAAGCCATTTGGGCTTGGATTTTTGTTTTTCGTAGTTTTTTTTAAACCATAAACTTAATTTGTTTAAGAGTCACAGGAATATTCATATTGTTGCTTAAGCTTGCATGAGTTTCAGCAGTTACTAGTTGTTTATTAAAAGGTGTTTTTAGAAGAGCAGATTCTGCTGCCGAGTAGATGTGTGACCTTCGAAGGGTATTTCAGCTTTAATCCCTTTCCTCAATTTATTCATCTGAAAAACCAAGAGGTTAGACTTATTTGTTTTGAAGGGTTTCCCTCACCCCTAGCTTTTGAATTTTATAATTCTGTTAGGATAATAGTGTATGTGTTTGAAGTTTATGTGAGGACTCCAGCTCTGTTTCTTGATTTGCCTGTCAATCAGTGAGCATTGGTTTCTTTAAATCAACCTGCCTTTTAACAGATAGGTTGTATGTTTTTGTTTTAATAAGTCGATTATTTGGTGAACAAATGTGGATAGAAGAAGAATTCCTATTTATATATTTGTGTATGATATACTTAAGGTATGTGAAGAATTATTTTCACAAGATATTCATAAAAAGATGTAAGCCATTTGTTAGTTTTCAATGTTGCACTCCCTTGCAAAAGTAAATGATCAGCTTGGAATTTTAGAAATATTTGAAATGCATTTCCTTTTTGGTGATTATCCCTTTGGTCTTCATGATTTAAAAAGTCATACATTTTTTTCCTATGCACTAGAGACAATGTCTGTGTATTGTATGTAAAAATCTTTTCAAAAGTGGCACATTGTTGTACATTCTGTCATTTGTTGGGTTAAAGCAAAGTGAAAGTAGCATATAGATTTACTGCTGAAGGAAACATTGGGTTGCTGGCTGCAGCTGGAGGATTTTACGTAGGCACCTGTGGGTTTGAGTGCGTTTAGTACACAGCCTGCAGTAGGAGGCTGGCACTGACTCTGCTGACTCCAGTACACTCCTTCACTGCTGCTCTGCCGATCCCTCCACTGTCCAGAAGACAAACAAAATGGTGCAGCACGTTCAGGGCTTGGGGGAAAAATAACCATCAGTATGATTCAGAGGTGGGTCTGCTACACGGATCACGAGAGAAATTGTTGAACAAGACTAAAAGCTTAGAGAGATCAGTATGTCAGATTTCTGTAGCTGTTTTAATGTTTGATTATGCCTGTTTAAGGATGAAACTGTTACAGTTGTGAAATTTGCATGCCTTCTAGATGCAGCGGTTCAGGTATATTGCATGTGTAACATTAGGAAATACATGCATGGTAGCTTATAAACAAATTTATTTTTATTAAATGTGTGGGGTTCATGTTTATAGAGGTAGGTGTTATGAGAGGGGTTTTTTCCCTATTATTATTAGCTTTTGTTTTGTAAAGTAAGCACATAGAGGTTTTTATTTTCTCTGTTGCATCTTTGTTGCAGCTACTGCCAATGTTTCTTTCCTTATATTGTTCATTTTATAATAGTAGAAAGCATTCTTTGGTTAGCTAGAGGGAAATCAGAGGACAAGCACTGGGGTTGGCACTTCATATTTTATTGATGACTCTAATGCAGTGAATTCGCATTGCACATAGTCATGACTTAAATGATTACCTCTTATATGAAAGCAAAATGTTTGTAAGAACGGCCATGTTGATAGTGAGTATAAAATAAAGGAGAAGTGGGACAAGTAAAATCTCTCTGTCGTTGGTTTCTTGAGCTATGCTCAGCACTGATTCAAGGCACTGTCATGCTGGAAGTACAGTACAGAGAAATTGAGTATCAAGCATAGAAAAAACATGGAGGTTTAGTTCCGACCCCTTCCAGAAGCACTTTGCTTATATACTTGTATATTTTTGGGTTTCTGTGGCTCCATGTAACTGGGAGCTGTCCAGCTGAGACAAGATAATGTTTTCTTAAGCCACACCCAACAGATTCAGCTTTTTATGTTTTGGGTACTGTTTAATCTTGTGCTGATTTGTAACCATCATCTGTGGGATGACTTCAAGTTGTAAAAAGAAAGAATATACTATATTCACAGGAGTTAGCTTACGATGTTTTTTAAACATTTGACTGCTGTATTACTAGCACTGTATTACTTAAGTTGTGCAGCATTGTGGCAGAGAGGGAGAATGTTTGTATGAGTCCATGGCAAGTGTGTTGAAAGAATTCTGATCAGACAAGTAACAGTACTGCTGGTTTATTATTTTGGTTAGTATTGTGGGTAAGACAGTCAAAGTTCAGATTTTCTTGTTTGATAAATATTTACTGAAACTTTTTAAAGACTTGTTTTTTCTGTGCAGTAAAAAAAAATCGCAAATGATCCAGTTTGTGTTTAAAAATCTATTTATAATGTTTTATTCCGTAGTAAAGACATTTTGTATGTGATTAGAATTAACAACTCTATGGCTGTCTGCCACTATGTTAGATTACCTCACCCACTTTACTGTAGACAGAAATGCTAAGGAATCAGCATTAATCTTAGTAGTCTGCAGAGTGCTTATATTATGTACTTTCAAGAACAGTTTCTTTTAGACAGAGCAAATTAACTCTATCTTCTCCTCAGAAATTGAAAAACAATCTGTAGTATTTTTCTTTGATTTTAAAAATTGAACAGCAAAGAAAAATACTGTATTTTTGTGCCAGATTTAATCTCAATAAATAAATAGCTAACCAGAGAATGAAATATACTAAATTATTAGAATGCTTCATGTATCCAAAATGTTATATAACCCTGATGGAATATTGCAGATGAAACAAAGAAATCTGATTGGTTCTTCACAAGAAACAGCAGCCTTGAAATCCATTTTAACCAGAGGCTTCCACCGCAGCCTGGGTGGTTACTACTAGCATCAGTGAAAACAGAAAGCTTTGGAGATGAGGAGGGATTTAGACAAGAGAGTGAGGTTGCTGAGGCCCCTCCTTAATTCTTTTCTTTGAATATGTAGTGCCTTGTAGGTTTTTGTCCCTATCAGCAAACAACCTCCCTCCCTTTGTTATTGCTTTAAAGAGTGTTACAGTTTTATCAAGTTAATTAACTATTTAAATAGTATTACTGAATGAAATAGAAGAATCTCTCTAAAAAGAGTTTCAAGTGATAGAATGGGTTAATGAATAACATAATTTTAGAACATTTATAAAATATGAATGAGTGAAACCTGTTGTTGAGGGAAGAAAAGAGTATATGGTAGAAAGTTTTGAAGAATAGGATGCTAATAGTAACGGTTCAGCCGCATCCTTCCCCATCATACTAAAGTTACATTAGATCATTTGTCATCTTAAGACTTTAGTGATGTTTAGTGAGGGCACATTGTAATTGATATTCAAACAACAGGATGTTGCAAGTCAAAAAACAGGTGGAGTATTGCATGTGGTCTGCTGGCTTTTAGAAATACCCTTGAGATGGAAGAATAATGTATGTTAGATTTTATGTATTTATCATTGGCGAAATGATCTGCTGGACTGTAGCTATAAATTACAGAAGCAAATATGCAATCCTTCTATGCTTTTAGCAGAAAATATTTAAAACATACTTGTAGTTTATTAAAATGTGAAAATTCTTATATTCAAACATTAATAGGTCAACTTTATTGGATGTGGAAGAGGGAAAATTACTGAGTCAGGATGAGAATCTAAATTAAGAGAATTAATTATGGTAAAAAGAAATAGAGAATTATAAAAGAAGATATATTTATAAAGAAAAATCTAATATTCAGTTATTTCCTGATAAGTATCAACTATATCTTGTAGGCTCTATTTCTGTGCTTATTTTCTAAATTATCTGATATGCTAATAGTGTCAGGCTGATGGCAGCTGGCTGCAAGTGTCACAAGCTAAAAACAAAATGGCTGGCAAGGATTAGTACTGTAAATTTGCAGTAGAGAACTGAATGCCATTAAAATACCGTTTGTTGAAGGAGAATGTTGCTAAGTAAGGTGACGAGGTCAGATGTTTTTGACAATAAGTGAACACTTTTATCAAAGGAAATGCATAGTTTTTTACAGCATAAAACAAAAGATTTTATACTATGATGTGATTAATTTTCAATTAAATATAAAATCTTGTATTACTATTCACTTAGCTTTTGTTAGCATTGTGTAATTCTGAAGCTCAGGTAGTTTTTTAAGAGATTAATGATATGTAAAGATCAAAAGAATGAAACAGGAATAAATTACTACATTTTTAGAATGGAGACAATTGGGAGAGAACTTTCTAGGAGTTCTGTGTATTTATCAATATTTTAGATCAGTCTGTATTAAAGATAGAAGAAATAAAATGACAGGAAACTTCAGAGCTAAGACTGCAAATACAGTTTTCAGAATGACAATTTCCATAGATTTGTATTTTAGGAACAATTTGTTTTTTTTCTCTGTATAAAACCATAAGCCATTTCCATTGAGTTTTAGCAACTGAAAGATTAAATGGTTTTAAAAGTTATTGATAAATTTGGATAAATTGAAAATAGCTTCAGGAACAAATTACTTAAACAAGTTGAAGACTGTACCACACTCGCATGTCTAGCTCATGCTGCACAATGGAGCGGGTATGCACTTTAAGGAAAGAAAAAAAAAAAAAAAAGGAAATATGGCATCTCCGCTTCTAGCATGTAGTACAAGTTCTCTCTCTGTACCTAATGGATCCCATTAGGGAACTAATAATAGCAAGCATGTTTGTAAATAATAGCAAGCATCTACGTGCATAAATACATATTTATGCTGATTTAATTTTCACAAACTTACAGGATATATTCTGTTTTATAAATTTAGCAGATGAAGAAACTGAGGCATAGACTTCACCAATAATGTCATACAGTAAATGGTGGGCCCAGTGCTTGTACTAGTGTGTTTCTGAACTCTGTTATAATATTTTCCTCCAGTAATTGAAGATCAAGATGTATTAGCATTCAGCTGTATCTTTAACCCCCAGAAGCCTACATCAAAAAAGAAAGAATGAAAAAATAATATATATTTATATGTATATATATATATATATTTATATATATTCTGGCAGGACCTGCAGAGGAGAGAAAGCCTTTCTGCTACATCTTTCCAAATTGCTTAAACTGGTACTTTGTTTTCTGTAGTCCTTTTCAATCATCGGTTATTATGATCATCATCAACATCAATAAATGCAAATGTATAGTTATAAACTATTTAAAAGCCCATAGCAAGTATGTGTAGGAAGCAGTTGGAGAATGGGTGAAGCTTTGTTTACTCCCCCAAATGGCTGCCAACATCCAGTCAGTCATTGAGTCCAGCTGATTAAAACTTCTGAATATTTTGAACTTAGTTCCCTCTTTATTCCTACTTGATTTTTTCAGCATTTTGCTGTATCTCAAATAGCTGTGTCTCTAGTCTCCAATACTCTGTTTTGCTTTAAGAGTGCATTTCCTGTAACATGAATTGGGGCTTTCTACAATACAGATTTTGCTGGGTATGGTGGGTGGTGCCTGTCTGTAATCCCAGAGCTGCTAAGGTGGAGGCCAAAGAATCAGGAGTTAAAGGCCAGCCTCAGCTACATAGCAAATGTGAAGCTAGCCTGGGCTGCATGAAACCCTGCCTCAAAACAAAATAAGTAAATTCCAATGTCTTTCCAAATAAAACATGGGGTGGTTTCCCCACTAATTTTCATTGCTATAATTGTTTCCTGATATCAACAGACATAGAAAACACACACTCAGTAAGGGAGATTTAGAACTTCGTTTGAAAAAAACTGGTGTTTGAATCTTCAGAGAATGAAAAACTCATTATAAATGTGTCTGTGGGTAATTTTCAGTTTAGCATTATTTGTTTTAAAGTTTACAGAGTGATATAATGCTTTCCGTACTCTGAAACTTGGTTTTGTTTTGTTTTTTCCTACACTTGTTGGTATATACTAACCTAGGTTTTTTTTTTTTATGTGTAGTGTTGAGATTTTGAGCACAATCTTTCATTCATTTCCCTCAATAAAAACTCGAGTTTAATTCCATTTGATGGTGATGGTGTGAGATTATAGGTAATTTTGTGGCAGATGTCCTTTTACACACACTGGAGTTTTTCTGGAGTCTGCATACAGAATTGGAATTGGCAAGATACAGATTATATTTTCACTTTTACAAAATAACTTCTGTATTATTGTCACTATATACATTTTTTAAAATTATTTATTTAATAACCACATACTTAGAAGAAGCATTTCATTGCATCAGCATTGACATATTCAATAACAGTTTTCTGAGCTAGGATGCATCTCTTACAAAATTGGCTGTACATTTTTAGGTTTACAGTTGAATTATTACAGTTATACAATATTGTACTCAGTGTAAACCCTATGAGACATAAAATTAAATAAGGTTTTAACCTTTAAAAGAGATCTCCAGTTTATTATTAAAATACAGAGTTTTGTGCAGAAAACTTCATTTTTAATGCAATTGACATTAAGATGTTTGTACATGCATTTCTAATCTCTATATCAGATTATTACTAGTCACAGTCAGTTATAGTCTGAGTTCCTTGGCATCTGAGCATGGATATAAGATTTCAATGATAATGTTTTTCACATCTACTAATTATCAAGGAGCAAGTTTTTATGCTTTGAAGAATTATTATTTTTTAGTCATTTTTAAAAAAATTTAAATAACACATGATTAGAAGCTTTTCACTACAGCTTTAACATATTCAGTAACACACTCCAGAGCAACAATACATCTCTTTCACAAGTGGGTGCAAGTTTCTAGGTTCACAGTTGTGTTAATATAGTTATGTATTATTGAACTCAGTATAAGCCCTGTAAGGCATAAAGTTGGATGAGTTTTTAACCTTTAAAAAAGATCTCCATTTCATTCTACAATATATTGTTCCTTGCAGAAAGACTCATTGTTTTTGCTATTAACACTGAGATGTTGGTGCTTGCATCTCTGATCTGTATGTATCTGATTATTAGTAGTCATAATCGGTTGCACTTGGATCCTTGGTGCCTGGGTATGTCTGTAAAGTCATCAGACAGATTTCAGTGGTATGGTTTATCACCTCTACTAATTGGAATGACATAAATTTGCATGCTTCCTCCTCAAATATAGTACACTTTTTAAAAATTTGTTCATTTTTTCTGTGTGTGTGTATATCACATGGAACATCCCAAACCATCTCATTCGACTATACACCCACTTCCCAGATAGCACCCTCCATAGCCTCTCTCCCCCCAGTAGAGCCCTTATACTCTGATATCCCTGCTACTCTCTCCTGTGTTGGCATCCCAGCCATTACCCACTACTTCCACGTTCTGGTGAATCTAGTCAGCCTATCTAGAGGTCTTTCTTTTAGGAGGGTCAGCAGTTCCTCATCTAGCAGTAATCAGTTGTCAGTATTCCTTTAGATAAGATTGGGGTCTGCTATTCATTTTCCCAGTTTTATGCTGGGTTAGTATCTGGGAGTCCCTTTGGCCACCCTGAACAACAACTCAAAAGAAGGTATCTCTGATCTGGCATTGTTGCTTCTTATGATATGGACTCTTGTAAGAAATTATATTGAACCCTTTAATCTTTGGTTATACTTTCCTTTTGGGTGTTTAAGGCCATACAGTTGGCCCAGATAAACCAGTTTATTTTTACTCTTAAAGTCATTTGAGGATCTGTTCCTCAGGGGTCACATGGGCTCTGGAGGAGCCCCTGGCTCCTATAGTTCCGCCTGTGTGAAGATAAGTCAAAGGTCCTGCTTGGCCATGGTTGGCTCTGCTTGGAAGCATGGAGGAAGTGAATCCTCTGTGTTGACAATCCTCTTTGTAGACTGGACCCTCGTTCAAGTCCATCTGGTGGGTTCTCCTTGGCCTCCTTGATCAAGAGGACAGGTGACCCACCACAGTTACAGGACATTTTGAGAGATGCTCCTAGTCCCCTGGAACTAGTCGACCTAGGAGGGCAAGGAGCAAAAAGTGTCCTTTATGGCCCTCTGACAAAATTATTATAGGCCTCAATGTATGTCTGTTAAACACCCAAGAAGGTTAGTTCCACTAGTCTGGAACTTTTAATTACTGTGTGTCATGTGGATAAATCTTGGGCAAAGATCAATTGTTCTCAGATAAACCTTACCTAGACATATACTTCTTGATCTGCTATGTATAATGTGTCAGTAGGTTGTAGGAGTAATATGGTTCTCTCTGTTTTTCAAAACTAGCTAGGCATTGTTTATCTCTCTCATTGTCTCACCCCTCCACCATAGTTTTCCCACTTAAGGTGCCCCCATTTCCCCCCTTTCTCCCTTAATAATACCCTTCTCCTATGGTCCTACCTCTCTTGA
>NW_008349234.1:1412890-1414888 GCF_000622305.1 Nannospalax galili | reverse complement strand
TGAGTGTTCCCCTTTCCCCACATCCTCTCCAACATTTGGTATCATTTGTTCTCTTGATATTAACCAGTCTGGCTGGGGTAAGATGAAATCTTAAAGTGGTTTTAATTTTCATTTCCCTAATTATTAGTGATGTTGAACATCTTTTAAGATGTTTCATAGCCATCTTTACTTCTTTTGAGAACTCTCTTTTCAGCTCCTTAGCCCATATTTTAATTGGATTGCTTCTTGTCTTCGTTCTCTGTTTTTTGAGTTTGTTTTTTATTCTGGTTATTAAACCTCCATCAGATGTGTCACTGGTGAAGATTTTCTCCCATTCTGTGGGTTTTCTTTTTGCTTCCTTGGTTGTCTCCTTTGATGTACAGAAGCTTTTTAGTTTAATGATGTCCCATTTGTTAATACTTGGCCTTGTTTCCTGAGCAATTGAGTCCAGTTTGGAAAATCATTTCCTACACTTATATCTTGTACATTTTTCACAATGTTTTCTTCTAATAGTTTCAGAGTTTCAGGCTTTACATTGAGGTCTTTGAGCCATTTGGAATTGACTTTTATGCAGGGTGGAAGATAGGTTTTTAGTTTCATTCTTCTACAAGTGGAGATCCCGTTTTGTTAGCACCATTTGCTGAACATGCTGTCTTTCCTCCAGTGAATATTCCTGGCCCCTTTGTCAGATATCAGGTGGCTGAAATTGCATTGACTCATATTTGGGTCTTCAATTTTGTTCCATTGATCTATGTGCCTATTTTTGTGCCAGTTCCATGTTGTTTTTATGACTATAGCTCTGTAGGAATGAGCATGGGAGGTCCTTCCATCTTCTGATGTCTTCCTCAATCTCTTTCTTTAAAGATTTAAAAATTTCACTGTAGAGGTTTTTAATGTCTTTGGTCAGCTTTATTCCTAGGTATTTTATTTTCTTTGCAGTTATTGTGAAGGGGAGTGTTTCCATGTGCTCTTTCTCTGATTGCTTGTTATTGGTATATAGAAAGGCTACAGACTTTTGTAGGTTAATTGTGTAACGTGCCACTACTGAACATGTTAATAATTTCTAGGAATATTCGGCGTCTCTTAGATATCATATCATCTACAAAAATGGATAATTTGATCTCTTCTTTTAAAACTACTACTTTAATTTCCTTCTATTGTCTTATTGCTCTTGCAAGAGTTTCAAGTACTATGTTAAAGAGAAGTGGAGATAGTGGACAACCTTGTCTGGTTCCTGATTTCAATGGGAATACTTCCAGTTTTTCTCCATTTAGAATGATGTTGGCTGTGGGTTTGTTATATTTGGCTTTAATTATATTGAGGTATGTTCCCTCCAGTCCAGTTCCCTCTAGGACTTTGAGCATAAATGCATGTTGAATTTTGTCAAAGGCCTTGTCTGAATCTAGTTAGGCCTTGTCTGCATCTAGTGAGATGACCATATGGTTCTTGTCTTTGAGCCCATTTATATGATTTATGACGTTTATTGACTTTTGTATATTGAACCATCCCTGCGTCTCTGGGATAAAGCCAACTTGATCATGGTGAATGATCTTTTTTGACGTGTGTCTCTATGCGGTTTGCAAGGATCTTGTTGAGAATTTTTGCATCTGTGTTCATTAAGGATATGGGTCTATAGTTTTCTTTTTTGGTTGTATCTTTACCTGGCTTTGGTATTAGAGTGATGCTGGCTTCATAGAAGGAATTTGGAAGTTCTCCCTCAATTTCTATCTTTTTGAATAAATTAAGTAGTATTGGATATAGATCTTCTTTAAATGTCTGATAGACTTCTGCTATAAATCCATCAAGTCCTGGGCTTCTTTTAGTCAGGAGGTTTTGTATTACTGTTTCAATTTCTTTTTGTGTTATGGGTCTGTTTAAGGTGTTAATCTCTTCTTGGTTTAGTTTTGGTGGTTCCCATGCCTTTAGATATCCGTCCATTTCTTTTAGGCTTTCAAATTTAGTAGCAAATAGGTTTTTAAAGTATTCACTTAAAATGTTCTGTATCTTTCTAGTGTCTCT
>NW_008349234.1:1406624-1412693 GCF_000622305.1 Nannospalax galili | reverse complement strand
TATAGGTTTTTAAAGTATTCCCTTATAATGTTCTGTATCTTTCTGGTGTCTGTTGTGATGTTTTCCCTTTCATCTCTGATTTTGATTTGGAGGTGCTCTTTCTTTCTTTTGGTTAACTGGGCTAGCAGTCTTTCAATCTTGTTTTTCTTCAAAGATCCAGCTCTTGGATTTGTTGATTCCTTATATTGTTTTCTTTGTTTTGATTTCATTAATTTCTGCCCTGATTTTTGTTATTTCTTGCCTGCTGGGTTTGGGTTTCGTTTGTTGTTTCTTTTTAGTGTGTTGAGTTTCAATGTTAATTCATTTATTTGTGTTGTTTCCGATTTTTTAATGTAGGCACTTAGAGCTATAAACTTCTGCCTAAGGACCACTTTCAGCGTGTCCAAGAGTTTTTGTCATGTTGTATTGTCCTGTTCATTTAATTCCAGGAATACTTTTATTTCTTTTTTAATTTCTCTTTTGACCCATTCATCATTCAGAAATGTGTTGTTTAATCTCCCTGTGTTCATGTGGTGATTAGGACTTCTTCAGGTGTTGATTGTAAGCTTTATTGCCTTGTGGTCTGATAGAATGCATGGAATTATTTCAGTCTTTTTGTATTTGTTGAGGTTTGTTTTGTGCCCCCGTATATGGTTGATTTTGGAGAAGGTTCCATTGGGTGCTGAGTAGAAAGTATGTCCTTTGGTGCTTGGGCGGAATACTCAGTAGATGTCTGTTAAGTCCATTTGATATATGGTATTGTTTAATTCAGATGTCTGCCTTGTTGACCTATCTAATGGAGAGAGTGGGCTATTGAAGTCCCCTACTATTAATGAGTTGCAGTTAATCTGGGTCTTGAAGTCCTGTAGTATTGTTTTTATGAAGTTGGGTGCACCAGAGTTTGGTGAATGTATGTTCATGACTGTAATATCTTCTTGATTCATTATTCCTTTGATCAGAATGAAGTTACCCTCTTTGTCTCTTCTGATTAGTTTTAAAGTCTATATTTTGTTAGATATTAGAATTGCTACGCCTTCTTTTTTCTTCGTGTCATTTGCTTGGTATATTTTTTCCATCCTTTCACTTGAGATAGTGTCTGTCCTTGAAAGTGAGGTGAGTTTTTTGCAGACAACAAAAAAGATGGGTTTTGTTTCTTAATCCATTCACCCAGTCTGTCTCTTTTGACTCGGGATTTCAGTCCATTAATATTTAAAGTTATTCATGAAAAATGAGTATTGAATCCTGTCATCTTTATTTCTTTTTACATTTTTGATATAGCCGTACTTTTCCATAGTTACACCTTCATTGGATTTCTCTCTGCAAATCATTGGAATTCTTTCCGCAATCCCTTGGGTATAGTCATTCCTTTCTTCAGCTCTTTGTATTGCTTCCAGAACTCTCTGAAGGGCTGGTTTGGTGGACATGAATTCCTTCAGCCTATTTATGCCATGGAAGATTTTTCTTTCCCCTTCGACTATAATAGACATTGTGGCTGGGTATAGTAATCTGGGTTGGCATCTGTGGTCATTTAAAACTGGGAACATTTTGATCCCGGCTCTTCTGGCTTTCATAGTTTGCACTGAAAAGTCAGTTGTAATCCTAATGGGTTTTCCTTTATATGTGACTTGTTTCTCTTTTGCAGCTTTCAGCATTGTCTCTTTGTTTAGTACATTTAGTGTTTTTACTATGATTTTCCGTGGAGAGTTTCTTTTCTGGTCCTGTTTGGTGTTCTATATGCTTCTTGTATTTGTATGGGCATATCTTTCTTTAATTTTCGGAAATTTTCCTCCATGATTCTGTTGAAGATCCGGTCCATGCCTGTGATGGCTAATCCTGGGTGTCAACTTGATTTGATCTGAGATTAACTGAAATGAAAGAGATCTTCTTGATTGGATCATCTAAAGCCGGAAGACACACCCTAAATGTGGGCGTTACCTTCTGATGGCAGCCAGTATAAAAGACCAAGGCAGAGGAGAACGCGGGGCTTTTTGCGGCTTGCCTTCTCTCTTGCTGGTGAGTTCGTCTTGGTGCTGTAGACTGAAGACTAGCTGATATTTTGGAATTTATCAGACCTTCAGCACCGGATTGGGACTACTGAGACATCCAGCCTTGTGGACTGAGCGACTACAGATTCTCAGCCTCTCCAGTGTGGTGCAGCCATTGTTGGACTACTCGGACTCTATCCTGTGAGCTAAGCTGATAAATCTCTATACATATTCATTCTACTGGTTCTGTTTCTTTGGAGAACCCTGACTAATACAATGCCATTATCTAGGGATTCTTCCTCTATGCCTAAGATTATTCACAAGTTTGGTCTTTTTATGGTATCACTCAATTCCTGCATATTCCATTCTTGTGATTTCTTAAATTTTTATAATCTTTGCTTGAGTGGTCTAGTTTGTCCACTTTATCTTCCAGTCTTGATAAACTCTGTTTTCCATTTCATTCATCCTATTGGTGAGGCTTTTTCCTGTTGTTTCTAATTGGCTTACTGAGTGTTTCACTTCCTTCTTTATATCAGCCTGAGTATTCGTCAATATTTCTATCTCTTTTCTGAATTCATTCATAAGTTTATCCCTATCTTTCTTCAGTTCTTTGATTTCTTTGTGTGTTCTTTAAATTCACTGAATTCTTTTATCATGTTTATAATTGTTCTTTTGAGTTCCATGTCCTGCATTATCTCTAGGGGGTTCTCATTGTGTTCCTCTAGAGGACTATTGGTATTTGGTGGGGATATGTTATTTTGGTTTTTCATGTTATTATCATTTTCTCTATGATTTTGACATGCCAATTTCTTTTGTAGTTTTTGATTCTTGTGTGAGACTCAAACCTTCAAGTTTAGGTCTGCTTTTTTTGTGAACTTGATGTGTCTTTGTGGTTTACTTTTTGGGAATGAAAAGCTGGTTTTCTAAGCTTCTGGTTCTCTCTTGATTTTATATTGGAGTGGCCAAATTGCTTTTGTCTTCAGGAGTTCCCACAGAGGCTCAAGTCAGATGAGGATCAGATGTTCTCAGGGTTTCTTCTAAGGTCTGGATCCCTCCAGGAAAGATTTTGGCCTCAGGAATTTGGTGGTTGGACTGGCCTGGGAGCTGGGCCCAAGAAAGATGCTGGTCTAAGGCATCTGGTGGCCATCTCACCCAGAGATGCAAAGGCAGATGGGGGCAAGACGTGGCCCAAGGGCTCCTTCAGACTTCCCTGAGGAGCTGGGTTGGCCTGGATGGATAGGAACAGGAAACAGAAAGGTCAGCCTCTGCATCCAGGAAAGAGGCTGGTGGTTGGTGCAGGGCTGGGCAAGTAGAGGGAGGTGAGGGCAGTTCTAGGCCCAGAGTGCTCCTGGAGACCTGAGAAGGTACTGAGTTGGTCTGGATGCAAGGGATCATGAAGCAGTGGTGTTTCCCAGGGTGCCTGGGGCACCAAGACAAGGAATGGGACAGGACCCAGGCTACGAGGAGAGACTTGCGGCAGGGGAGATGAGAGGGTGAATGAGGCTTGGGGAGTTATGGCATGGAGGGTGGGATGGACTTACCCCAGAGAGCAGCCTGAGGGTTGGAGAGAGGCCTGTGGGTCCTGCAGGCCCAGGGAAGCAGAGGGAGGTGAGGGCGATGCCAGGCCCAGAAGCAGTGCTCCTGGCGACCAGAGAAGGCACTGAGTTGGTCTGGATGAAAAGGATCAGGAAGCAATAGTGGTTCCCCAGGTTTCTGGGGCCCCAAGACAAGGAATGGGACAGGACCCAGGCTAGGAGGAGAGACTGGCAGGGGAGATGGGAGGGTGAGTGAGGTTGGGGGAGTCAAGGCGAGGAGGGCGTGAAGGACTTACCCTGGAGAGAGGCCTGCGGGTGGGAGAGCCTCACTATATACATTTATATTCTCAAAAGTATTTAAGAGTTCCTGCCTTGCTATATCTTTCATATACGTAGGAATTAATTTTTAGCAATCTGGTGAGTGAAAAGTGATATCTCACTGATTAATTTCTTTTTACTTATTTCTAGTGAGGTTGGATATTCTTTCATGTGTTTATTGGCCTTTATAATTTCTTTGTTCATTACCTTTTTGTAAATTTCATGTGTTTTTCTTTTGGATTGTCTTTTTCTCAGTGACTTATAGGAATTCTTTGTGTAAGAGATGGCCTTGATAAGCTATAGTTAATAGCCCATATTTAGCCTGCCACCTGTTTTTGTACAACTTGTGAGTTAAAAATAGTTTTTACATTTATTTTAGATGATTCAGAAAAAAAATTTATGGAAACTGAAATGTCATTTTCATTATGTGAAAATTTTATGAAATTTAAATTTCAGTATCAAAAAGCTTTATTAGAATATATGCAAACTCATTTATTTACACATTATTGATGCTTATTTTGTGCTGTGGTTGTAAAGTTGAGCAAGTATGATAGAGATCATATTGACGTTGGCTAATGCAGGGTTCACTGTGCACCTTTGGGGTGGTTATTGGTTCTTGTGTCCCTGAAACAAGGAATTGGGCAGATATGTGGGCAGTAGCAAGCAGAGTGAGAGGATTTTTTTTTAAGCCACACCTCCGGGGGAGGAGGCAAAGTGGCCCCAGCAAAGAGAATTTAGTAGCTAAAACAGACCCTCTGTACAGAGCTGGGGTTTTGTGTCACATAAAGCAGGCTTTCTTGCTCATTTGCATATCACTGACTTTTTTGGACATGCTCTGTTGCATGTAGTCCTGGGTACAAGTTCATGCATTGGATGTCTCATTAACATCTTAAGTCTTCACCCAGGGGTGTGAGGTTTAGTATGAGCCAGAGTGGCAGTGGGGATTGTAGAAGATCCTCTCTGCCAACTGGCTTTTTCATATGCTGATTTTGTAATGCTTTATTTAAGGCCTTCTGGACCTCACTCTCCTCCTTACTGCCCTGCTTCAATATTGCCTTCTAGATTAATCCTTGGTCTGTGACTTTTATTATAGGTATTTTCTCTCATTCTGTATACCCTGTCTTAAAACTTGCCTTTTGGTTTTAGTACTCAAATTTACGTTGAATAGGTTTAAATTTTAATTTATTCATTGTTATTATTTTCACCCTACATGTTATTTCAGGAATCTTTTCCTACTCAGAGATCATAAATATATTTTTCCATATTTTCTTCAAATAGTTGTAATAATTTTCACGTCTAATTTTAATACATTTTGATTTGTTGTCTATCAGTCTCTTGGCAAAATATTATGATGTGAGAAGGACTCAAATTATTATCATTTTTCAAGTGGAGATAGTCAATTTTCCTGCCGTATTTGAAGGGTCTTTTTCTAGTAATTTCAAATGCCAACTTCTCATGAAGATTCTTTTATTTACATATATACCTTTTCTGGTTTCTTTGTTCAGTTCTTATTTGATTAACTATTAATGTATCTTTTGGGTCCAAATGATTCTTGTTTGTCCTGCCATTTAGTATTTGTATACCTACTTTTTATTGTTTCCTGGGAGAATTAATACAAGATGTAGTATTCTTAGTAAGAGTCTCATTATGACAAGCCCGAGGGAAGAAATAGTGCTTTGAGTTTTGCATGTTGCACATACTGTCATGGTTTTAGCTTAGTAGCATTTTTTTTCCTTAAAAATTTTGATCTCAGGTTTTTCTTTTCTTTGCCATTATTATGAGTCAAACAATATAGAAAGGATTAGGTGTTCACAAGTTTATAGTATTATGCTAAGTACTTTAAAAATATTTATTATTTTTATTTTATGTGTATGAGTGTATTGCCTACATGTGTGTAGGTGTACCCATATCATACAATTCCTGCAGAGGTCAGAAGAGGGTGTCAAATTCCCTTGGAACTGGAATTACATACAGATGGTTGTTAGTTGCCATGTGGATGCTGGGAACTGAACCCAGATCCTCTGGAAGAGCAACCATTGCTCTTAAGTGCCAAACCATCTCTCCAGCCTCATATGCTAAGTACTTTTTAAAAAGATGTTTATGGATTGGAGATGTAGCTTAGTTGATGTCGTGTTTATCTAGCATGCATGAAGACCTGGGCACAGTCCCTAGCACTCCAGAAGTTCACGGTCCTCCTTGACTACATAGTGAGTTAGAAGCCAGCCTGGGACATATGAGCACCCCCTCCCAAG
>NW_008349234.1:1397968-1406612 GCF_000622305.1 Nannospalax galili | reverse complement strand
TGTGTGTGTGTGTGTGTGTGTGTGTGTGTGTGTGTGTGTGTTTTCAGTAAAAAACAAAATGTTATTCAAGTATAAGTTTTTGAAAGAAACATGTTTGAGGCATATTTAGATAATTGAGGATCTTTTGACTTAGTACTTTATTTTTTTCCATCAATGTCATTATATTTAAACATACTTAGTAGTCAGAACAAAAGTTGTGTCTTTTCTTGAGGACAGGAAGGGAAGATTTGGTTTTCAGTCCATTAGTATCTGCCATTCTGTATTTGTAGAGGAAGGAATAAGATTTTATTTATTATGAACCAATGTGACATAAAATAAAATTTCTTTTTTATCTTTGAAATTTCTACATTTTTATATATGAACTTGAGTGAAAAATAATCAAGTTCATAGGTATATAGTAGTTATTTCTTCAGTATCTGTTTAGATATCTGAAAACAGAAATCAGAGGTTGAAAGAAAGCCAATGTTAGGAGAGCAAAGAGACAGATTAGAAATTGAACTGTGTTAAAGTTTTATCTCTTCTGATGAGCGATCCTTTATGCTTTTAAGTGTTATATGGCATGTCTGTTGGATTTGAGTTTTAGCTGCTTTGTAGATTTATGTTTAGAAAGAGAATGAGTAGGTTGGAGGTGGGAACAGGTGGATAGATTCAAGAGACATCTAGGAGGCAAAAAAAACAACAGTATTTGGTGATTGTGTCAAACTTCCAGCACTTTGGCAAAATACTTGAGAGAAACAACTTAAGGGAGGAAGGATTTGTTTTGTTCACAGTTTCTGAGTTTTTATTCCATAGTGTTGGTAGACATGGCAGAGCAGTACAACTCATATCATGGCACCCAGGAAGCAGAGAAAGAATACCTACACTGGTGGGATTTCTCTTTATCTCTTTCCCCTTTTATTTATCTGGGCCCCTAGCCTTTAGGGTAGTGCCACCCATATTCAGAGTAGTTCCTTCTCCCCACACTTTAGCTAATCCCTTCTGGAAACATCCCACAGTTGCATTCAGAGGTGTGCTTTACTAACCCCAGGTACATCTCAATCCAATCAGGTTGTCTATCAAGATTAGCTATCATATTGATGAATTCATCACAGTAGAGAACTCTGATAGAGATAGTTACGTTTGAAGGAGAAAGAGGAAGGTTAGAATTTATGTTTGGCTGTTTTAAGTCTGAGTCTAATTGAGACATCCAAGTGAGATTTGAAAATGGCAGTTGTTACATAGACCTTTCCAACTTAGAACAGATAGATGAATAGGGGTTCCCTGTAGAATAATGGATTTGAATCTGTGTAAGGGAGAAAAACAAATGTCAGGACTAGTTTCAATCTGTTAAGGGGAAATATATATTTATCTCATAGGGTTTTATTGAAAATTGAATGGTTACATTTGTAAAAACACTTAGCATATTGCCTGACACATAATAAAGTGCGTATAACTATCAACCATTTTCATTAGTGTTGGCTCAGTCTAAAAAGTAGCTTGGGTCAGAAAACAGTAGATTCCTTAAACTGTATTCCAAACTACATCAGTACCACTTACTGTTTTCTTCTTGAGCTTGCTTTTATTATATAAATGTGTTAATTTTAGAGCTGGCCCATAAAGTCTACTGCATACCAGATATGAACATACCAAGATGAAAGGGCTTTCAAAGATATTCTTTGAACATCTTTATAGTTCGGTCTATTTTATATCATATAAATAACTAATGTACTACATGGCAGTGCTGTAATACAGATATGTATAATTGCTCTGACTTTATTGCAATACTGTGCTTTATTACATGATTGCGATGTGCTGAGGTGGTGTGGTGGAGAGAACAACTGACTCTACATCGTTACCCTGAAAGTCTATATAGACAGGAGGAAATTATATTTATTGCATTTTCAGTGAAAGGATGTTGCCAAGTGAGATGGTGCACACCTTTAATCCCAGAACTAGGGATGTAGAGGCAAACTGATCTCTGCGAATTTGATGCCTGCTTGGTATACATATCCAGTTCTAGGCCAGCCTGGGCTACATACTGAGACCCTACTTCAAAACAAACAAAAAACCCAAACAAAAGCAGAGGATGTTGTGAACAATGATAGTTGAAGATTCCAGGTATTTAATGTGTGCTTACTGTATGTCGTATCATGGTAAGTTTATATGCATAACTGCAGTTTTTCACAACTGTAAAGGCATTACTAGGTCAACTTCACAGGTAAGGAAACAGAAATTCAGAGAATTTAATTTTACCAAATCACACAGATAGTAATAGTTTTAAAGACTTGAGTTCAGCACAGCTCTTCAGGACACCACACACCATTAAAAATGTCAAATACATAGTCTTGTGGAGGGATTTAGATTTATGCAGAGTAGATGGCATTAACAAGTTGATGATGTTTTGGTGCTACCTGAGTTTATGAGAGTATGTTAGAGTCTCACAGTTCAAGTTATAGGAAAAATTGAATAAGAATAGCTTGATATAAGGAGTTAGTGAACTTTCTGTAAAGGTAAAATGCTAAGGGTAAAATATTTTACCCTTAGCACGTCGGGTAGTAGCCAGAGATAGTGTTGTTTTCTTCAGTAATTCATTTGTCAATAAGGATCTTACTATCTTTTATCTCTCCACACTAATTTGGATAATGCTAATTTAAATCCTATGGTTTATTTTCTCTGTGCTTACAGGCAGGCAGCCAGTGTATCCAGGAGCACCATAGGTCTTTTTCCATGTCTAGGGAAAGTAAGACCTCTGTGCTAGAAGCTCTTTCTAATAGGCTCTACTGCATTTCATTCTATCAGATTTTGCCCTTCATCACTCTCAGAAAGAAGCCATCAATAAATCATTCGCTTCGGCTAAACTTCATGTCTAATTCTCAGTCTTCCTATTATTTGACCTAAAAACATTTGATTTTCCTTCCTCCATGTGACTTCTGTATTTTTCTCCGTCTGTATCATCATCTTCTCTGCTCGTTCCTCCCTATGCTAGTAGCCCCTGTATGTGTTGGATTCAGTTCCAAGCTTAGTCCTTTGATTTCTTTCTTCTCTTTTTTTTTTTGTGTCTTTCTGTTACCTGTACTGGCTTATTTGGAGGATCTGATAGTTTCCTAGTATAGATGTTATATCTGTACTGATTATTCAACTGAGGATTTATGTGCTAGTGGTGTATATGGAAATCCTTCTCTAACTTGATACACATTGAGCACCTCTTACCTAAAAAGCTTAGAACCAGAAGGATTTCCTATTTTTTATCTTTTTTTTTTTTTTTTGGTCTTTTTGAGACAGGGTCTCCCTGTAGCCCCAGCTGTTCTGGAACTCACTATGTAGGCCAGGCTGGCCTTGAACTCACAGAGATCTGCCTGCCTCTGCCTCCCAAGTGCTAGGATTAAGGCATACGCCACCATGCCCGGCTATTTTATCATGTTTTTAAATACTTAAATACAGACAGTGAGGAATAGGACCCAAGTCTAAACATGAAATTTGTTTCATATACATTTTGTATACGTAGCTTGAAGATTGTTTACATTGTTTTTAATAGTTTGTAAATGAAACAAAGATACACAGTGTGAAATTTTCTACTTGTGGTGTCATATTGGTGCTCAAAAACTTCAGGCAGTAGTGCCTTTTTGATCTTCAGATTAGTAAGATTTAGCCTACACGTTCAAAACAGCTCTCCATGCTCTTCTCCTCTCTAAACCAATTGTCTTGCAATCTTTTCTGTTTTAGTGAATTACAAATTCAAGCTAGCTTTAAAAAAATGGAATTTCCCTTGACTTCTTTCTTAGTCTTCTGATAACAAATTCTTTCTGCTGTATCATCAGAATATTTCCAGAATGTGACCCATTAAATCATGTAAAAGTATCATTGGACATGATGATGCATGTCTGGTCAGCAGTCAGGGAGGCTGAAGCAGGACGATCACAACCTCAAAGGAAGAATATTTTTTTATATTTTATTTATTATTTTTATGTGTATTTGTGTATTTTCTGCATGTCAGTAAGTGCACCCATGCCTGCAGAGGCTAGAAGAGGCTGTCGGATCCCCTGGAACTGAGTTACGCACAGTTGTTAGCTGCCATGTGGGTGCGGGGATTTGAACCTGGGTCTTCTGCAAGAACAGCCAGTGTTCTTAACTGCTGAGCCATCTCTCCAGCCCCTGAATAATTTTTTAATTGATTTTTTTGTGTGTATTTCATATAGAACATCCCAAACAATCTTTATACCTGCATCCCAAGTGGCACCCTCCCATACCCCCCCCCCACACACACACACTGGAGCCCATATACTCTGTCATTCCTGTTACTGTCCACTATGTTATCAGTGCCCCCAGCCGTTCCCCAGTGCAAGTCCATCCACTGAGTTTAGTCAGCCTATCTAAGGTCCCTTGTTTTAGGAAGATCAGCTGGGAAGAATAAATTTTTAAAAATCATTTAGAGAATCAACATAGTGGAAGAAGGAAAAGATTTTTCTTGGACTTGTTCAGTCATTTTCTTTTGTCTTTCTACATCTTGATTGCTTTTATAGTAAATCACTAAATATTGAATATTCCTATGTTTGGTATTATAAGACTGTTTTTGTCCATATATACCTGAGTTAAAGCTGTATACTATGAGGTAATTCTTCTTGCTAGTTTCCTCTTTGAAATGGGAATAGAAAACCTATTATTAGTGTTTCTTAGTATTGAAGACATTATTTCATATTATTTGCATATTATTACTGGACTTAACTTACTATACTGAATAAAAAGAAAACATTCTCTGATTATCTAAAATCCAAGAAAAACAGATTTTTAAATCTAGCACTGTAGTTGGACAGTCATATCTTTGCTTTTCTTGTGTGTGCATGCACACATGTATGTGTGTTTGTGCATATGTATGTACCTATGTGTGGTGGCCAGAGGTTGGATACCTTCCTCAGTCATTTTCCACCTCATTTTTTGAGATGGTCTCTTGGGGAGATTGGTTGTCTCTGCTCCCTCTGCTCTGGGATTACAGGTGTGTTCTGCTGCACCTGACTTTTTACATGGTTGCTGGATGAAGATTTCAGGTCATCCTGCTTTAGTGGTAAGCAATTAACTGAGCCATCTTCCCAGTCCTAGTCCCATCTTTTTTTTATTTCTACCATTATGCTACTAGGGTTAGTAAAGGCAGCAGAATGCTTGAAGTAAATCTTTTAGAGCAAATTCTGACTTCAGAGTCACAAGCCTAATCTCCCTTCTATCAGGAGTAAAGCAGTAAGTATTGTGCAAGTAAGTTGACTTGCCTGACAACTGAAGGCCTTCAGTTTCTCCATTAATGTAGGTTTAAGTAGGAGGTCTTACCTGTACTGAAGGAATTGTGTGTTAAGCAAAGTAAAAACATTTAAAGCACTGCATGTCATTGAGGAGTTGATCTTTCGGTCCGAGTTTTATGGATTCTATAAGCATACCACCACTACTTCAAAGAGCTTGGAATTTTCTTCTAGACTACCCTAGGCACTTGTGAATTTATTATTTTCTGAAAATCTTAAATTATTTACTTTTACTTGAGAAATAATCTCAACTCCTGTGATTAGTCTGCATTTGGAGAAAGACTTGGTTAAAGTCTCAGTCTTTTTTCTTTATTTATATTTTAAAATTACAATTTATTTGTGTATGTTCATGTGTGTGTGTGTGTTTGTGTGTGTGCACGTGCATGTGAGCATGCAATGGTGTGTTGTGGAGATTAGAGGACAACTTTCAGGAGTGGGTTCTCTTCTTCCACCATGTGAGTCCCAGAGATTGAATTCATTCATTAGACTTGATGGCAAGTATGTTAACCTGTCAAGCTATCTCACTGGCCCCAAAGTCTCAGTCTTAGAGGAACAAATTACACAAATTTATTGCAGTGTATTTATGACTTAATTTTAATAATTCAAAAAATTAAAACTTTGTAGATGAGTATGACCATATCAAAATTGGGAATTATTTTTGAGGCAGGGCCTTACTATATATAGCCCCAGACTGGCTTGGAATTTACAATGTAACCCAGGCTAGCCTTGATTTTTTTTCTGTTTGTTTTCCATTTGCCTTATCCCACCCCCACTACCTCCTCAGCGGGATTATAGGTATGGGTTACCATTCCTGTATAATACTGGTATGGTATATCTCTTTTGTCTTAATACCATTGGCTTTCCTGCTTGTAACTGTTTCTTAAACCACTTTTTGTCCACTTTTATTCCGTGGGTTGCTTTATTGATATTCTGGCACTCTGTTGATCCTGAGATTCTAATATTATTTGAAGCAACCAGGCATGGTGGCCTGCACCTATAATGACAGTAATTGGGAGTCTTAGGAGAGTTGCCAAGGCTTCCAGGAAGCTTGAGCTACATACTGAGTTCCAGGACAGAATTGCTGTAGAGAAAGATTGTATTTCAAAAACATCACATAGATATACACTCACACACATACATAATTTTATGAAAATTTGTATTAATTTATTTTTATCATTAAGGAAGACAGTGCCAGTTTGTGGAAATATTTGTAAATAAATCACACTACTTTCACATATTTTGATATTAAAACAATATAATGCCTAGATGTCATTTTATACATGTGGAATAAATCAGAAATGTGTAAATTATGACATTCCTATATGAATGTTGCTCATTGTAATTATGAAAGAGAAGGAGAGTACTTGTTATCTGATATCTGATACAAAATGTTATAGATTCTGAGAAAGTCCATCTTTATTCCAGTATTTTGGAATGTTAGGACTTCATAATCTTTAAATCTTTTTTTCCTCTGTGGAGACATCTGGTTCATTTGACTTATAGAATTTCTCATAGTCTGAATTTTGTTGTTTGTGTGCTCAATATACTCTTCTGCCCTTGTTTTTCTTAAAAATTGATGGCTGTATCTTTTTTGACTATGTACTTAGGAAAAACTAAACATTTTAGTCTGTCCTTTGTTTTCCTAAAAAAAATTGACAGCCTGCTTCAGAGTTTTGACCAGAGTAGCTCAGTATCTTTGGCAAAACTTTATTGGTTATTTTCGTATAGTCACTTGTCTTTTTTTCCCCCACTGTTTTAATGTTACTAGCTATTGATCTTATACGTTATTAATTCATTGAATTAAGAAATGGTTATATTCTAATTCCATCCGCTTCCCATGTATTGTTTGAAATAGTTTTATAAAGAGACCCCTGCTATGCACTCTTTGGCTGCCTGTATAGTTTACCTAGGAACTGCAAGGTGAATGCTTGATTCTTTACAGTTCCCCAGTTTTCATTGAATTGGTTCCCTGTCAGCATTTGAAAGTGACTTATTTATTTATTCTTTTTAAAGCGTCATTATGATTTCGTGGCCAGAGAGAACCTTTAGTTGAGTTCTTTTGACATGGCCGTAGTTGAGAATCAGTTTTTGATGGTTTTCTTACTGTTGGGTATGCCAAGATGTTCCAGGTTCATGTAGCATGTTTCCTTTCTTAGGGCAGCAAGTTCTTTAAGAGGTTATAGTTTCTTTCAATGAGGGATGGCATTTTAGAAAGTTTACTTATATATTTATTGTGTTTATGTATGTGTTTATGTATGTATTGTGTTTATGCTTTGCGGGCCTGTACCTGTTTGTGCCCATAAAAATGAAGGCCAGAGGATGACATCCTGTGTTTTATTCAATTGCTTCTACACCTTAGTTTTTGAGACAAGGCCTCTTACCAAACCTGGGTCTCATCAGTTTGGCACTATCTAGCCACTGACTTCCCGGGATCTATGTATCTCTGTTACCCTGACGGCCATGCTTGGCCTTTTACTTGTGTACTGGGGATCTGAATGAACTCTGGTCCTCATGCTTGTACAGCAAGTACTTTGTGCCCTGAGCCATCCTCCAGTCCCAAGATGGCATTTTAACATCACTATCTGGACACTAAGGATTGTCAGTAGTACTGTTAAGTCATTGATAATAATAAGCATTTTCAGTAACAGTGCTAAAACATCACTGTGGTTTTTATAAGCTGGTATTGATGTTTCTAATATATATTTGATGATTATATAACTTACTCTGTATCACATCATACTTTCTTTTTCTCTGTACATTAAGTATTCTGATGCTCAGAATATAGTAGAATTAGCATTTCCCATAACTATTCAGTTGCTTTATCTCTCTTCATAGATACGGTGGTCTAAGAATAGTAATACCACCAGTTACTAAAATCAGTTTCTTTGTTTATGCTGTGCATTCTTTCCCCAGTTCGGTAGTTGTAATGGTCAGATCACGTATCTAGTACATACTATAATGTCTGTCTTGATTTTACAAGCAATTGCATATTTAATGCTTCCTACCAATCTTTGCTTTGATGTTTCTCTAGTGAGCACTTTGGTAGCTTAAAATTCATTTTCTAGTAGAGCTTGGAAGATACCATGGGAACAACATTTTCTGAATTTTTACGTGTTGATAGTAGCTTCTCTAGTGTTAATGAATATAAAATCCTTAGGTTTTATAAAAGAATGTCCTAGATTTTCTTTTTTTATTTTAGTTTATTTCTATCATCCTCTTGCTAATTTGTAATATTTTCACATAAATGCCAATATAGTTTATCCTTTACAAACAAAACTTATTAAGTTTTATAGACTGTATGTCTTGGTCTATTCTAAATTGATAATTTCACATATATAGGGTATATTTGAAATATAATTTCAAATATATATATACATATA
>NW_008349234.1:1370732-1397939 GCF_000622305.1 Nannospalax galili | reverse complement strand
TAACGTATAAAACACATCCCTACACCCACACTTGTTTGGGAAAAGCTTTCTTGAGTTATAATTTTTCTGTTCCTTTAGTTTGATTTTCTTCAGGGGACTGTATTTCTCTTTTGCTAAATCATCTTTAGATGCTTATCTTTAATATTTCTCACTTTCTTATAAATCCTTTTAAGTGCCTGCTCTTATTTATTAAAAATCTCCTTCTTGTTATGTTCTTTTTTATATTATGGCCATTTTATTTAATTTATAATTCTTTCTCGGTTTCTGTCTTCTTATTACTGAATTTTTCTGATTTATATTGCTCTTAGATGTATTATTTAAGTTCCCTAATATTTTTACTCTTTAAAATTTCACATTACAGTTGAATAATGCGCTTCTTCCAATGCTACTTTATTTTTTTTTGAGACAGGGTCTCATTATGTAGCCCTAGCTGACTTGGCATTCGCTATGTAGAATAGGCTTCTCTCAAACTCATAGAAATCCTCCTGCTTCTGCTCTTGAGTGCTGGGATTGAAAGAGTAGAACACATGCTCAGTGTTTTCCTTTCTGAAGAAGCCTGTCTGGTGTACTTTAACTTAATGTAGGGATATTATGACCCTGTGTTCTGCGTGTATTCTTTCTTTTCTTCTCTCTCTGGCCTTTGACCTAATGCTTTCTTATTGATCATTTTCATTTGAAATAGATAAAAGCATAAGGAGGCATATCATGATTGAGTTTCTAACTCTAAATAGCTTTTTGCCTTTTTGTGTGTGTCAAGTGTTGAAAATATCATAACTTGCTTCCTAAGATTTCCTGATCCCATTTTCTCTCATATTTTTAATTAAAATTTATTTTATTTTTATTTTATTATTTATGTGCATGTGTGCAGGTGCCCATGGACGCCAGAAGAGGGGATCGATTTCCGTGGAGCTGAAATTACAGCAGATTGTGAGCCACCTGATGTAGTACTGTTAACGGAACTCACTCAGGTTCCCTGCGTGAGCAGTGCTTGCTCTGGGCCATCTCTCCAGCCCTCCCTTCTTACATTTTGGTCCAGACCTTTTCTTTTATCTCTTTTCTTTGTCCCTATTCTATATTTTGACCTTTTTTCTAGAGCTTTCTTTTTGACATGGATCCCTGGCTTTGCAGTTCAGTTTAAGAAAGCATATTGACTATACTGTTCAACCTTTTCTGAACTTTATGCTGCAGGCACCTGCAATCACTGTTAATTAGAGTGAACAGCTATCAAGTTAACTTTGGACTTGCACCCTGGTGGTTACCAGTTTTGTAGCTTTCCCTCTGTTTTGTATGTGGAGATGCTCACAATCCCCAGGTCTGTGGCTCCTGTGCTTTTGTTTTTCTTCCAAGTTGTACTTTAGAGTTCGTGAGAGTATCTGTGTACAAAAGAAAAACCCAGCTGTTCTCTTCCTACTATACTCTCCAATCAAAACACTTCTCTAGAAGATGAGTGTGTGTGTGTGTCAGGGTCTGCCTCCTCACCATGCAGTTCTCTAATTCTCTGACAACATCAATTCAGTACCCTAAAATTCAATTCAATTCTGATACTCCCTGGAATTAGACAGATCCCATAGGTAAAGGACTAAATCTCAAAAGATCGCCATGAATTTCAGATGCTAGTCACAACTCCATGCTTCTGATACTTTGACCAGCTTTAAATACGGATTTTTTGAGGAAAGATGAGAGTGGAAGGGGCTGTCAGGAAGGAATAGCATAACCCTACAGATTTTAAACTCTTGTTTCCATAACCCCTTCCTCGGGTTTGATCTTGCTAGAATGGTCCATAGAACTCCCTGAAACACTTTACTTGTGTTTACTTCTTCATAATAAAAGGATATAACTGTGCAGGGTGTGGTGGCACATGCCTTTAATCCCCGCACTCAGGAGGCAGAAGCAAGCAGATCTCTACAATATCAAGACCAGCCTAGTCTATATAGCAAGTTCCAGGCCATCTGAGGCTAGAGGGAGACCCTGTCTCACCTCCCCCTAATAGTAATAATAAAATAAAAATAAAAGGATGTAACTCAGAAATAGAAGAGATACAGCAGGCAGGGTGCACAAGGGAAGAAACATGGAGCTTGCATGTGCTCTCAGGGGACATGGCCTTCCATGTGTGCAGCAGCCCTGAAGCTGTCTGGACCCTGTAGTTCAAGTAATTTTAAGAACACTTCATCACATAAACATGGTGGATTATTCAGTTTCCAGCCCCTTTTCTCTCCTTGAAGGATGATAAGTAATAGGATTGAAAGTTTTAGCTTCTTGTCATGACTTTGGTCTTTCTGGTGTCCAATTATTAGCTAGGAGCTCACTCATTAGAACAAAAGATGCTCCTATCATCCAGTAAATTTGAGAAGTTAGGAATTCTTTGTGGTAAGAACCAGGCCAAAGAGAAGTAGAGATTCTTTTTAAATTTTTAAAAAATATTTATTTACTTGAGGGGGGCAGTGTGCCTGCACCATGGTGTCATACGCAGATTAGAGGACAACTCAAAAGAGTCAGTTCTCCAATTGGTCTTTGCCCAAGATTTATCTACATAGCACACAGTAATTAAAAGTACAAGACTGGTGGAACTAACCTTCTTGAATATTTAACAGACATACTTTGAGGCCTATACTAATTTGGTCAGAGGGACATAAAGGACAGTTTTTGCTCCTTGCCCTCCTAGGTCAACTAGTTCCAGGGGACTATGAGAATCTCTGAAAATGTCTTGTAATTGTGGTGGGTCACCTGTCCTCTTGATCAAGGAGGCCAAGGAGATCCCCACGAGATGGACTTGAACCAGGGTCCAGTCTACAAAGAAGAGGGTCAACACAGAGAAATCATTTCCTCCATGCTTCCAAGTGAAGCCAGCCATGGTTGAGTAGGACCTTTTACTTATCTTCACATAGGCGGAACTGGTAAAAGAAAGGAGCCAGGGGCCCCTCCCAAGCCCGTGTGACCCCTGAGGAACAGATGCTCAAATGGCCTTAAAAAAAAAATTGGTTTATCTGGGCCAACTGTATGACCTTAAACATCCAAAAGAAAAGTATAACCAAAGATTAAAGGGGCCAATATAATTTTTTAAGAGTCCGTATGTATAGCTAAAGGCTACATGACAACAATGCCAGATCAGAGATACCTTCTTTTGAGTTGTTGGCCAGGGTGGCCAGAGGGACTCCCAGATAGTAACCCAGCATAGAACTGGGAAAATGAACAGCAGACCCCAATCTTATCTAAAGGAATATTGACAACTGATTACTGCTAGATGAGGAACAGCTGATCTTCCTAAAACAAAGACCTCTAGATAGGCTGACTAGATTCACCAGATAGACAAGTAGTGGGGAACAGCTGGGGGTAACGATGTCACAGCAGACAGTAGCAGGGATAACAGAGTATAAGGGTTCTAGTGGGAGGAGGGAGGCTATGGGAGGATGCCATATGGAAAGTGGATGTACAGTTGAAGGAGATGGTTTGGGATGTTCTTTGTGATATACACACACAAAAAAATCAATAAAATTTAAAAAATGAATTATATTTGAGGAGGAAGCATAAAAGTTTACATCATGTTAATTAGTAGAGATGATAAACATTACCATTGAAATCTACCCGATGACTTTATAGACATACACAGGTGCCAAGGATTCGAGTGCAACCGATTATGACTAGTAATAATCAGATACATACAGATTAGAGATGCATGCACCAACATCTCAGTGTTATGAGCAAAAACAATGAGTCTTTCTGGAAGAAGCAGTATATTTTAAGATGAAATGGAGATCTTTTTTAAAGGTTCAAAACTCATTCAATTTTATGTCTTACAGGGCTTATACTGAGTTCAATATTGTATAACTGTATTAATTCAACAGCGAATCTAAAAATTTTATAGCCACTTTTGAAAGAGATATATCTTTGCTCTGGAAACTGTTACTGAGTATGTTAAAGCTGTAATGAAATGCTTCTTCTAAAATAAATAAATAAAAATAGGCTGGGGGGAGGGGAGTCCGTTCTCCCTCTCCACCACGTGGGTCCTGGGGATCGAACTCAGATTATCAGACTTGGCAGCAGGCACTTTTACCTGCTGAGCTGTCTCACTGGCTCAAGAACCAGAGACTCTTTTAGCAAGAGTTTAGAAGAAAAAAAAATGTGTGTGTGTGTGTGTGTGTTTCATCTTATAATCACACCTTGTTAACTGCTGTTGTAATTCTTGTCTATAGGTAATTGCTTTGTTTCTAATTTCTCTGACATTATTGATGTAGAAAATTTGGAAGATCTTAAAATTATTCTGTTACTGAGATTGTAAAATCTCATAGTTCTTTCTGTAATTCTTTGATAGGTCAGAGTACTAATGTCTATCTTCCATCATGCTAACTGACCTGTTTGAAATTTCTTGGCTCTTATGTACATTCTGTGCTTTTAAAGATGCTGGACTTCTACCAATTGTGTAGTCATCAGTTTATATGGACAGGTCCTCATAATGATTGTCCTACTATAAAACTACATGAAGCCAGGCGTGGTGGTGCATACCTTTAGTCCCAACACTTGGGAGGCAGAGGCAGGTGGATCTCTATTGAGATTGAGGACAGCCTGGTCTACAGAGCAAGTTCCGGGCCATCTAGTGATACAGGGAAACCCTATCTCAACCCCTACCACCAGAACAAATAAGCAAAGAAAAACACATGAATCAATCATACCATTAATTCAGAGAAAATCTAATGAGATAAAAAAACTAATCTGTTTTACTTAGGAGAATAAGAGTTATAACCTTTATAATAAAAATAGTATGAAACAGTTATATAATCATTCTATTATGCTATAGACTTTCAATTTTACTTTGAAAGTATTTCTTAGTCTACTTAAGCTAGCCTAGTACCCTCCTTATCCATGGCTTGCTTCCCACTCTTTCAGTTTCCCATGGTCATACGTGGTCCATACACAGAAAATTCCAGAAATAAGTGATTTATGAATATAAAGTTGCAAACCTTTCTGATAGCATGATGAATCTCACATTGTACTTAAAATTTTTTTTCTATTTATTTTTATTTTATGTGTATGGTATTTTGCCTATGTGTATGTAAGTGTACCCATGTCAAGCAAAGCCCGTGGCGGTCAGAAGAGGACATTGAACCCCCCGGAACTAGAATTACAGATGGTTGTTAGCTGCCATGTGGGTACTGGGAACCAAACCTGGGTCCTTTGGAAGAATAGTCAGTGCTCTTAACCAATGAGCCATCTTTCCAGCCCCTCACATTGTACTCTGTACTGCTTAGGATGTGAATCATTCCTTTGTCTCTCATAAGATATTTTTTTTGGGGGGGGGGACTGAGAATGAATATGAGAATGCATATTCAAAGTGCTTTCTTTGGCTTTCATACCAGAGTCAACACAGAAGACCTCTATGACCTTAGAAGGTGTGGAAATTACTCCCAAGTGGCAAGCAGCAATTGCATTTGCAGGGGACATCAGCTAAGTGTCCTGATCCAATTCAGTTCTGACAGTATCTACTTGGAGATGGCAGTAGATAGCATAGGTTAAAGGCTTTGTCACTAAGATTACTTCCAGCTTCTGCCACTATAGATGCTAGTCACAGTGCTCACTGTTTTATTTGTGCTTTTGTCCAATTGGCCATAAATTGAGATTTCTACATATAACAATTTATTTCTTTGTGTTCAAAGAATTTGCAGGACTTGTTAGCTGATCTCAGAGAAATAGTTTTAGTTTATTGTAAATGATATTACAAAAGACAAGGATGTGGAAATACATAGGGGAGTGTATTAATTACTTTTCTGTTCCTGTGATAGAAACACTGACCAAATCAACTTATACAAGGAAGAGTTTATTTGAGTTTACCATTCCAAAGGAGCAAGAGTCTGTCGTAGCGGGGAGGCATGGTAGCAGAGGTGGCTGGAGGAGGAGCGGAAGCTAAGTTCCACATCTTCAAGCAGGCACAGGAAGCAAGAGAGCAACTGGAGATCCAGCAAGGCGTAAGAATTCTCTAAGCCCACTCCCAGTGATATATTTCTTTAGCACAGCCACACCTCCTAAGACCTCCCAAAACAGTGCCACCAACTGGTGACAAAAATGTCCAAATACTTGAAGCCTATGGGGTACATTCTCATTCAGACCATCACAGGGAGATATGAAAGAAGGGATGCAGAGTTTCCATGCCATCTCACGACACCCTGCCCCCCAGGAACTTCCATGTGTTCAGTTATCTGGAAGTTCCCTAAATCTTATGGCAACTTCGTTGCATAGGTGTGACTGAAGCACAGACAACCAGGTCAAAATGGGACTTAATGCTAATAGACAGGGGCATGTTCTAAAGCAAATAGACAGGGCTGGGAAGCCCAGCAAGTCCTGTCTTCTTCAGCAGACTTCTTGTTATCTAAGCACCATTCCTCTCTCCAAAGTATAGGATAGAATTCTTCTAGAATAGGAGGGTCTTGTGTCCAATTACTGGCAAAAATAGATCAGGGAATTTCTTTATGGTCAGTTCCAAGACAGAAATGTGGGGGAAGATTAGAGTTTCTATAACTTACTTTGAGAAAGAGAAATTCTCATTTGAGAATTTGAGAGGAAGTTATATGCCAGGAACTAATAATATTCATATATATAATAATATCATAATAGTATCATATATATATATATATCATGATATCTTACTCCCGTCTCACTGAAACGTCATACCCTTTGAGCAGTATCTCACTTCCTCCCCCTGTTCTCAACAACCACAGTCTGCTCTTTCTATTAGTTCAACACTTTTAGCTTCCACATACAAGTTTGTATAGTATTTGTTTTTCTGGATTTGATTTAGTTTAGTTAGAACAGTGTATCCATGTTTACAAGATTTCTTGCTTTTTAAAGTTTGAATAGTAGAACATTTATGTATTGCGATTCCATGTTTCCTCTAGCCATTCATCCATTAATGGATGTTTCAATTGGATTCCAGGTCTTAGTTATTACAGATAATTCTGCAATGAACATGGAATTACCTCTTTGACATACTGATTTCTTTTCCTTAGATATCCCCCAAACTAAGACTGCAGATCATATGGAAGTTCAGTTTTTAAGTTTTGGGGAATCTTTTTGTTGTTTTCCAGAGAATCTAAAGTATATTCTGTCTGGTAAAACCTACTGTAGCCCCCTTCACACCCCTGCTTTTCTTTGGCTACTATTTATATGAAGCAGTTTTCCATTCCTTCTCTTTCAGCTTCTCTGTGTCCTTACAACTAAAGTGAGTCCCTATAGGCAGCATATGGTTGGGCGGTTTTTTTCTCTTCTTAAATTCGTTAGCTACTTTTTGTCTATTGATTGGAGATTAACATGTTTACACACTTATTGATAGGTAATGACTTACCTTCTTCTTCTTCTTCTTCTTCTTCTTCTTATTATTATTATTATTATTAATTTTCTGACTTTTGTGGTTCCTTTGTTGGTTCTTCCACTCTTGCTACTTTCTCCACTCCCCGCACCCCCTCATGCTAGTCTTTGATTTCTTCTCTGTGTGTCTACTACAGGGATTTTCTTTTTGGTCGTCACAAAATAGCTTTTAGTGTTTTAAGCTGATAACTTCAACTACATGTAAAAGCTGTATAATTATAGTTTCTCCTCTTATATTGTTGATAGCACAATTTATAATTTAAATTTACCATATATTCACCAACATTATTATAACTATTTTTTGCAGTCAGTGACTTTACTAATAATGCGTAAGTTTCATAAACGTTGATACATCTTCCATGGGAAGTTATTATTGAAATGCCGGCATTAATTTCCAGGCTACTGTTTTCAAAATGTGATAACTAATTATTTTTAAAAAATTTGTATCTTAACTTTTGTCTTATAATTAAAAATGATTATGTGCCATCCTTAGAGAATTAATGTGTTCTGAATTTGACTATCTTTTAATTTTTACAGTTTCACACATTTGTTTTCATGCCGTTAATTATTGTGTTTTCATTTCAACTTGACTTTCTTCTCTTTGCATTTCTACAAGATAGTTCTAGTGGTGATGAACTATTAGAACTTTTCATTGTGTGGGAGCTGGTGGAGCAGGGTAGCTCATACCTGTCTGTAATCAAGACAGCAGCAAAATGCAAAAAGTTCTTTGTCTTTGACATCTGAGAAAATAATTATAAGGCATCTTGGCAAATGCTCTTTTGGCTTCAAGGATCTGAATGCTCATTTCTCCAGCTTATGGAATTTCTCTATTATTATATTTAAATGGGCCTCTGCTCCTTTCTCTGCTTGTTCTAGAATACTCCTTATGCATACATTGGTCTGTTTTGTAATATTCCTTCATTTCTGTAGGGTTTCTTCAACCCCTTTTCCCCTTGCTTTTTGTTTATTCCATGACCTGAAGGCACTGATTTTTTTTTCTTATCTTTGACTGAATGTAGTGTTGTCATTCTCTGTGGAAATTTTGAGTTCGGTAGTTGCGTTCCTTAACTCAAAACTTTTTCTTTTTTCAAGGGTATATGCATGTGCTTCTGTGTGTTTGTGCGTGTTTACTCATCCTTGCAGATGAATCGACATAACAGAGGCTGATAATAGGGATGTCTTCCCTAATTGCTTCATCTTACTGAACTAGAAACTCGTTGTTTCAGCCGGCTGGCCAGCCCTAGTAAACCCTTGGGATCTGCCTGTCTCTGCTGCCTTAGCACTGGAGTTATAGACATGTGCTGCCACACCCAGATTTTATGTGGTTTCTGGGATGTTACTCAGGTCCTCATTCTTGTGCAGCAGACTTTATCCTCTTTGCCATCTCCCCAACCCCAGCTTCATTATTAATGTGACAGATACAAATTAAAATAAAAATCTTTAGTGTTTTGGGGGATAATGGATATTAATTCATGAGAGTGTGAGGTGGGAGAATTCCTAGACAGTTGAAAAGAAGACCAAAAACAAATTAAGCTTGATTTGACCCAGTTACAATATTGAGCTTTATAAAAGATATCCATAGAATTGTTTATTTGGAATGTGAAGTGCAGTTAAGAGGATTATAAACATATGTTTCCTTAAAAAATAATTTGACTTTTTAGCTCTTTATATGTTAACTAATTTTTTGATAATTTCATACATGTATATAATATATTCTGGTCATAGTCATCCCTCCACCCTCTCTTATCCTGCTTCCACCCCCACCAATACCTCACCTTCTCATCAAATCTCCATCCTTCTCTTTGTTTTGTTTTGTGATCCACTGGGTTTAACCTAGTCACCTGTGTGGGCATGGGTGTGAGGCTATTCTCTGTAACATGAGTAACTTACTAGTGACCACATCACTGAAGACAGTGACTTTCTCTCTTCTAGCAGCCCTTGACTGAGTTCAGCCCCCTTGGGCAAGGTGGTGCCCTATGAGCCCCTCCCCCACCAATGACTGAATGTTTACTGGCTAGTCTTGTGCACACCTTATGTAGGCAATACCAGCTGTTAGTTCATCAGTGCCTTGGCATGTCATGCCCATAAGATCCCCTATTGTTTAGCACCTAAGTTCTTTCTCTGCCCTCTTTCAACAATGTTCCCTAGGCTTTCGGGAGGGTGATATGGGTGTTCTGTTTAGTGCTGAGCATGTAACAACCACTTAACTCTTAACCGCTTTGACCAGCCATGATTCTCTTTCTTCATTAACCACTGTTTGCTCTAAAGAGAAGCTTCGTTGATCAAGGTCGAGGACAGCACTAGTGTATGGGTATAAATATGAATATTTAAGTACTTTGACATCATGTTTATTTAGCAAAACAGCATTTAGTAAATTTACTCTACCTAGTGCCTATGACCTCCCCAGCCATGGGCCTTTACTAGATCCATTTATAGGACATGAGCTCCCTCTTACAGAGCAGGTGTCAGATCCAGGCCAGCCTGATCTATATAGGAATTTCTGAGCCATCTGGGGCTACAGAAAGAGCTTGTTTCAAAGAAAAAAGATTAAAAGAATCCAATTTTCCTCTTCCCTCATATATCTGGAAATCACAATATTTTGTTTCAGATCTCGGTTTTTTAAAGACATGGACTTTGTTGTTTTGGGTTTTGGTTTTTGCTTAGTTCTTCTTTGGCAAGTACTTAGGTTTAGGGTAGTGTGATCACTGAGCCCTGTGTATCCATTTTGCCGGGAGATGTCTAGAGTAGTCTTTACAAGGGGACTTTCAGCTAGACAGCCAAGGGGTGATGCCCTAGCCCCCAATTTCTAAAAGCTCTCTTCACTTTGGCTTTTCATTCTCTGCTCAGTCTACTCCCTTTCCCCATGGTCTGAGTCTGGAAAGATCTTCCATGTAAACTTTAATCACCTCAGTGCTTCCCAGCTCTTGAAGATGAGAACCTTGTTTTCTTTGTGGTCAAATGTTCTTCAGTGGAATATTACACACACAGGCAGATTCACACATAGGCAGATTCACGCACACATAGATTCATACACAAGCATATTCATACACAGGCAGATTCATTCACACACACACACACAGATTCACACACAGATCCACACAGAGGCAGACTCACGTACAGATTCACATACACACAGATTCACACACACATACACACATGTACAGATTCACACCCACATGTATAGATTCACACCCACATGTGTAGATTCACACACAAAGATTCTTATACATACACACATGCATAGATTCACGTGTGTACACACACATGCAGCGATTCACATACACCCAGAGTCACACATATGCACACACATACATACGGAGTTAAAGTAAAGTCTACCAGTACCATGTACAAGGCTTCCTATGTTACCATCAGAACTCAAACAGCACCAAACACTTTGGAGATTATGGGCTTGGGGGCAAGAGAAACTTGAGGGAGTTGTTCACATTTTACATGTTTATATTTTGAAGGAAATCAACAAAGATCCATAATAAGAAATGTTCTTGGAACAGGGAAGGAATTTGGAGAACTGAAAGTAGGGTGTGTCTTCTGCTCTGGTTGGATTTTAGATAAAAGCACAAGGAAGTCGTGGGGAAGCGATGAGAGGGAGACAGGTGCAGAGGAAGGAGGAGCTGTGCTGGGCGTGCCTGGGTGGGTGCTGTCGGGCAGAGGAAGCCATTTTGACATTTTATATCTACAGATGATGACATTCGAAAGAGACTACCAGAATGCTCTACCTAGAGCTTGTAAGATAGTTGGAGAGATATAACTTAAACATAATGCGTAAAAAGAAGAGAAGAAGGTGTATCGGGTTGATTTCATTATCAAAGTTTCCAAGAAATTATTTTCCTTGGCAAGAATCTTGCAAAGATCTAGAGCTTCCAGGCTATAGGCATGTTAAAAGCGAGTTTCAAGATCCTAAATGCCTAACTCAGAGTAGTCTTATAGAGCAGACTTCAAGTCCCAGGCTCCTGGGGTTGGTGGAACTCTGCCTTTCTTGACATTAAGTCTTTCTGTCCAGGTTCAGGCTACTGCCTTTGACAGATCTAGGGGACTGGTCTATGAACTCCACATATCCATTCTGTAGATTTCCATACGACATCTTTTCCATGCATGCAGAGGAAGTGATGGGCTATGAGTGAGAATTCTGATTAAAAGTCCCTCCTCCAGCGGCAGGTTACCTCCTCTTCATCATGGTATTAGGTTACTTTTACTGGGACTATAAAATCATTTTATCTAGGTCATTTAGGAGAAGTGAGTTTTCAGGGCGTTGACTTAGAAGCTAAAAATAAAATGAGATTAGCAGTAATTAGTGAAGTGGGTGTAATTTCATACCTTTGGCTACAATCATTTCCCGAGGTGGTTTACACTTGACTTTCCAATGCGCTATATTCCCTCTTGAAAGAAAGTACGCATTCCCTACTCCCTACAAGGGCAATTTAAAGAAAACTACAGTAAACATAAGCTAATGTAATGACAGACTATATAGAATGCTCTGTTTCCATGGACTAAGCCACTAAAAATACTCCTGCTGTAACAATGCAAGCAACAGGGGTTATAGGGGTAATCAGTTGGTTACCCCTATAACAGCTGTGCCACTTCAGCAACAGGAAGTACTTCTTGTCCCACAAGTTGGTATTGTAGTGTGCAAGGTCTAAAGCTGGGGAATACCATTGCTGGCTTCTATCCCCATGCTGCCTGCATCACAGCTTCCAGCACTATGAAGAATTAGAGTTTAATTTCAACCAAGCAGATAACTCATTCTGAGATGCTACTGCTTAGAGGCAATTTTGCTTCAATTTCTTTGTCTCATTGTGTCAAAGAAAAAAATTCTTGCCTTTGTTATTTCAAGTAGCATTGTGTTTTCTCTACATGTTTATCTGGTATTTCAGATATAACTTACATAATAAGATAAAACCAAAGTAATATTTGAACTGGGTTGTATTTTAAAAATATTTGTATACTACAACAAAAAATATATCTGCCTATCACTTGAAGTATCTTTCAATTTGCTGAATTATTTACAAATCTGATGAACTTAATGGGACGTTTTAGTAAGTTGCTGAGGTCATAAGGGACTCATGTGAAATTTTTCTGTCAAGTCATTTTCTGTTTTCACCATGGCTATATTTATGGACTCAATTGGTGTTATTCCCATGGTACCTACTAGCTAACTCTTCTGATGCATGTGATTATAAATATATATGAAAGTTCATATATATGATTTTATTTACTTAAATTTACTCAAGCAGCTGTCTATCATATAGATACTACTTTAGGTCAGAGTGAAGGAACTTTGAAATTGTTAGCATTCTTTTATTACATGTGAAATAAAAGTGTGTGTGTATGGTGGAGGGGGAAATCACCTGGATCTCCATAGGTTTGGGATGTGGATGTGGGTGTAATTATCCCTACAAGAATAAAACCAATGATTTACATAGGGAAAATCCTCAAATACTTTAATGATCCAGATTATAATAAATGAAAACAGGTGATAAGCACAGGTTTGTGATACAGATGTCATCAGAGTAGATATTATATCAAACTCATTATCTGTCAATGCCATTTTTCATTTTATGCAGATGGAGGAAGCGAGGAACCACCGGATCGAAGACAGTCAAGTGTAGATTCTCGCCAAAGCCGCTCTGGGCAAGGTAAAAAAATTTTTTAACATTAGTCATTCCTTTTAGCTCTCAATTTGGGGATTGGAGTTTTGCTGGGTCTTGTTTAGAGATTGCCATTTCTCACTTAGGATTTAAATGATGTAATCAAGTGTGCCCTCATGTAATTTTTAAGATGATATTAAGGTTTAAATCTTTTCTAAATACCTAGCTACCACTTTTGGAAAGTAACATTAAAATTTCAACACTATTATTTGTTATAATATAGTCAGGTACCAGTTTGTTTTTCTCTCTCTTTCCCCCCTACTCCCCCTTCAAGTTGACCTCAAACTATGTAACTGAAGATGACCTTGAACTTCTGATTCTCCTGCTGCTTCCTCCTAAGTATTAAGATTAAGATGACAGTTGTGCACCACTCCATCCCTGCTGGGGAGTGTTCCCAGGCCTTCATGATTGCTAATCAAGCACCCCACGAACTGAGATGCATCCCCAACCCCCATGTACTGGCTTTTAAATTTATCACCAATATAGTATTTGTAGCTTCGGCTATCTCAGAATAAATGGTAAAATTCCTGTATTATTTTAGAATATTTCTACCTATTTGCCTTTTCTATTTAAAATTTGTTTTTATGGTTTTGATAAATTTTTTGAAGTGAAGATGTTGAAACATGTCATACAACTGAAATTTCTGACGGGCCTTTCCCAACTCATCAAAATTGCATGACCATCTTCCTCCCTTATACTTCCTTTTTTTCATAGTACTTTTTTTGGTATTTCTTCTTTTTATAATCTCCATTTAGAATAGAATGAACGTTCCATAACAGCACAAACTTTTTATTATTTCGGGTAATGCTGTATGTTCAGTGCCAAGAATAAACGTCTGAAATACAGTAGTGAATAAATGTCATTTAGTGGTGAATTGATCTCTGTGAGAATTGAGAACACAGCTGATAGAAGTATGGTATGGTGTTTTCATCCTGTAAAACTCAAGGGCCATTTACTCCATAATTCTGTATCGTTTTTTTTAACTCCAAGTTTGCTCTTCTAGATTTTAGAGCTGTACTGTTTTTATAAAATTGTGTTTCAGAAAAATAATGATTATTTTGGAAGTTTCTTATTTTTTATTTTTAAAATTTATTTAATAACCACATAATTAATAGAAGCATTTCATTACAACAGCATTGACATTGTATCAGTTTCCAGAGCAAAGATGCATCTCTTTCAAAATTGGCTGTAAATTTTAGGTTCACAGTGTTCAATTAATACAGTTATACATTATTGTACTCAGTATAAACCCTATAAGACATAAAATTGAATTAGGTTTTAATGTTTAAAAAAGATCTCCATTTCATTTTAAAATAATACTGTTTGATACAGAAAAACTCATTTTAAATACAACTAACACTTAGATGTTTGCACATGGTCTTTAATCTCTGTATATCTGATTATTACTAGTCACAGTCAATACTTTCCGAGATCATTGCCACCTGAGCATGGATATAAAGTCATCAAGTAGATTTCAATGATAATGTTTTTCATATCCACTAATTAACATGAATCAATTTTTTATGCTTCTTCCTCAAATATCTCATTTTTTAATTGATTGATTTTGTGTGTGTGTGTGTGTGTTTCATACAGAACATCCCAAACAATCTCATTCATCTTTATACCCATATCCCAAATGGCACCCTCCCATTGCCTTTCCCCTCCCCCACTGGTGATATGTGAAGATAAGTCAAAGGTTCTGCTCAACCATAGCTGGCTTCACTTGGAAGCATGGAGGAAATGTTTTCTCTGTGTTGACCCTCCTCTTTATAGACTGGACAGTTTCAAGTCCATCTGGTGGGATCTCCATGGCCTCCTTGATCAAGAGGACAGGTGACTCACCACAGTTACAGGATATTTTGAGAGATGCTCCATAGTCCTCTGGAACTTAGTGGACCTTGGAGGGCAAGGAGCAAAAACTGTCCTTTAATTCCCTCTGAGCAGATTAGTATAGGCCTCAAAGTATGGCTGTTAAACATCCAAGAAGGTTAGTTCCACCATTCTGGTACTTTTAATGACCATATGCTATGTAGATAAAGCTTGAGCAAAAACCAAACATTTTTATATAAACCTTGACTAGACATATATTTTGGTCCTGAAGCTAGTTGTATGTACAATTTGTCAGTAGATTGTTGGACTAATATGGTTCCCTCTGTTTTTTTTTTTTTAACTAGCTAGGAGTTATTTATCTCTCTCATTGTCTAACCCTTCCACCATGGTTTCCCCATTTAAAATGCCCCATTTTTCTCATTTCTCCTTTAATAATAACCTTCTATGGTCCCACCTCTTGAGCGCCTTCTTTCCCTTTATCCCCTAGGTTCCTTGTATAAGCCTCCTCCCCTTCCCCTTAAAATAACCCCATTTTTATCCATATATCCCTTAGTAACACCTGTTTCCTACTGTTCTTCTCTTTCAAGTTCTTTACCTTCCTGGTTCCTTTCCATTATCCTGTGGTTATGTCTGTATACATCATTTGTTTTTCTGAGTCTGGGTTACTTCGCTTAGTATAACAGTTTCTAGTTCCACCCATTTACCTGCAAAGTTCATGATTTCATCTTTACTGCTCCATTATATAAATGAACCACATTTTCGTTATCCACGTCCATTGAGGGACACTTAGGTTGCTTCCATCTCTTAGCTATTGTGAAAAGTGCAACAGCAAACATGGATGTACAAGTGTCTCTGCAATAGGATGAGTTCTTTGGGTATATGCCAAGGAGTGGTATCAAATGGTAGGTTCATTTGTAGTTTTTTAAGAGTTCTCCATAATACTTTCCATAGGAGTTGTACAAGTTTGCAGTCCTACCAGCAGTGGGTGAGTGTCCCTCTTTCCCCACATCCTCTCTAACATTTGCTATCATTTCTTCTCTTGATCTTAGCCAGTCTGACTGGGGTAAGATGAAATCTTAAAGTGGTTTTAACTTGCATTTACTGAATTACTAGATGAACTTCAAACAAACATTCTCAGGATCTAGACCATAACTATCTGATCCTCAATATCAACTGATTGACATTATCAATTTTGTATAATTGAATTATTATCAATAGTAGTTAATGGTGAAACAGAGGCTCTTACTTTCTTAGAGATTTTCTTTCAAATACATTCATTCAAAAAAAGTGGAAATTCTATTTATAATGAGTTGAAATGAATAAAAAATACTATCAGAAGTAAGAGATGGGTGTAGCCACCCTTCTACTTTTGCTCATTCTAGAAACCCACTAAAGATCAGCAAAAGGGGATTAGAAATCAGATAATCTACATATAATTGTTGGTACTGGAAAATTCAAAACTGAGCTGTAAGCTCTGTAGCAGTGGAAATCAACAAAGCAACATGGTTCACCCTCTGGAGGCCTCAGAAAGCTCAAGAACAGTGTGTGCAGTTGGGGTGAGAGCAGATTTGGTTTAAAGTCAGTTGGAAAAGCATTGGGTTTCTGGAATGTCCTATTGAAACTTAACTAATCAGCCAGCCTGTGGAGATACCCAAATTTCTCCCTTATGACTCTGGCAATGCTTAAATTTTATTCTTTATAGATGCCCCAGACTGAAAGACACAAAGCACAGCTGAGGGAAGGAGACTTGTACTTAAAATAGAAGGATTGGACCCCAGATAGTTCATCCCTGTGGGCTCTGAGAGTGCTGGTGGTTAGACCGTTAGGCAAGAAATTAGAAAAGCCTTTTCTGAGGAATCTTAATTAAAAAGGAAGATACACAAATGGAGTCACCAGAGAGTCCTTTAACAGCCCAGCTAAGATTGCTGCAGGTATACCTACTCCCATTCAGCTTTCTTGTCCTCCTTTACATATGAGCAGCGTACCAAGGCTTACTCAGTATTTGAAGAAACATTGTACATTAAAGAGAATAAAGTAATTTGGTGATAACAGATTTTACAGAGGAAAATAATAGAACAATTATTTTTGTTTTTGAGACAGAGTCTCACTGCTGGCCTAGGACTCTTGATCTTCTAGCCTCAGCCTCCCCAGTGCTGGGGTTATAGATGTGCTAACACACCTGGCTTAGAAATAAGAGAAAATAATGTGGCCTTAAAGCAAGGAGGTACTACAAAAGAGTGATGTTATATCTTTTTTTAAATGGTTCTTAGACAGATGTCAGAAATCAAAGCTCCATAAAAATGTTGGAAATTAATGTGGAGAGAATCTCTGAAAAAGTAGAATAAAAGGACTCAAATGATTAAAAGAAGAAGAAGGAGGAGGGGAAGGAGGAGGGGGAGGGGGAGGAGGAGGAGGAAAAAAAAGAAGTAGAAAGTGTGGAGAAATTATAAGATCAGTCCAGGAATTTCAGTATTCAAATAATAGGTCTCATATGAAAAGACAAAGTAAAGAGGAAACCATTGACAATATGACTCAAAAGAATTCTTGTACTAAAGAAACAAGTTTCCTGATTGAAAAGACTCATGTTGAAAATAAAGATAAACTAAAGCACATTGTAGTGAAATTTCAAATTGATGAGACCAAGCAGATTAATCTTTCAGGTTTCCAGATTGGGGGTTGGGGGTGGGAAGCAATCCTAACATAAACAAAGATAAATTGGTTAGCTTTATATTTTATTGGTAGCATTTAAAACCAAATGAAAATCAAAACATCATCTTTCAAATTTTAGAGAGAGAAAATTTTAATCTTAGAATTCTAAGTTCATTAAAATGATAAGAATAAAATTTAAATGTTTTGGTTTTGGTTTTGGTTTTTAGAAATCAGTCTTAGCATCTAGCCTTGACTGATCTTCAACTTGTACCAATCCTCCCAAGTGCTGGAATTACAGACATGCCCCACCATACATGGCTAAAATTAAAATGCTAAGATGTGTGATTTCTCAAAAATAACCTGCCTACCCTGCACTTTTTCATATAAAAATTTTAAGGATTGCTTCATTTTGATGAATGTGATCTATCAAAATGATAAAGTCAGCCAAATAAAAGTAATGGGTTATAGGAAATAGGAAAGTCAGTAAAGAAGAAAGGTGTTTAAGGATGATAATGAAAAGATAGGGCAACATACAATTCTGAACTCCAAGGAGAACAAATGATGTATAAGAAAGGAGATGTTAGAATGAGTCCTTGGTCCCTTGGTGGAGCCCAGTTGTAGAGCTGACATCTAAGCCATGAGTAGAAAACCTTATCAGTTTGCATCAGTGTATGGTACAAATATTTTCATTGTCTGTTTAATTTGAATCATGGTAGGAAGGTACAGCAGCAGGTGTATGAGTCAGCTGGTCACATTGCATCTGCAGTCACGAAACAGAAAGATGAACACTGGTGCTCAGCTCTCTTCCTCCTTTTTATTCAGTCTGGATCCCAGCTCATGGAATGGCTCTACCCACATTCAGGGTGGGTTTTTTCCCGCTCTGTTAAGTCTTTCTGGAAATACCGTTGTAAAGATAGACCCACAGGTGTGTTTTCATAGTGATTCTAAATTCAGTCAACAATAAAGATCAGTTAGCACAGCCTCTAACTCCCAATCCTCCTGCTTCTAACTCCCAATCCTGCTTCTGCTTCTCCTGAGGTTATAGGTCTATACCACTAAGCATGACAAAATGATTTATCTTTTTTTGGGGGGGGGGGGGCGTCTTTTTGAAACAGGATCTCCCTGTAGCCCCAGGTGGCCTGGAATTCACTATGTAAACCAGGCTGGCCTTGAACTCACAGAAATCCACTTGCTTCTGCCTCCCAAGTACTGGGATTAAAGGCATGCGCCACCACACCTGGCAAAATGATTTTTCTTAATGTCTATGAACACTTAAAAATGTGTATTATGCTATTTAGAAGTGGAAGGTTCTATAAATACCAAGGTTATGGTATGTTTGATTGATAGTGAGTGTTCAGTCAGTTTTTATCTTTGCTGATTTTTTTTTTTTTGGTCTGCTTATTCTGTCAGTTACTAAGAGAAGAATATTGACATCTCAATAAGTGTGAATTCACTTATTTCACTTTGCAGTCCTATTTTGTTTCTCATACCACTGATCCTCTAGTCATAAGAATCCTTTCTCCCAGAGACTTAGGTTTCCTTAGCTGTAGCTGCCAATTGTGAAGTGGGCTTGTCCGGGGGCCTGGACCGGAAGAGCAAGATGAACAGAGAAGCAAGATGAACTCCCCTTACCTCCCAGTTTCTCAGTCCAACTTGTGTGAGTCAGTATTCCCTTCCACCATGTGGGTCCTGGAAATTCAAATCAGGTTTCCAGATTTTGCAGCAAGTACCTTTATTTACTGAGCCATCTCACTGCCCCCCTTCTATTTTATTATGGTATGTTATTTTCCTCTCTGGAGGGATAACACTCTAATAATTAGTATGCCACAAACATCAGCCAACCGAAACAGATGGTTGTCCATTCAGAACAAATACTGTAAATGGCTGATATCACCATATATTAGTGCATACTATGTAATAATCTGCCCTGTCTGAATGTGGATAGTTTCTATCTAATGTTTTTTATCTATTAAAAAGAGGACATGTATGGTGTTGGTGGAGTATACTAGCATCTTATGGGCTTGAGGATATTTCCTGTGTCAACCAGCTGTCTCAGCTGACTCAACTCAGACTTACCCATACTCCCTGCTCCAGTTTAGGGCAGAGATCTCTAATGTCTTCTGCTTATCATGTGCATGGGGAGATGGTAAATGAGCCTGACTTCTTGTATTCACCTTACTCAGATTGCTGTTCTTGGATGTTTCTCTTTACATCTCTTCATTCTCTGCATAAAACAGACCTGGGAATACTGTAAGACCACAGTTATACTGCTGTCTTTCTAGGCATGCTTTGATTTGGGTTTTACTGTCCTCCATTCCGATTGCATTTAGTTTCTGTTTTTGATGACTTAATGTATCTCCTCTGTTACTTGTGCTTAGTTGTGTTTTATAGTGCTTTAAGGATGTTTTCCTTTTAAGATAATCTTTTTTTGCCATTTCCACACTCTCCATATCATTTCTAAACTGCCATCATTTAGTCTACAACTATCAGTTTAAACTGCCCTTCTTTCCTTTACTGTGACAGTAGTGCCCTGATGTATCTAATATTTCCTATCTTGTTGACAAATAGGATCTGTTGTCCATTAGCAAATATGTCATCAGAACTCCTTTTAAACAAATCAAATAAAATGTTTCCTCCAAAACTTGAAAAATGAATATTCTAGTGGTGGGTTACCACATTCAGAATAAACTCCAAGCTCTTTTTCACTCCCTCTATGATCCTTGCTGATTTTACTTTTTCCAATACTCGGTCCCACCATCTGTACTAAATATGCTGGACTTCTTGCTCAAGCATGTTAAGAGTGATTACTTAGTAGAGTTCTTCCTTACACAAAGGGCTGTATATTTCTTCTTAGGTGAAAGGCCTTCTTGCTGGGACTGGAGAGGTGGCTTAGCGGTCAAGAGCACTTGATGCTCTTGTGGAGGACCTGGGTTCGGTTCCCAGTACCACATGGCTACTCACAACCATTTGTAACTCCAGTTCCAAGGGATCAGATACCCTCCTCTCTCACCTACAAGGGCACCAGGCACCATATGCAGTGTACATACATGCAGGCAAAACACTCATACACATAAAATAAATTAGTCTCTAAAAGCGGTCTTCTTGGATATCCTACCTAAAGACACAGCCCTAACTTTCGTAGTACTTGTCACTACCTGAAGCTAAACTATTTGTTATTACTTGTATTGCCATTTCAACTCCTAGAAGGCAGATTTCATGCGAACAAAAATTTGTTTGCCACTCTAATTACAGAAAAATGTCATACAAAAATTGGTCAAGGGGCTGGAGAGATGGCTCAGCAGTTAAGGGCACTGACTGCTCTTGCAGAGGACCTGGGTTCAATTCCCAGCACCCACATGGTGGCTACAAACCATCCTTAACTGCAGTTCCAGGGGAATCTGAAGCCCTTTTCTGACCTCTGTGGCATTGCACAACATGGGTGCACTCACATACATGCAGGCAATACACTCATACACATAAAATAAAATATTAAAAAAGATATTAAAAAATTGTTCAGCGTTTGTTAAATGAAGGAAAAATGACTATCTAGCCCTCATTGTACTTGGGAAAGTACAGGCCAAATATTGCCCAAGTATTCAATTCTATTGATTTTGTAACTGAAAAATAGAAAGCAGAAATTTGGAGAATGTAGGTGGTTTGTTAGAACTGTCAACCCTCTATTGAAACATGACTGTAAAACTGATTCTTCCTATTAAGCCCAGCATGGCTACCTCATGATAAGGGTTATTTTCTGCTTATAACTATATTCTATGTAATTGGACTCTGTTGTTGACTATATTTTTTTTCTTATTTGTTTGATCTCTGATTTTTCTGGTAATGTAGCTCATTAACAGTAGGGTCTTTACATCGAGCATAATGTTAATACCTTGGATTTAAGCTGCTGCATATGATGGAAGAAACTCTTAATTCCAGGAATTTTAGTTCTGTATTTCAGAAATCTTGAGCTACGTCACCAGAATATTATTGTTGTGCTGTGTCCATTTTATGTATTAGATAATTTTTATTAGAGGTCATGTATGTGTAAACTGAATTTAGTTTGATTCTAGATATTAAATAGGTACATAAGCCAGTGTGATATGATTGAAGCCCAATTCTGGTTCACTTTTACAAAGATACCATTATGCTGCCCTTAAGTTCCGAGATATAAGATGTATATGTATATGTCACCCATGAAACCAGCTCATGCTAGAAGCTTAGACACCAGTATATACAGTGTTTGGCTTTGCCTGATTCCCATTGTTTGTAAACTTTATTTGATTAGTACATGCTGGTGTGTCCATAATAATAGTGTGCTAAATTATCTAATATACTGTTTTGATTCTTCTATTTCAGTGCAAATATGTAAAATATTTTAGTAGCCATAACATATTCTTAAAATACAAATTATTTTTCCATCGAGAAAATTACATTTTTCTTTTCTGTGTGTGGTGTATGAGCATGTGTGTGAGTGCATGTTCTCATGCCTATGTATGTAGAAGGCAGAGATTGGCATCTGGTGTCTTCTTCAGACAATATCCTTTATTTTTTAATTTTTTATCTGTCTGTCTGCCTGCCTGCCTGCCTGTCTGTCTATATATCTATGGAGGGTGAGTGTGTGCCACAGCACATGTGTAGATGTCACAGGGCAACTTGCAAGAGTCAGTTTTCTTTTCCTGTTATGTGGGATTGAACTCAGGTCATTAGGCTCGACAGCAAGCACCTTTAGCCGCTGAGCTATTTCTGACCCTCTACTTCAGGTTTTTTTTTTAATTGAATATTTTGTGTATTTCATACAAAACAGCTCAACCAATCTTAATCATCTTAATCACCCCGTCCCCACTGGCACCCTCCCGTAGCCCCCCACCTCCACCCGTACTGAAGCCCATACTGACCATTAACAAGGTCATCCCTGTTAAGGTCCACTGGGTTGTCACTGTTCCCAGCCATTCCCCAGTGCAAATCCGTCCACTAAGTCTATTCAGCCTATCTAGAGTCCCTTGTTTTAGAAAAATCAGCTCTTCTTATCTGAAGAAATGTTGACAACTGATTACCACCTCAGTTTTTTTAAAGTAAATAATTTATTGAGAATTTCAGACATGCATATAAGGTGTTTTGATCAAATCCATGCCCACTCCCTCCCCTCCAACTCCTCAGATAGCTCCCCATCACTTTATCTGATAACTTCATGTACTCTTTCTTCTTCTTTGATATTTTTTTTAATGGGGCTTTTGGCTACTCTGACATTCCAGTTTTTAAGATAGGGTCTCTTACTGAACTTGGAGCTCACTGAGTAGTTAGACTGACTGGCTAATAATCCCTGGGATCCCCCTGTCTCTGCCTTCCAGCACTGGGGTAAATGTGCATGCTGCAATGCCTAACTTTTTTTTTTTTTTTGGTTCTTTTTGAGACAGGGTCTCCCTGTAGCCCCAGCTGTCCCTGGAACTCACTATGTAGACCAGGCTGGCCTTGAACTCACAGAGATCTGCCTGCCTCTGCCTCTTGAGTGCTGGGATTAAAGGCATGCGCCACCATGCCCAGCTGCAATGCCTAACTTTTTATGTGGGTGCTGGGGATCTGAACTCGGGCCCTCAGGCTTACACAGTAAGTGCTTTACCTATTGAGCCATCTCCTCAGTCCCCACAAAGATTTTCTTATTGAGCCAACTGTGGTTGATTATAGAGTGATGACTACAATTCTTTCAATATGGTAGTGCATAATTTATTTACCTTAGCATAAAAGTAGGTATGCTGTAGTAGAGTCATGAATTTACAAAACAACTGTGTTGTTGTTTTAGTACTTTCCCATTTTGGTTAATCAAATCACTTAGGTTTCAATATAAATTGCTTTAGAAACAGTGATAGTAAACAACATTTAGTGATATATTTATTTGTTCTATGCTGGAATAGATTCCTTCACATAATCCTTGTGAGAATACTATGAGGTTGGCATTGTTTTATTTCTTTATTTTTATTTTGATTATATAAAATGGAGTTTAATGTATCCCAGGCTGGCCTTGAATTTGTTGTATAACTAAGGACAGTATTGAACTTGTGTACCTCCTGTTTCCACTTGGCAAGTGCTAGGATTATAGGTTTGTTCACCACACCCAGATGGCAGTATTTTCCAAAAAAAAATACTTTACAACTTTGTGTTAGTCTCCACCAATTTTTCTTTCTTTCTTTCTTTCTTTCTTTCTTTCTTTCTTTCTTTCTTTCTTTCTTTCTTTCTTCTTTCCTTCCTTCCTTCCTTCCTTCCTTCCTTCTTTCTTTCTTTTTTATTTATTTATTTATTTATTTATTTATTTATTTATTTATTTAATTTTGTTTGTTTTAAGACTCGGTCTTGAAATGTAGCCTTGACTGGCCTTAGCCTTACTATGTAGAATAGACTCGCTTTGTCTCGCTGTGACTCTCCTGTCTCTCCCTCCTGAATGCTGGGATTATAGGCAGGCACCACCACAATGGCTATATACCAAAATTTTTGAATTAATACTGTTGATAGCATGTATTTAGAACCTTTTGATTCTGATATTTAAATTTCAAATTTCTTTATTATTAATTGGATTATATTTGGAAGATCTGAACTTACATGATAAAGCCCTTTGGGATCTCTTTCTGTGCAGTCCTATACTACTTCTGAAATTCATTCTTGCTGATTTTTTAAAATTATAACACTCTGGTTTCATAAAACTAAGCTTGAAATTTGCCCTGTAGCCAATAATTTCTGATTATCTTGGTGTCAGGTATGCACTAAAATGTGTTTTTATAGATATAGATATATATGTTTAGCCATACTTGTATTTTTAATATTATAATTTCATTAATTAAGAAAATTATTTCTTACCCAACAGTTATTCTCCCACCTAAAATATGTCATATGCATTCTTCCATGTTTCTCTGAGCTCATTCTGGCATACGTAAGGATATATGTATGTGCATATATGTACATATATATACGTATGTGTATGTATGTGTGTGTATATATGTGCATATATATGTGTATCTGTATATATGTGTACATATGCATGTGTATAGGTATGTATGCATATATATGTATGCGTATAGGTATGTATATGTGTATATGTATGTGTATATATGTATGTGTGTGCTTATATGTATGTGTGTATATACACATTTGTTTGAAGATTCTTAAAAATGAAGTGCAGCTTTAATTTCCTGTTCTCTCTTAAATTAACAGTGCAGTGAACGATTGACAGTTGATTGCTTCTAGGGGAGGAAGAGTCAGTTCTCGTTAAGGATATGTATAGCCCCTGGTAGGCTGATCACACTCCAGTGGACGGCTCCAGACCTAGGAATATATGGGCAGCAAAAACCAGACTCAGTGGGATATTAAAAAACAAAAACAAAAACTTGAGGTTCAGAGGCAGTTAGTTGGGAGGAAGGTTGGATCTGGAAGGACTTAGGGGGAATATAATAAAAATACATTATATGCATTATGAAATTCTCAAAAAATGATAAAAATAGTATAGTAAAAAATTAATAGTATGCCCTGGTTATCCCTGATAACTGGTTTCTTAAAGTCTATACAGTTGTCTACAGCACAAATAACTTATATTCTGTCACTACCTCATATATGTGTCTAAATTGCCAAAATTATTTATGACATTTACTTAGAATCATTTTAAATTATTGGAATATGCAGCTCTAAGTACATTTTGTGTCAGAGCATACTAAATAGCCTACTTATCATTATGATAATTTGCTAATTAAGTAGAAGCCACTCTTTGTCTATATTTATGAAAGAAAAGGAATAAAAATATGACAAGTCAAAAGATTGACAAAATTATGTTGAACGTGGGGAAAGAGTTTGATTTAATTATTCTCTGAATTTTTCTGGTAAGAGATAATAATAAAAACCTATGAAAAAGACCTGTATATCTTATTAAAGGTCATAGACAGTTGGATAGCAAAGAATGAGGAAAGAACCTGTTAGTAAAGCCTGGGGTAAAATTTTATTATTATAGTCAATTTCATTTAAGTAGCAGGTTGGATTTAATGTTTTATTCATAATAAAAGATTTAAAGAGACGTTTTCCACAAGGGGGCAGAATAAGATAACTTAAAATTTTTCACACTATAAATGTGCATATGATGGATAAAGTATCAAAATTTATTTAAACTACATAGTTGATTTAGTAGGGAGGGAAAATACCAAGAGACAGAAAGGAACAAAGAGGTAGCTCACCAACCATCCTGTCAATGATGCCATGTATTGAGTTTGAGTATCTAGCTGTCCTCCAGTACAGGTGTGGAGTTCTGGAAAGTTGGACACTTGGCTTTAACTGTAGTCAAATTAGTGTTGATGGATGGAAGTCCATATGCTGAGCCCGTGTTTAAATTCTGTCTCATTAGTAAGTCCACTGGACAGAAGTAGTGACTGCAGTGCTATTTAGGTATGTTCCACACTAAAAAGTGTGACTCTCTGTGCATTTTGGGACCAGAGTGCTGGACTAAACCTCAAACCAAAATAAGCCTTTCCCTTTATTTTGCTTATTATTTCAGGTATTTTTGTACAACTCCTTTTCCTGTTCCTGAGACTAGACAAGGGATTCTTTTGGAGCTTTTCTTAACCTTACCAGGCATACTTCTGAGTCACATACAGCTTTCAGTTTGTACTTCCTGAATCCACCTGCTATTACTTATTTTCAGTTCTTAGATGCTATTGGATTTTGACAAACACTTTTTTGCATTAATCTATGTGTATAACAGTAAGTCATTAGGAGTTGGTCTAATACTTATGTCCATTTATCAGAATAATAGAAGTAGATTTTCCTCTATAGCCACAGGTTTTGGCTCTGATAACAGTATCAGGTATGGGCTCCAACTTGTGAAGTGGGTTTCAAGTTCAATCAGAAAGTGGTTGGTTACTCCTTTAACATTTATGCCACTATTGTACCAGTGGGCATACCTTGCTAGGCCAGTTATTACTGTAGCTCACTGGGGTCACAGCTGAGCAAGGTTGATGATTATTTTTTCCTGTAGCATGCACAGCACCTTCTAGCACTATGAAAGCTAGCCTGTACAGATGAAACTTTGAAGTCAGTACCAGCTTGATTTTTTTTCCCTTGTTCTACAGCTCACATATGTAGTATCTGTGTTTATGACAGATATTTTTGTAGTTTTCTTGTAGTGTTTATCTGTTTTTCATATTAATAGTATTACAGATTAAGAACTTTTCTATCTGTATCTCAAAAAGATGTAGAGAAAAGATACAGTTTAAAGAGATAGTTTCTTCTCAAATGTTTAGTAAAATACACCAGTGAGCCTATCTGATCCCGGTGTTTTCTGTTTGGGATGACTATTAATTACAGACTAATTTCTTTAATAGTTTAGAACTGATAAAAATTCTCTATTCTTGTAAAAGTTTTGGTAGACCATGTCTATTAAGAAATTGGTCCAAGGAGCTGGAGAGATGGCTCAGCAGTTGTGAGCACTGACCTCCACAGGCATTGCATGGCATGGGTGCACTTACATTCAGGCAAAACACTCATATACATAAAATAAAACTGCATTTAAAAAATTTATTGATTTGATTTTTTAACTTAAGAAAATTATTGAGAATTTCATGCGTGTATATAAGATGTTTTGATCAAATCTGCTCCTACTCCCTTCCCTCCAACTCCTCCTATATCTCCCCATCACTTTTTTCTGACAACTTCATGTGCTCTTTTTTTTTTTTTTTTGTAATGGGGC
>NW_008349234.1:1359711-1370487 GCF_000622305.1 Nannospalax galili | reverse complement strand
CTGCTTAGCCAATTCCTACCTCCTATTATCACACCATCCTCTGAAGAGGTTACCCAACTTGCCGATAGGGAATTGGGATGCAGACTGCTCTGCCTTTACTTCTCCTTCACATCTCCTATTCACCAATTTAGGACTTTCTTTTCTCCCTACAGATAAGATTTATGCAATTTGGGAGTCTTCTAGATAAACTCACTGAAGGGGTACCCCAGTGCCTCACCCTACATCCTTGTTCAGCATGGAAGAAGCCATAAAGGCATTTTTTTAAAGAAAGAAAGCACTTGCATGCAGGCAAAACATTCATAGATGAATATGTGATTTATGTATAAAAGTAAATAGGTAGCAATTTTTCAAAAGAAAGATATTGGTCCAAGTAGGGCATCATGGCACACAGCTTTTATCTCAGCACTTGTGAGGTAGAGTCATATGTATCTCTGAGTCTGAGGCCAACCTGGTTTACTAGAAAGTTCCAGGCCAGCCAGGGCTACATATTGAGACCCTATCTAAAAAAAAAAAAAAAAAAAAGAAAGGAAAAGAAAAGAAGAAGAAATTGGTTCAATTGGTTATCAAATTTTTCTGTATTGTGCACATGTTGTTTTGTTTTCATTTTTTTCTGAGAGGTGAACTTTAGATGAAAAGAACTATGATAAATACACCTTTAGTCATGCAGTAATAAGGTGTGGAAGAAAGGAAACATTCTTTTGTCTTTTGATTATTGTGTAGTCTTTTGGTGATCTCCTGCCTTTTCATTATGAACTTTTCCTGTATTCAATTGTTGCCTCTTCCTCCTGCTCCTATACCTGATCCGGCTCCTCCTCTTCTTCCTCCTCTTCCTCTTTGTTAGGTAGAACAGGATAACTGGATGGGGCTTCAGTGTAGTATTCTCCTTCTCCTATGTGGAAGGCTAGAATAGGCTAGTATTAGGTATTTCCCTTCCACAAGGTTGATTAGGCTCTGGTAAAATAATTTTTCCTAATGACAGGTCTTTTTTAAAAAAAAAAAAAAAGAAGAAGAAGAAGAAGAAGAGGAGGAGGAGGAGGAGGAGCACACTCTGGTGTATTTCAAATAGGTGTTTTCTCCTTCTCTCTGCTGGAAGGACAAAGAGATTTCCCATTAATAGTCATTGTGAAAACCTAAGTAAAACTCACAAAAATGTGGAAGAGGTTCCAAAACTGGATCTCCTTGGAATTTTTATCTCTCAGGCTTGACCCCATGGTGCCTTCAACAATTTATAAATTATAGTTAAGTTTCTCTTACCCTTGTACTGGCTCTTGCTGAAGTTTCTGCTTTTGAATTTCTGCTCTGTTAAGTCATGACCATGTGTTTCCCTTTCTGTCTCTTCAGCTTTGGGTACAGAAGTTGGCATTGTGACTTTATTTTTCAGACAGATATAAGAACAGTTGCTGGTTTTTCTGATGCTGGAAAGTCCAAGTAGCACTGCATCTAGAGGGGTGGTGTGGTGGACTGGCTGGTTGCATCACAACCTGATAAGGACACCATGTTGTAGCAACATGCAAGAGACAAATTAGGAAGCAAGAAACTGGAGTCTTGTCCTTTCGTAGCAATCTGTTCTCATGGTCATTAACTCGTTCCTGCCAGATCATCATTAATCTCTTGACAGAGGTCATTATGCCTCAGTCACCTTCTACTAAGCCTCACCTATTTTTTTAATTTAATTTTATTATTTTTATTTAATGTGTAAGAATGTATTGCCTGCATGTACGTAAGTGCACCTGTGTCATGCAATGCTCACAGAGGTCAGAAGAAGGTATCAGATCCCTTGGAACTGGAGTTATGGATGGTTGTTAGCTGCCATGTGAGTGCTGGAAACTGAACCCAGGTCCTCTGCTAGAGCAGCCAGTGCTCTTAACTGCTGAGCCCTGGTATTACAGCATTTTAACAATATTCTGTTGATCTATGACAGGGTATGCCTTTCCATCTTCTAGTGTCTTCAGTTTCTTAAGTGATTTATATTTATCATTGTAAACATCTTTAATGTCTTTAAGTTTATACCTAGGTTTGTTTGTTATGGTGGTATTGTGAATGGATTGTTTTCCTGCCTTCAATTTCAGTGAGTTACACATTAGTATATTGAAAAATTCCCAATTTTTTGTATGTTGTTTTTGTTCTGCTATTTGACTAAAAGTCTTTACCTGTCTATCAGATCTAAGAGTTTTCTAGTGGAATCTTTAGCATATTTGAATAGGATGATGTTGTCTACAAATAAGCATAATTTCACCTCTTCTTTACCTATTCGTATCGCTTTTATATTTTTCTTTTGCCTTTTGCTTTGGCCAAGAATTTAAGCACTATATGCATAAGCAAGGAGAATGTGGACACCTTTGTCTTCTTTCTAAATTTAGAGGAAATGCTTTTTCCTTTCTTTCCCAGTCATTTTAATGTTGGCTAAATGTCTGTCTTAAATAGCTTTTATCATTTAATCTTCTGGTTTCTTCTGGACTTTTATCATAAATGAATGTTGAAGTTTGCCAAAGTTTTTTTTTTCTGCATCTGTTGAAATCATGGTGTGATTTTTGTCTTCGATTCTAATTGTGTGCTATATTATGTTTATTGATTTGCATGTGATGAATCATCCTTGCATTCCTTGAATACAACCAATTTGATCATGGTGTATGATCTTTCTAGTGGGTTGTTGATTTCAATGTGCCAGTATTTTATTGATATTTTTATATCTGTTCATTCAGGAGGTTGGTCTATAGCTTTTATTTTTTTTTTTTTGGTTTGTTTTTTTTTTTTTTTTTTTTTTTTTTTGAGACGGGGTCTTACTCTTTAGCTCATGCTGCTCTGATATTCACTGTGTCACCCAGGATGGCTTTGAACTCATGACAGTCCTCCTGTTTCAGTCCCCCGAGTGCTGGATTACAGGTGTGAGCCACAATGTCCTGTTCTTAATGTGATTTTGGCAGTAGGAAAGTGTTCCTTCCTTTCAATTTAATGGAGGAGTTTGATGGGCATTGGTGTTAGCTCTTTGAAGGTCTGGTACAATTCATCAATGAATCTGTCTTACCAGGGCTTTTCTCTTTTGGGGACACGTCTGTTGTTTACATCTCATTGGTGATTGTTGATCAGTTTGAGTTGTTTATATCTTCTGGTTCAAGTTTAGCAGCTCATATATATCAGATGCACCATTTCTCTAAGATTTTTTTTAATTTATTATATTCCATAATGATTCTTTGATCTTTGGTATGATGTTACCTACAAATAAGCATAAATTCTTAGTAGTATCCTATTAATATCTCATAATATCCATTCTTGTCTCTAATTTTATTTATTGATCGTCCTTTTTTTTTGGTTACTTTGTGGGTTTACAAATCTTGTTTATCATTTTTAAAGAACCAACTCTGGGGCTGGAGAGATGGTTCAGTGGTTAAGAACATGACTGCTCTTGCAGAGGACCCGGGTTTGATTCCCAGCACCCACATGGCGGCTACGAACCGTCCTTAACTCTAGTTCCAGGGGAATCCAAAGCCCTCTTCTGAGCTCCATGGCATTGCACGGCACGGGTGCACTCACATACATGCAGACAATACACTCATACACATAAAATAAAAATAATAAAATATTTAAAAAAGAAAGAACCAACTCTGTTTCATTGATTCTTTGTATTCTTTTGGTTTTTGTTTAATTAATTTTAGCTCTGATATTTTATCTTTCTATAGATGCACAATTTTAGATTTGACTTACTAAGATGTTGTATATCATTAGTTTATTTCTTTGATATCACTTTGATTTTTTTTAATTTAGAAATTCATAGGTTTTCCTTTTATAACTGCCTTTGTAGTATCCCACACAAACTGTTAAGTGGTATTTTCTTTTCATTTGATTATAGGAATTTCAAAATTTGTCCCATTATTTCTTCAATGACTCACTGGGTTTTTTTTTCTCAAAACTACATTGTTCTTTCGCCTTATGTTTTTATAGAATCTGTAGGCTTCTTTTGATACTGATTTCTAGTTTTATTTCATTACTATCTGATAAAATACAGAAATTTCTTTGATTTTTTTTTTTTTTGGTATTTAAGACTTATAGCCTAAATTATAATGTATTTTGGAGAAGGTTCTCTGAGCTGCTGGGAAGAATGTGTATCCTACAGCTGCCAGATGGAATATTCTGTAGATGTTTGTTAAGTTCATTTGATTTGTAGTATAGTTTAACTTTGAACCTTTGTTAAATTTTTGTCTGGATGAGCTATCTATTAATGAAAGTAGGTTATTAAAATCTCCCACCATTCTCAGGTATGATAGTGCATGCTTGTAATCTCAGCACTTGGAAAACAGTAGCAGGAGGGTCAGGAATTTAAGGTCATCTTTTGCTACAGAGCAAGTTTGATGAAAGCCTGGGCTACATGAGACCTTGTCTCAAAAAACAAAACCAACCCACCTTGCCACTAAAGCTCCCCACTATTATAGTATCTAGACCTATCTGTTCTTTCATATCTAGTACTGTTTTTTGAAATTGGATGTACCAATATTTGGTACATAAAATTTTTATTATCATTATATTGTGAATTGTAGTACTCTTGGTTGGCAGAGCTTGTTTATCTTCTTTTTTTCCTTTTTAAAAATTGTTTATTTCATACATGCATGTAATGCATTTTGATCAAACCCATTCCCCTTTCTTTCCCCTCCAATTCCTCTTTTAACTCTCCCACCTCTTTTCCCTCTCAACTTTATTTGCTCCTTTTTTCTTTAACCCACTGAGTCTAGCTAGTGCTGCCTATATGTGCATGGGTATAAGGCCATCTACCAGGGCATGGGGTTGCATTCCTAAAGAAAATTGATTCTTCTTCTCCCCAGCCATAAATTGCCAGTAACTCCTCAGCTAGGGGTGGAACCTCAGGAGCCTCTCCCACATCCATGCTGGGATTTTGGTGATCTTGCCCAGATTTTATAAGGGGACTCGGGGGAAGAATTTCAAACAAAAAGGGGTGGAATGCAGATGGTATGAAGAGAGAAAGGAGAATAATGGGACAGGAAGGGTTAAAAGGGGTAGAGGTGGGAGGGCAGGGTAGAGCAGTGAGTATGGGGAGAGGTAGCTTAACACTAAAGACCTTTGAAAATGCCTTATGGAAACCTACTACTTTTCTGGCCATGTCTGTTTTGGGCTCCAAATGCCTTGTATAGTTGAAGTTTTATATCTTTCCATGGGTTTCAGATTTTATTGGCATGATTTTATTGAATTTGTTTTCTTGAAAGTTGAGGGTCATTGTTATTGGTTGTAACATTTGATTTTTGTTTTTTATTTTCTTCCTTCTATTGCTATTTAAAAATAATAGTTCTTCAAGCTCATCTTCAGTTCCTGGTATTCTTTCTTCTAGTTCGTGTATTCAGTTGGTGATTGTTTCATTGGCTTAAAATTTTGATTCATCAAGCTTTTCATTTCCAAGTTTTCTGGGATATTTTTCCCTTAGTGTCTCTGCCTTGTTGGTGAATTTCTCATCCAAATCTTGAATGGACTTCTTTGTTCCATTCGTTTGTTTAGTTTCCTTCTCTTTTGATCAGTTAAAATAGTCTTTTGAATGCTTGGGTACTTCTTTGGCAGTGTATTTTGATTTAGTTATTCAGAAGCTATTAACTTTTAGAAAAGTCATTCTGTTGACTGTCATATTTCTTGTATTTCTTTTTAATGATTTCTATATCTTTTGGAATGAGTATTTTTTCAGTTTTTATGGGTGTCTTCTTTAAGTAGCCTATTCTTGATGTCTCAATCAGTACCACTCAGTAGAGAAAGCAGACTGCAGTAGCAGCTCAAAAGGAAACCAGGTATTTAAATGTAGTAAAAAGGATTGGGAAACAGCTACATTTCCAGTAAGAATGAAAAAGAAAGCCAAGATTACTATTAGTATTATGTTAGTATTAGCTCTCATATTGCTTTTTTAGAGTTGTGACCCATTAACCTGACAGAATCAACTTAAGACATGAAGAATTAATTTTTGCTCTGAGTTTTAGAGGAGTGAGTTCATGGTCACCCAGCTCCATTTTTCTGGTTGCATTGTAAGGCAGAACATTTTGTCAGTAGGTAGTTTGTGGCAGAGGAGAGTTGATTGCCTCATGAGAGAGGGAGAGAAGAGAGACAGAAACAGAGAGAGAGAGAGAGAGAGAGAAAGAGAGAGAGAGAGACCCTAATTAAATACTTTCACATTAGCCCGACCTCTTGAAGTTTCCAAAGTATCCCCAGAGAGCTGCCAGGCCTTTAACACATGAGCCTGTGGGAGACATTTAATATTTAAACCATACCAGATATTTATAAGAAAAAAAATGAAGTTCTAAAAATTAGTGAAGGGGCCAGGCATGGTGGCACATGCCTTTAGTTCCAGCACTCAGGAGGCAGAGGCAGGTGAATCTCTATGAGTCAAGGCCAGACTGGTCTACATAGTGAGTGCCAGGCTAGCTGGGGCTACAGGGAGACCCTGTCTCAAAAAGACAAAAAAAAAAATAGTGAAGGGGAGCTGGAAGGGAGGTTCAGTTGTTAGGAGCACTAACCGCTCTTGTAGAGGACCTGGATTTGAATCCCAGCACCCACGTGGCAACTAACAACCATCAGTAACTCCAGTTCCACGGTCTTTAATGCCCTCTTCTGTCCTCCGCAGGCATTGCACAACACAGGTGCACTTATGTACATGCAGGCAGCACCCTCATACATATAATATAAAAACAATAAAGAAATATTTTTAAAAATTTTATTTATTATTTTTATTTTATGTGTATGCATGTATTGCCTTCATGTAGGTAAGTGCACCCATGTTGTGCAATGCCTGCGAAGATCAGAAGAGGCTGTCAGAGCCCCTGGGACTGTAGTTACTGACAGTTTTTAACTGCCATTGGGTGCTGGAATTTGAACCCGGATCTTCTGTAAGAACAACCAGTGTTCTTAACCGCTGAGCCATCTCTCCATCCCCAAGAAATATTTTTAAAATTAGTAAAGTAAGCCCATGTGTGGTGGTGTGTATCTTTCATCCCAACACTCTGGATGCAGAGGCAGGTAGATCTCTGTGAGAGCAAGGCCAGCCTGGCCTATATAATATGTTCCAGCCAGCTGGGGCTACAAGGAGACCCTAACTAATCACAAGCCCCAAAAACTAAAGGTAAACGCATTAATAAGTAATAAAAACAGGATAGGGACTGGAGAGATGGCTCAGTGGTTAAGAGCACTGGTAGAGGGCACAAGTTCAGTTCCTAGCACCCACACTGTGGCTAACAATTGTCTATAACTCCAGTTCCAGGGAATCTGATGTCCTCATCTAGCCTCTATGGCATACTTATATCCATGAAAGCTAAACACTCATAAAATTAAAATATATTTTTAAAATGTAATTTAGAATCTATTTTATTTATTGTTTTTGTTTTATGTGTTTGAGTGCATTGCCTGCATCTGTGGGAGTGCATCTGTATCATGCAATGCCCTAGAAAGCCAAGAGAGGGCATCAAATGCCCTGGAACTAGAATCATGGATGGTTGTTAGCCACCATGTGGGTGTTGAGAATCGAACCTAGATCCTTTGCGAGTGCAGCCAGTGCTCTGAACCACTGAGCCATCTCTCCAGCCTCAAAAACATAATTTCTTATTTTATTCTAAATATGCATCCTCATATATACAGAGAAGTATACCTTTTACCCTTCATCAGAGAAGCTTCTTTTTGCAACAGATGGAGACTTACTAAGTTCCAGAACTGGTCAAATGCAGAGAATAAGTGTCTGTGAGATGCTTAACCCTAAGTGACACATCTTCAATGTAACCTGTACACATAGGATGAATGCATCTCTCAACTCTCACCAGAGAGGTTTCCTCACACAGCAGATGGTAATTAACACAGAAACCCACAGTTGGCCAATGTACAGAGAACAAGAGGCTGCAGAGTGCTTATCCATGACTAGGACACCTATTTCAAACCTCTGCCTCCCAAGGCTCAGGGGTCATTGCAGAAGAGGAGGTGAAAAGATTGTAAGAGCCAGAGGGAGTGGATGACTACAAGGAAACAGAGTCTTCCAGTTACTCATATGCAATGGTGGCAGCATGTACAAGTCCTATGCAAGCTCAAACCAAACAAAATCCCAAGCTAACCTATTTTGGCAATTGATGTCTGCTGGGAAAGGGAAAGATAGTGTCTTACAAGGATGGGACCCTTGGTGGGCCCAGTAGATGAACCTACACTGAAGGACATTTGGGGATACAAATTAGATTCTTTAGGCCATATTATATATGAGAGTACATTAAGTTGGGGGAGGGACAGTGGGCAGAGCTGTGCATAGCGGAGGATATCTAAATACTATCAAACTATGTTATATGAAAATGGCAAAAATTCAGTTTAAAAAATTAAAACATATTAAAAAAACAGGGTAGGGAAAGGAAAAGAGAGAGAAATGGCAAAACAAGAAAGAGAAGAGAAGTATAGGGATGGGAGTATGAGAGGTAATAGTGAGGGGGAGCAAAATGCTAGTACAGCAAATACAGAGCAAAGCAATCCAAATAGAAAACATAAAATAGACCACTATTTCTGAGGAGTTGGATAACGGAGACACTTGCTTTTTCCCAGAATTTTCTTTTTTCAGTTTACTTGGAGGGGTTGGAATGGGGGCTAGTGAGTTGTTTTCTTTCTGTTTTCTGAACAAGTTAGACCAGAAATGGCAATTTGCAGATTGAGCCTCACCCTGAATTTCTGGCTGGGGCTTGCTAGTTGCTATGACCTCTGCTAGACTGAATGCCTGCCAGTGTTCTGTAATATGCAGGCCCAGCAATATTGCCAGTGTGGGAGCCACCCTCAGCCAACTGCTTGGATGCCCCCCTGTACCTTCTGCCAATACGATACATGGGTGTGGGAAATGCCTTAGTAGTAGTGTTTCTGGGGCTCTGAGATTGTAGAAAGCAGTCAAACCAGCAGTCAAACCAAAGCAATCTCCTCCTTCCCCCACAAAGGGGAGGGGAGGGTAAGCAAAGTGTGAGCACTGAGGGGGTCCTGGATGCTCTGACTATGCTAGTCTTTTCCAGGCTCCATGTGTAGTCAAGCTGCAGTTTCCTAATGGAAAAGCATCTGTTTATTTCTATAGCTTGCTCATATATTCACTTGCCCTTTCAGTGGCTAGCCCCACTGTTAATGACATATTGGTGTGGTTCTGAACCTGACCATAAATCTGGTGTGGTTCTGAACTTGACCATAAATCTGGCAACTAGCCTGGTCCTACTGAGCCCAACCAGACTAGTTGATCCACAGTCATTTTGCAGATTTGTGAAAATAAATTTGTTTTAAACTGAGTGTTGGAGATTGCTAGTTATCTAAGGTTATCTAAGAGAAACCAATATGCAGTCAAATTCTGTTACTACTTACCAGTACTTACCACTTTAAGACTTGCCACTTGAAACATGTATCTTTAGTTTTGTTTGTAGCATCAATGAGTTCAAGCATAATTTTGTAGGACAAAGAAGATAAAATGTTTTTAAACTGAAAAATGAACCAGGACAGCCAAACTGGACTAATTGCAGTATGATTCCTTAAGGAGTATTATCAGATTCTAAAATTATCAGCTCATTTTTGACAGTGGAACATTGTAAGTAAAAAGTGGTACTTTATTAAGTGAAATACACTATTTTGGATATATTATTTTAACTGTATTAATTCAACTGTGAACCTAGAAACTTACAGCCACTTGTGAAAGAGATGTACTCTTGCTCTGGAGTGTGTTACTGAATATGTTAAAGCTGTAATGAAATGCTTCTTCTAATCATGTAGTTATTAAAATTTTAATACTCAAAAATCTTTGATTTTTCTCACTAAAGGCTTCTTTAATTTGGAAATTATACTAATGGTATGCCACTTTGCTTACAAATTTAAAAAACCTATAATTTTATATAAATCAATTTTGAGTCTTCACGGAAGCCCAATTAGAAAGCCCTACTCTTTGACCCATCACCCCAAAAGAAAACTTCATACCTTTTAAGCAGTTTACTGCCCTTCTATCTTCCTTGTATCCTCTGGAAACCATAATCTACTTTCTGTTTTCTTGGATTGTCTTTCTGAACATTTCCCATAAACAGAATCATAAAATATGTGACTTATTGTGACTTTTAAGTTAGCATTATGTTTTCACGGCTCCCCCCCCCAATGATCTACAAGGCATTTTCTTGATTGCTAGTTAATATAAGAGGGCCCAGCCCACTGTGGATGGTACCATTCCAGGATAGATGAGCCTGGCTGTATGATAAAAGTAGCTAAGCAAGTCAGTAAGCATTTCTCCACAGCCTCTGCTATAGTTCCTATCTCCAGATTCCTGCCTTGAGCTCCTGCCCTATCCTTCCTGATGATAGACTATACTGTAAACTAACATAAACCCCTGCCCATTAGTTTTGGTCAGTTTTTTATTTAGAACAGATATATACATGGAAAAGAAGGAATTGAGTCATATGATAATTCTCTAACTTCTTATGCACTACCTATTTTACACAGCTATGCCATTTCACTCTCCTTCTATTAGTGTTTGAAGGTTCTATTTCTCCATATTTCCAATTAATTGTATATTTAAAATCTTTTCTTTTATATTTATTTCTAGAGGCGGGGGCGGGATTGATTGGGATTGTGTATGCACACCTCATGCCAAGGTCAGAGGACAACTTGGAGTCAGTTCTCTATTCTTAGCATGTAGGTCCTAAAGGTCTAACATAGATCATCAGGCTTGGCAGCAACTACTCTCACCTACTAAGCCATCTTACCTCCTCTTTTTTTTTTTTTTTTTTTTTTTTTTTTTTTTTTTTTTTTGGACGGGTTTTC
>NW_008349234.1:1357375-1359574 GCF_000622305.1 Nannospalax galili | reverse complement strand
TTATTCTTTTTGTTTTTTAAAGTTATCCCTCTCTTAGTGTCTATAAAGTAGGACCTTATTTTGACTTTGATTTACTTCTGTAGAATGATTGTTGAGCATTTTTTCATATGCATATGGTTCATTTATACATCCTTTGGAGAAATACCTCTTCAAGTCCTTTGTGCGTTTTAACAACTAGATGTTTTTATCTTTTTGTTGTTGAATTGTAAGAGTTCTTTTATACTTTCCTTGCTCCCTCGGTCCCTCCCTCCCCTTCTTTTTTCTGCCCTCTTCCCTCCCCCTCCCCCCATCTCTCTTCCTTCTCCCTTCCCTCCTTCCCCTCCATCTCTTATTCTTTCCCTCCACCCCCGTTTGAGTTACAGTTCTGGGAATTAAACTTAGGACATACTTACTTTCTTTGCTAGTTCCCCTCCTTCCTGGACTCTTAATATCTTGTCCTGCCAGCTCTCTATAATGCAGTAGCTTCTTTGCCTCTCCAGTGTCACTAAGTAAGGAGTCCCAAATGCCAGACTTTAGACTTTTCCTTAGAATTCTTTGTTGTGCTATTAATTTTCCAGTGCCTTCAGAAAGATTTAAAAACCATTTATAGTTACAATTTTTCTTTAGGAAAAGTTCATCTGAAATACATGATCTGCCATTACCTTCAGAAGTTGAAGCAGATTCAAAGATCACCGTACAACAATGGCAGCCTTACTTCTGCATTTTTATGTAGTTTCTTAGGGGATGAAGTGAAGGAATAGAGTTCTAATGATCCTGCTAGCAATTGTACACTGGTAAACAGGTGAATATTTCTTTCCTGCTTTGTCAGTGTATCAGTTCCTTCCCCCATCACCACTGTGATCAGAATACCACATAGGAACAATTTAAGGGAGGAAAGGTTTATTTTGGCTTATTGTTTCTGAGAGTTGTAATCATCATAAAGGGAAAGGCATGGCAGAGGGAGTATATGTGGAGCGGCCCACCACTTCAAGAGCCCATTGCCTTCAGAGTAATACTACAAGCTGGGGACGGGGTTCAAAACATGAACTTGTAAGGGTCATTTCATATCAAACTAACAGGAAAAAAATTTAAGATCATTGCCCTAATTTTAACATAATTGCATTGTACCATAATTTTTGCTTACCTGGCTGTACCTATCATGGGACAGTGAGCCCCTTACAAGGAAGAATCTTGTTTTACTTAGCTTTGATCATCTAGTGCTAAACCTGGATTTAAGTACACAGTAAAATGAATGTATATATTGGAAATACCATATTTGAAAGTTGATGTTCATATAATATACTGTTCTGAGTCATCCTAAAAGATGCATTTTAGTAAACAAGGAAGAATCATTTCTTACCAGCTTTTTTTTTTCCATTCTTTCCTATTAACAGGTGGCATCTCCACAGAAAGTGACTGTGCTTTTGAGCCAGATTATGCTGTTCCACCACTTCCAGTGAGTGAAGGTATGCAGCACATTCGGATTATGGAGGGCATGTCTCGCTCTCTTCCATCCTCCCCCTTACTCACACATCAGTCTATCAGTGTTCGGCTCCAACCTGTGAAGAAATTAACTGGTAAGGAATTTACCTGAATTTAGTATGTTTGACAGGAAACCTGATAGTGTGACTCCAGATCATATCAGATGTGTTTGTGTCCATGTTTAGATACCCTTCACTTGGCTTTTCCAATGTCATAGACTCTAAGAAAGTAGAGCTCCTACTGATTTTAATTTAGAGAATTAGAACAGTACTCGGTTTGACAGATTGATGTATTCATTTTCTAAGTGACCCATCTGTTGTGCACATATTTTTCTAGGTTTTTAGGAAGTTCCTAATTTTGCCAGAATACACTATTGTTCTGACTTCATTTATCACCTTGTTCATGTCACATTAACAGATGGAGATGTTGTAATTTTAGGATTATTAGAGCTTGACAGCTCAGCAAATGTATAGACATCAGCTATGCTTTTGTTTAAAATCTTGATTTGTATATTTCACCTCTATTTTAAAAGCTGACTTAGATATTTTCCTTTATATAGAACATTACTCTAACTTCTTGAGATATTTACTGTGATTTGTAAGTTGGAGATTGCACTGGTTGAAATATGTCTCACAATTTGTGCTGCTCTTTCAGTTCATGTTGTTAGGTTTAAAACTAGGTCTTTTTTAAAAATTATTTATTTAATAACCACATACTTAGAAGAAGCATTTCATTACA
>NW_008349234.1:1356426-1356908 GCF_000622305.1 Nannospalax galili | reverse complement strand
TCAGCCTGCTTTCTTATGCAACACAGGCCCACCTGCCCAGGGGTGGCACCACCCACAGTGGGCTGGGCCCTCCCACATCACTCATCAAGAAGATGCCCTCAGACATGGCCACAGGCCAGTCCAATAGAGGCAATTCCCCAATTGAGGCTCCCTCAACCCAGGTGTGTCAGGTTGACACTAAAGCTATCCAGCACAACTACTAACACTGAGATGTTGGTGCATGCATCTTTAATCTGTATGTATCTGATTGTTACTAGTCATAATTGGTTGTACTTGGATCCTTGGCACCTCTGTATGTCTATAAAGTCATCAGGTAAATTTCAGTGATAATCTTTATCACCTCTTCTAATTAGCATGATGTAACTTTCCATGCTTCCTCCTCAGATATAATGCATTTTTAAAAATTTGATTTTTGTTCTGTGTGTGTGTGTTTGTGTGTGTGTGTGTGTGTGTGTATCACACAGAACATCCCAAACCATCTT
>NW_008349234.1:1355589-1356116 GCF_000622305.1 Nannospalax galili | reverse complement strand
CAAAAGAAGGTATCTCCGATCTGGCATTGTTGCTTGTTATGTAGCCTTTAGTTATGTATATGGAGGCTTAAGAAATTATACTGGCCCCTTTAATCTTTGGTTATACTTTCCTTTTGGGTGTTTAAGGCCATACAGTTGGCCCAGATAAACCAATTTATTTTTATTCTTAAGGTCATTTGAGGATCTGTTCCTCAGGGTTCACATGGGCTTGGGAGGAGCCCCTGGCTCTTTTCTTTTACCAGTTCCGCTTATGTGAAGTTAGTCAAAGGTCCTGCTCGACCATGGTTGGCTTCGCTTGGAAGCATGGAGGAAATGATTCTTCTGTGTTGACCCTCCTCTGTAGACTGGATACTGGTTCAAGTCCATCTGGTGGGGTCTCCTCAGCCTCCTTAATTAAGAGGACAGGTGACCCACCACAGTTACAGGACATTTTGGGAGATGTTCATAGTCCCCTGGAACTAGTGGACCTAGAAGGGCAAGGAGCAAAAACTGTCCTTTATGTCCCTCTGACCAAATTATTATAGGCC
>NW_008349234.1:1353635-1354681 GCF_000622305.1 Nannospalax galili | reverse complement strand
TGATCTTAGCCAGTCTGACTGGGGTAAGATGAAATCTTAAAATGGTTTTAAGTTGCATTTCCCTAATTATTAGTGACATTAAACATCCTTTAAGATGCTTCATAGCCATCTTTACATCTTCTTTTGAGAACTCTCTGTTCAGCTCCTTAGCCCATCTTTTAATTGGGTTGCTTCTTGTCTTAATTCTGTTTTTTTTTTAGTTCATTATATATTCTGGATATTAAACCTCTGTTGGATGTGTCGCTGGTGAAGATTGGCTCCCATTCTGTGGGTTTTCTGTTCGCTTCCCTGGTTGCCTCCTTTGATGCACAGAAGCTTTTTAGTTTAATGAGGTCCTATTTGTTAATTCTTGCCCTTGTTTCCTGAGCAATTGATGCCCAGTTTAGAAAATCCTTTCCTACACATATATCTTTTAGGTTTTTGCCAATGTTTTCCTCTAACAGTTTCAGAGTTTCAGGCTTTACATTGAGGTCTTTGATCCATTTGGAATTGACTTTTGTGCAGGGTGATAGATAGGGGTTTAGTTTCATTCTTCTACAGGTAGAGATCCAGTTTTGCCAGCACCATTTGCTGAACATGCTCTCTTTCCTCCAGTGAATATTCTTTGCCCTTTTGTCAAATGTCAGGTGGCTGAAATGGCATGTACTCATATTTGGGTCTTCAATTTTGTTCCATTGATCTATGGGTCTATTTTTGTGCCAGTACCATGTTGTTTTTATGACTATAGCTCTGTAATACAGTTTAAAATCTGGTATAGTAATCCCCCCCTGGCATTGCTCTCATGCTCAGGGTTGTTTTGGCTATCCGAGGTCTTTTGTGCTTCCATATGAATCTTGGGATTTTTCTTTTCAATTCTGTGAATAATGTTATGGGGATTTTGATTGGCATTGCATTGAATCTATAAATGACTTTTGGTAGGATGGTCATTTTCACAATATTCTTCCAATCCATGGGCATGGGAAGTCCTTCCATCTTCTCGTGTCTTCCTCAGTATCTTTCTTTAAAGATTTAAAATTTTCATTGTAGAGCTCTTTAATGTCTTTGGT
>NW_008349234.1:1338392-1353399 GCF_000622305.1 Nannospalax galili | reverse complement strand
TATTGTCTTATTGCTCTTGCAAGAGTTTCAAGCACTATGTTGAAGTGGAGATAGTGGACAGCCTTGTCTGGTTCCTGATTTCAATGGGAATGCTTCCAGTTTTTCTCCATTTAGAATGATGTTGGCTGTGGGTTTGTTATATATGGCTTTAATTATGTTGATGAGTGTTCCCGCCCATCCAATTCTCTCTAGGACTTTGAACATAAATGCATGTTGAATTTTGCCTGTTCTGTGCTTATAAACATTGATATAACAATTTTTTCCTTTTTATCAAATTTTTGTGATTTTCATAGAATATAACTTGATAGCATTTAGATCCCCTTCCCTATCCATACCTCCCTTTATTTCCCCCTTCCCAATTTAGTGTACCGTATTATACATAGTGTCTAATTTTTGTTCTCAAATGTCCTTCCATGTGGGTCCATTCACTGGAGCCTGGTTAACTTTACAAGAGTACCGCCCTTGAAAGAGACTGTGTCTCTGGCTCCCAGCAACCACCATTGGCCTGAAGTTCCTTAAGCCTGGATGGGGGTTTCTTACCCACTTCCCCATGTTCATGTTGGGAATTTTTTTTTTCTGGTTTGAGCTTGCATGGGACTTGTGCATGTTGTCATCATTCCTGTGAGTTTATATGAATAACTGAGCAGCTCTCTGGAAAACTCTCATTTCCTTGATGTCATCCACCTCCTCTGCTCTTAGAGTCTTTCCACCCCCTCTTCCATAATGGTCCCTGAGCCTTGAGAGGCAGAAGTTTGATAAAGGTATCTTACTCAGGACTATTCTGTACTTTCTTGTTCTCTGCAAGAGAACCGGTTGTGGGTTTCTAATGATACAGCGATTTTATATTGAGTTTATTTGGCAGATAAACTTGAACAAGTTTGAAAATGTATTTTGTGTTTGTGTGCATGTATATATAGTGTTGCTTAAATGTAAAAATGAGAATCTATCAATACAAATTTATATGTGTCTAATTTGATTTACAAATGCATTTGCATTTGATTGTGGTAAGAGATAAAAGTATTACTCAGAAGTAGGAGAGTAAGGACATAAGTTTCATTATATGTAATTTCTACCCTTGGGAAATCGAAAAGCTCACGAGATGGAATAACAAATTTGCTCTGTAATCTCGCTCATATTCACTTAAAGACTGTACTTCAGTTTCTTTGTTTTAAAATATGAGGACAACAACATTGTGTACCTCATAGACCCAATAAGAGTTGAGTGAGTACCTGTAAACCTTATAATTTGGTATCTGACCTGGAACAAGTAGTAAAAGCAAAAGACTCGGTACAGTTATCGTATAGTTTCTAAGAGATTTGAGAATTGAGTTTCTATTGTGTCTATTAAAAGTGTGCTCTGAGCTTTAGAAAATGTCCTTCAAGTAACTTTGAAAGTCTCTTTACTTTCTTGGTAAATAATCTTCAAATACTAACATCAAATAGATTAGACAATTCAATTTAGATAGCAAATAATAAATGATCTGATTATGTCCACCATGGTTTCCCCATTTAAAGTATCCCCATTTTCCCCATTTCTCCTTTATAATATCCATCTCCTATGGTCCCACCTCTCTTGAGCTCCTTCTTTCCCTTTATCCCCAAGGTTCCTTATATAACCCTTCTTCCCCCCTCCCATTTAAATAACCCAATTTTATCCTTTTCTCCTTTAATAACACCTGTTTCCTCCTGTTCTTCTCTCTCGGGTTCTTTCTTTCCCTTTATCTCCCTGGTTCCTTTTCCTTATTCTGGTTCCTGTAGTTATATCTGGAGATGATTTTTTAAAAAATATTTTTATTGATTCGAGAATTTCACACAATGTATTTTAATCATATTCAAACCCCCTTCAGGTAGAGATGGGTCTCCACCTCCACCTTACTACTCTAACTTCATGTCTTCTATTATTGTCTCTTTTTTTTAAGGCCTACTGAGTTTATTCTGTTTCCTAAATGTTCTTGGATATGAGTCTATCCCTTGGAGTCTGGTTAACCTACCAGGTGTCACACCAATAAGGAAAGTTGACTTTTCCTCTTTCAGTATCGGCTGCCAATAGATCCTCAAGTAGGACTGATGCTTCCTACTCACCTTGCTCATCCATGCTGGGTTCCTGTCTGGCCTTTGTTTGCACAGGACTTGTATATGCTGTCATAAGAGTTATGGGTTCATATGTACCTTGTAGTGTCCAGACAATACAATCTGACTCTGAAACAGTCTTTCTGCCTCTTCTTCTGCAGTGACCCCTAAACCTTGGGAAGCTGAGGTTGAAGACTCTGCAGTCTCTTATTCTGTGCACAGCTGTAGGTCTTTATGTTAATTTCCACCTGCTGCAAGAAGTTTCTCTGGTGAGAGCTGAGACATGCACTAATCTATGGGCATAACAAGTCATTAGGAATCAGTATAATACTATATTTTTTAGCAGAATGATAGCAGTAGGTTGTCTCCTGTGGTCTGTGACCTGTCTACCCACAGATTCTTGGCCTAATAACAGCATCAGGTATGGACTCCATCTTGTGAAGTGAGCCTTAAATCCAGTTACAGGTGGTTGGCTACTCTTCATGCCACTATTGTGCCAGTAGATGCACTTTGCTAAGCTAGTTGTTATAGTAGCTCACAGGGTTCACATATGGGTAAGTTTGTTGATTACCTTTCTCTGACAGTAACATGCATAGCACCTTCTAGTACTATGAAATCTAGCCAACAGATGTGAAGCTTCCAAGTCAGTAGCAGCTTGACTTCTCCTTGTGTGTTCTGTGACTCAAGTACATAGAGCCTTCAGCAATAGGTGAGTAACCTATTGGGTTCTGTGGGTAATCAAGAGCAGTGGCAATAACCAGTATTGTTTGAGAGTCTGTGGGATCACTGTGGTCAACAGCTCCAAAAGAGGGAGTCCATTCCTGCCAGTGAACTTTCCGTTTGTTAGCATATGGTATCTATCAGGGCCACTGCACCCAGTTATAGGTTAGCTACATTTAAACTCTTTTTAAATTGTGTATGAATATACTGAAAGAAGCTTCTATAGCAGGTTTCCATATGACTCTTTCAGAATGTAATCAATCCTCTAGACTAAAAGTAGAAAATGTAAGAGAATTATTACTTCAGTTTCAGTTATCATGAGTCAACAGTGTTAAAGAAAACCTGAACTGAACAGTTAATAGGTTAAAGCAGATTTATCCAGGAAATATTATCGTAGAGGAAAGAGATTTCAGTATAGAACTTGTCTTAATTCCAAATGTAGTAAAGAAAGCTAAGGAACAGAGTCATCAGGAAAATTATTAAGTGAGGGCTAGAGAGATGGTGTACTTGTTCATTTTTATCAACTTGACACAAACTAGAGTCACCTGGGAAGAGAGAACCTCAACTAAAGATTTTCCCATTTCATACTGGCCTGTGGCCATGTCTGTGAGATATTTTCTTCATTGATAGTTGATGTAAGAGGGTCCAGTCCATTGTGGGAGGTGCCATCCATGGGCAGGTAGACTTGGGCTGTACAAGAAAGGTAGTTGAGCAAGCCAGGAGGAGCAAGCCAACAAGTAGTGTTCCTCTGTGGCCTGTGCTTAGTTCCTGCTTTGAGTTCCTGCCCTGACCTTCCTCCATGATGAATTGTTACCTGGAAATGAAAGATGAAATAAACCCTTTCCTCTCCAAGTTGGTTTTGGTCAGTATTTTATCACAACGACAGAAAGCACTTGCTGTTCAACCATTAGGACTAGAATTTAGATTTCAGCAGCCACTTAACAAGCCAGGTGGTACATACCTGTAACCCCAAGAGAATCCCTGGGGTTTTCTGGCTTCCATCCTAGCTGAATAAACACAGCCCCAGGTTCAGGGAGCAACTCTTCCTCAAAGGATTAGGAGAGTGATAGAGGAGGATACTTGGTGCCCTTGCCTGGCTTCCATGTGTATTCACGTGAATACTCTAGCACACACACAGGTGCATAGGTGCACATACACCATACACATATTCATACACACAAATTTTCTTTAATAAATAAAATTATTAAGTAGGAGTAGGATTGCCAGGGTGTTCAGATATCAAGGGCAGGGAAGATTCTTACTAAACTCAGTTTAGCAAGATTCTTGCCACTGGTGTGCCAGCAACCACGGATTGAGATTCTCCCCAAAGTCTACTCCAAGAGAGAGGTTCTGGGACTATGCATATTTTGAGAACCTAACATAAATTAGCAACCCCTTTTTTTTAATCCCTTCCCCCCTCAAATCCTTTTGGGATGTTTATGGACACTAGATTTTGTGACATAATTAAATCTGATAATTTTTTTTAGACTTTATGGGAATTTAACCTAAGTTAGTATACAAGAAAGTAATTTTCTATTTCCATTCAAGTATGAATGGAAATCAGACAGTATATTATCTATAGTAAAGCATTTATTATTAATAGGGTTATTTATAGCAACTGTGGTGTTGCTGTGTGTATTCTCTTGAAATACAGTAACTTTGTCTTTTTCCCTCTGTTCAGCCACTGCTAGGGAAATTTTCCAAAAACGCCACAGTAAGTCTTAATGGGAAAAGAGCCAAAATAGTAAGTCATTTACATTGTAAAAAAATGGTTTCACTTCTCCCAGCCTTGATGATATATAAGACTATGAAAAATTGGAACAAAAGAAAAGGATACGAGAAAAAAAATATGTAAAAGAAGTCAGATGAAATAAGTTAGGTGTTACATGAAATATAAATGGTGTCAATTTCTCTTAAAAAGACAGGAAGCATCAGAATGGGCAAAAAAAAAATTCCAGAGATATTATTTATAGCTGATACTTGTAAAACAAAATTGAATAAAGTTTGCAAATGAAGAACTGGAAAATACATGACAGGAAAATATTAAAAGGATAGCATCATTTCCAATAGAATCAACAAAATAAATACAGGAAACAATTAAGTTAGGAAGTATTTGATATTTTATGCAGACATAATTAATGAAATATTTAAAATTATTGGTCTTTTATGTGTGAGTAAAGTGATATCAAAACACATAAGCAACCAAAGAGAAATAGAAATATCAAAAAATCTACAGATAGGAACATTATAGCCAGCAACTTGGTGCTCATTGACTGGTGAGTAGAGAAGTAGAATGTGGTGTAACCATATTGTTTGGCAATACAAAAAAATTTTACTGATCCATGCTACAACATGAATGAACCTTGTACATTCATACTAAGGGTAAGCCCATCAGAGAAGGTCATATAATTGTTTGTGACATTCTGGCTTATGAAGTATCAAGAATAGGCAAATCTATGAAGACAGAACATTTTAATTAGTAGTTTGCTAGGGCAAGAAGGAGGAGCTTGTGGAGTTATTGCTGAGGGTATAGGGTTTAATTCTGGGTTATGAAAGTGTTCCACAGCTCTGTGACTATACAAAATCTATTGAATTGCATTCTTTAAGTGAGTGAAGTTTATGATATGTTTATTATGTCTCTGTAAAGATTTTAAAAATCTATGGCAAACATTCTTAAAAATAAAAGGAAAAGTTGATGAATTTACATTTAAGATAAGTTTTATGCCACAAAATCAGTAGAAGACTAAATGATATAGAAAACTTGAATAATGCAGTTAATAATTCAGCAAAGTATAGAACCTTGTATGCAAAAAGCTAGCCATATATTTTTCATACTGAACTGTTTGTAAAAAAATTGATCATAAAGTTAGTGATAACAAAATTTATACAGTGTACATTGTTTTACAGTGAAAATAAAAATAGAATCTAACAACAAAAATAGGGGAAATTCTTTTCCTGCTTATAAAGTTTTTTTAAATGTTAAAATAACTTTTGGGTTAAAATATAAACCAATTTAAAAGAAAATCCTGGAGTTTAATGTGTAGTATATTAAAAGTTACCAAATGCTACCTACTGGGACTCAATTTTAAAAGTCATTACCTTAAATACTTTTATTAGAAAATAAGAAGTAATTAAAGTAAATTAGCTAGTCACTTAGAGATAAAATAAGAAGAGGTAAACATAAAAGTAGTTGTCAACAAAATGGAAGGCTGAAGTGGATAAAATTAATCAAAAATATTATTTGACTAATGAAGACACAATTTCTTGGAAAAGGCTAAGAAAATAGAATCTTTAAGAAGAATGGTCATAGTAAAAAAAAAAGATAATGCATGGAACATTTAAGAAGCAATGAGTTAGCCACTAATGATGCTTATTATAAGAGAATATAGTATACAGTTTTATAGCACAACATCAAAAAAAAATGGAAGAAAGAATGATGTAAAACTGACACAAGAAAACTTATAATTACAACTAGCCCAATAGCCACGAATCAAAGATGCCTGGAGTCCACAGACCCAAATTATTTGTACAGGTAGGTTTTAACTAAACTTCTAAGTAATAATGGTAATAATTGTAGTTATGATAATTATAGATAATGTTTATTAAGCTATTACTATGTTCCAGACAGCAATAAGTCCTTTACATACGTGAGGAAATTTGTCACAGTAGTTCTAAGTAGCTAGCCAGCAGTCTCTGTCTAAACACTTTTCTTTCAATAATGGTGAGCTTTCTCTTTTGTAACAGAGCCTTTTTCTTGAATAGTTTTTAATCATCACTGTTCTGATTTACATAGATGAAGTGTGTTTCTTAGTTGCTCCTCTCCATTAGTCTTAGTTCTGTCTTTTAGAATAATAAGACACAAATTAGCCTCTTCCTTCACTTGGCAATACTAACAGATTCAGGAAAGCAGCCATCGTTTCCTCTAGCTTTAGAGATTTCACTTAAGGGCTGCCGAATATCAGATGGGCACTAAAATCATGTTACTTACCTCCTCATCTAATCTAGTGGTCATGCCAAAATGGACATAAATTGGGACAATGTGGTGCACACCTCTTATCCCAACACTTGGATGGTAGGAGGATTGTGAGTTCAAACCCAGCCTTGGCTATGTTGGGAGATACTGTTCAAAAAGAAAAAGTTTGAGTGGGGAATTACTTCAGAATACTTTATAATTATCTTTTGTTCTAACCGCCTATCAACTCTTAATGAACATTTTTTTGTAAAGACTTTCTATAACTATTAAGGTGCATATTTTGACATTCTTTCACCCTATAGACCTGAATTTCCTATATGGTTTTATAAAACTATTGGTAATTACATGTTCATTTCTTAGTTTTCCTTTGGAACTCTAAAATGTAATTTGTGGCAGCCTCGATTTTGATGGTGTGTTCTAGACACTTTCCTCAGACTCTATTGACCTTTTAATATTTATTCATCCTTTTTAATTTAGGTATATTTTTCCTCATTGAAGAATTTTAAGACAAAATAGTGTTGTCTTAATCTGTTTGTGCTGCCACAAATAATTTTTTTTTTTTTGGTTTGATTTTAGTTTTTGAGACAGGGTCTCACTATGTAGCCCTGACTAGTCTGGAATTCACTATGTAGACCAGACTGGCCTTGAACTCATAAGATCTGCCTGTCTCTGCCTCCAGAGTGCAGGGATTAAAAGCATGTGCCACCATACCTAGTTAATTTTCTCAGTTTGGAAGGCTTGAAAGTCAAAGATCAAGGTGTTAGGTTGAGTTGTCTGGTGAAGATTATGCTCTGCTTCCAAGTGGTATCTAATTACTGCATTCCCCTCTGGAAGGGAGGGGATCTTTGTGTTTTCACATGGCAATAATAAGACAAGAAAGCTGAATCAATGTAAAACCTCTTATATAAGGACCTGATCCCATCTGCAAGGATCTAATCACTTCTTAAAGACCTTTTCATACTATCACATTGGCCATTAATCTTCAACAATTGAATTTTGGAATAAGCTATAGTAGTTGTCAAAGAAAAATTCTCTGAAGATTAAATTTATTTGGAAAAAAATACTATTGCAACAGGATCACACATACTGTGGTAAACTATGAGTGTAGTCAAAGTAGTTGAGAGAAAGGGAAGCTTTAAATGCAAAAGTGAGGAAAATTACACTGGAAATTTTGAAACAGTAATCTATGCTCACAAGGATTAGTAACAATGGTGCCAGTCCCTGGTTCACTAGGTAGTAGCTGAGCAGATGTCCTTACAGCAGTATTTTTTTGTCTAAGGTTGTAATGGGCTTTGTGCAAGGTTGTTGTGTTGGAAGTCTTTTGTGATATGGTGTATCAGGCAATCATGCAAAAGAATTCATCATTTATGGCTTACTGCTTTGTTGTTGTTGTTGTTGTTGTTGTTGTTGTTGTTAGAGTTAACATAAGGGGCTCCATTTTGATTCTGTGGAGTTTAATCATTTTCTGTCTGATGCTTGGAGCAGGATCTTATTTGGCATGTGAAACTTTGGAATCAGATAGTCTTAGGGTCAAGCTCTGGCTCTGCTGCTTAGCTGTATGACCCTGGTCAAGTCATTTGATGACTCTTAAGTCTGTTTTCTTCTCTGTATGATTGTTGTTGTTATTTCTGCCTTACAGATTGTTTTATGGATTAAATAAGATAGCATATATGTCAGGAAGTTAATAGACAGTTTAGCTCATAGAAGATGATTCATAAATGAAAGTTTATAAGCAAAAATCACTACATTATTATCTTTCCCATGCAGTGGTTAAGTCTTCCCCTTATTCATGGTTTTATTCCACAAATAACCCCTTTACTATCTTCTTTGCTATCTTAAAAAATATAGCTCTTCTTAGCTGGGGCTTTATTCTTTCTTGACAGTACAGTTAGAGAGTTTTTGTAGTCTTTCTTTGTCTTTGATTATGTCTTTCTTCTCTCTTTGTGTATTTCTTTTTTTGGACACAAATCTGCCCTCATCAGAGCCAGGCATGATAGAGCTCAGTGATAGATATCATATGTGAAGCATCCCTCCCTTACCTAACTTTTAAAACTTTACTGTGTGGCCCTATTTATTTCTTTGGAGCTTCTATATGTTTAATGATATAGAAATTGCTTTTCATTTTTAATCTATACCATTTATCTGTTTCCCTCTAAAATTACTGGTTGGCTCCAAACTTCTTTTCTCTACTTTGTTGTTTATTTTTGTGTTTTTGTGGGGTTTTTCTTTGTTTTTATTGCATTAGGGCATTACATATTTATGTTTTTTAAAATAATTCGGGGGTATATTTTCAAGTAGCCATCTTTTCAACAGCTTGAAGAAAATTTTTTATAAATTTATTTTTTTATTGCATTTTTGTGTATTTCATACAGAACATCCCAATCAATCTTAATCATCTTTATATTCCTTTCCCCACTAACACCGTCCTATAGCCCCCCCCACTGGAATTCATACATTCTGTCATTTGTATTAAGGCCTATTGTGTCAAGTTAGTGTCCCCAAATGTTCCTCAGTGCAAGTTCATCTACTGAGGTCTAGTCAGCCTATCTAGAGTCTCTTGCTTTAGGAAGATCAGCTCTTCTTTACTCAGCAGTAATCATTTGCCAATATTTCTTCAACTAAGATTGGGATCTGCTGTCTATGTCCCCCAGTTCCATGCTGGGTTTTTGTCTGCTTGAGTTTGCATGGGTCCTGTGCGTGCTGATACCATTGCTGTAGGTTCATATGAGCAGGGTCCCAGGAACTTGTAGGACTCTTTCCATATGGTCATGCACCTCTTCCCTGGCTCTTACAATCTTTCCGTCCCCTCTTCCACTGTGGTCCCTGAGCCCTGGGAGAGTGTAGTTTAAAATAGGAGTCCTTTTCAAGGACCAGCATTCTGCAGATTCTTAGTCTTTTCATTTTGGCCTTTTGTGTTCCTGGCCCTCTGTTGCTTGAGGGAGCTACATTAATGAGAATTGAGATATTCATTATTGTCTTCTTTACCCCTTATTCTATGTTCCATGAACCTTAGGAATAGAGGTTGCATTGTGGATGTGCCACTTAGACTTGGGCAGTTCACAAACAATGTCTGTGTGTGACGAGTTAGTTTTTCATACTCAATAAGAAAAAAACCAAGGAACATGAAGTATACAAACAGAAACAAACTTCAACTCAACAAAGGAAAGCTTGAGACTCACGCCAGAATCACAAACAACAAAAGAAATCTACATGCCAAAACCCCAATGAAAAATAATATGAAAAACTCAAATAATATATCCCCATCAAACACCAGCAGTCCTTTGGAAAAGTTTTACAAGAACCTGTAGAGATAAACCAGAACACAGAATTTAAAAGAACAATCATAAACATAATCAAAGAATTCAACAAATTGAAAGAACACACAAACAAATCAAAGCACTAAACGAAGATAGGAATAAACTTCTGACTGAATTCACAGAAGAGAGAAATATTGAAGAAAACTCAGGCTGAAATGAAAAGGTGAAACATGAAACACTCAATAAGCCAATTAAGAATGACAAGAGAAAGCTTCACCAATAAAATGAATGAAAAGGAAAACAGAATATCAAGACTGGACAATAAAGTTGGACCGCTCAAGCAAAGATTATGAAAAAAATTTTAAAGCACAGGAATGGAATATATCCCGCAGGAAATGCGGGGCACCATGAAAAGACCAAATCTATGTATCATAAGCATAGAGGAAGGAGAAGAATCTCAGGATAATGATATCGTTCAGATCTCTAACAGGACTGTAGAAGAAAATTTCTCCAAACTGAGAAAAGACATCCCCATACAAATGCAAGAAGCACATAGAACACCAAATAGACAGGACCAGAAAAGAAACCCCCACAGGACATCATAGTAAAAACACTAAACATGCAGAATAAAGAGAATACTGAAAGCTGCAAAAGAAAAACAAGTCATATGAAGGAAAACCCATCAGAATTACAGCTGACTTTTCAATGCAAACCATGAAAGCCAGAAGACTCTGGACCAAAGTATTCCCATTTCTAAATGACCGTATATGCCAACACAGAATACTTTACCTAGCAGAAATGTCTTGTTAGTTGAAGGGGAAAGAAAAATCTTCTACCACATGAATAGGCTGAAAGATTCAAGTCCACAAAACTAGCCTTTCAGAAAATTCCTGAAGCAATACAAAGAACTGAAGAAAGGAACAACTATACCCAAGGGGCAACAGAAAGAAACTAAATAAAGATATAACTGTGGAAACACAAAGCTAGATCAAGAATGCAAACAGAAATTAAAAGGACGGGAACTAGCACACATCTTTAAATAATAAATTTAAATATCAGTGGACTGAACTCCCCAGTCAAAAGATACAGGTTAGTTGACTGAATTAAGAAACAAAATCCATCTTTTTGGGTGTTTTATTGTTTTGTTTTGTTTTTTGAGACAGGGTCTCTCTGTAGCCCCTGTTTCTGTAGCCCACAGGGTCCTAAAGAAACCCCAGGTGTTAGAATTGGATCATCAGTAGATATTGTTGAGAGTTGGATCATCAGTAGATATTGTTGAGAGTTGCAAGAAATGAGTAGAGCCTGTAAATCTTATGGATTCAGGCAGAAGTCAAAGTCTGTAATTCCAACACTGAAAGGGCTGAGGCAGAACAATTGTGAGTTTGATGCCAGCCCAGACTACATAGTAATATCCTGTCTCCAAAAATGAAGTTATTAATTAATATTAATACTAAAATTAGTTATTAATATCTGAGATATTAGAAGAACAGGCAGTGTTCTGGGGGCTGAATAGTCAACATCAAAAACAATCCCTAGTACTAAGAACAAAATAATATTTGTTTGCTATAGATCTTTGAGTTATCTATAAGGCAGAGTTGAGGTTCAGAACTCCAAACCCGAAAGAACTTGCAGGACTGTGTAGTCAGGAGTCAAATTTTACAAAAATGTGGGTTAGAGTTCAGTAGGCATTTGGATCAGTGGGTAAAGGCACTTGCTGTGAACCTGGTGACCTGAATACGAAAGTATTTGTAAAGAGTATTGTGCACAAACCTTTAAGCATGATTTGGCAGTGACTTATTTTTAAAATAGCATTGTATTTATTGACCTGAGGTTCTGTAACATTCAGTGCCATAACCCTGGATGTAACTCTTTAACATTTTTAAAAAGCCTAAAAGTTACTTTTTCTTGTCATAATGTGATATACATTATTTCTTTGAGGGGAGTATTTCACTTAACTGTGGTCAAATCATTTTCTTGAAATTCTAGTTAATTGAAATTAACAAGTAGATTTGAGAGCTAAAATCTTTCAAAATGTAGGAGTGTGAAGAAGACAGAGTAAAATAAATCCTACCCAGTAGATAAGTTGTCCCTTACTTGATCAAATAATCTCCATTGTCCATTTTTAACTGAAGTATGATGGTTACAAGAGGTAGATATAATTTTGCAACATGGCATATGCCAAGAAGATTATAGGAAAACAGAAATCCCTAATCCATCTGTGATCTCCAGAAAAACTCACTACAGTTTTATATGGCAGTCCCTAGAAATCTCTCTTTGTGCTTCATTGACCTTGTCCTTTCCTAATTGCTTTGTGCTCACCTTCTTTAGAATGTGAGATTTAAAAGAGTCAAATGTTGAGTGTAAGAACTAAGTAATGTTGGCCATTAAGAACACTTTTCAGCCAGGCATGATGGTGCATGCCTTTACTCAGGAGGCAGAGGCGGGCAGATCTCTGTGAGATGGAGACTAGCTAGGGCTAGAGGGAGAAACTATCTCAAAATAGAGGGTGCAGGAGAGGGAGAAGGAAAGGGAGTACTATTTAATGCTAGGCATGGTGGCACGTACCTTTAATCTCAGCACTCAGAAGGCAGAGGCAGGCGGATCTCTGAGATTGAGGGCAGCTGGGGCTACAGAGGGACTCTGTCTCAAAAAAGGAAAAGAAAAAGGTACTGTCATTCATGAAGTATCACAGAAGGTAAATAAATATTTGTAACTCAAAAGAAATCCTTAATGGGTCTTTAAGGAGTATGGGATTACACACAGTTGAGCAAAAAAAATACATCTACACATAGAAATTTTTATAGTGCTAAACCATGCTTTTTTTTCTCATTATAGGAAATTATGGTCCAGGTTGATAAATTCAGTACATAAGAATAATAAACACAGCTCATGAAAGAATTCCCTCTGATGAGAATTTTAAACACCGGAGGGCAGAGTGTTCCAAAAGACTTTTCATGTCAGCTGCTGTTGGCCATTCTTCGTGTCATTGGCTGAATTTCAGAAACACCGAAGTGTGTCCATTAGCAGATCGTCTACTAGTATAATGATTTTGTTGATGACTTTGTTCGCACTGTCTAGTGAGCAAGGAGCAGTGTTTTGAGTTATAATGGTATTGGTTGAACAGCCATGTTTTCTTTGTTTCTGGTTAAAGTCTGTTTGTGGTTTCTGAAAGTGACTTTTCAAAATTACATATATAAGCATCTATTATCTATTTGGTAAATTTTCCAACTAGAGATCAGTTTAATGAAGTAAGTAAAGTGAGAGAAAGGAGACTGGATACGTGTATCCCAGTCTGTGCTCTTTCATTGTGCTTACCAACAAAAACACTTAGAAGTACCTGCCAGCTAGTGACCTTACTTAAATGGCAGAGTTATAAGTTAAAGGTAGTAACACACATTTTTGGAAAGTTTCATTTGGTATTTAGGTAGTGAAAGCAATATAGAAAGTAAAAACTGAATGTAATGAGTATTATCTTAAGAAATCCCTTAAATATTATTCATGGCATTCGTTGAACAAAAATATTGCTTCTTAGTATGAGCAATACTGCCAGTTTGTCCTTCAGAGTTCTAACTGTCTTGCTCTTTTGTTGATCATCAGTAGTTTGCTAATGTGTAGCAGGCACATAATAATGATTTTTCAAAATATATTTCTGTGGGGAGAAGGTACTAGAGATTGAAGCCAGGGCCTCACACGGACTAGGTAAGCACCCTACCACTGCATATACTCCTTTCTCTTCTTTACCAGTCATTGTTGTTACAAACTGAAGTCCTAACCTGGAACAGTAGCTATTAATATGAAAGATACTACCCCACATAGAAATCTGACCAAAGCTTGAATTGCTATAACAATTCAAGTAGGACCGTCATATTCTTCTGAGTCTAGAGTTTGTATATTCATTGAATCCTAAGTATTATTCTGCCTTCAAACACTGAAACATTTACCACTGATGACTACTCCTTAGAGAAAGCTTATAATCAGGGAAGACTGGGAAAAGAATAAGCATAAGAATAAAGAACTTTGTATAAGTTTTAGAATTATTTACCTAAATTAATCATAAGAGAGTTAGAAATTAGTAGCCAAGGGAATAGCATTAGCTCCTTAAATCTCTTTCTGTTTTTAAGTCTGCTATTTAAAACAAAATCTATGTGCTTTGTCTCTTAAGTACCTCCATCCTGTCCTCACCTCTCAGCTCCTGCTGGGCATAAACACAATGGGAAAAGGATTTCTTGGTCTACAGTATTTTTTTCAGAACTATCCTGAAATCTATTTAATGCATGGATCGCCTCAACTTGGTTTGAAGAATGGCATTTGGGAGAAAAAAAATGCTCTTCCAAGTATTAGGTTGTTACTATTCTAAAGTCACAACTAGAGAATTTTCCTCAAAAACTGCTAGGGCAAGACATTTGATTTTAACGTCTCATTAGATAGAAGAGATTAGACTTCAAGGAAACAGAGTGCCAAGGAATGCTGTCTATAGAATGTTCAAGTCCCAAACATAAATGCTACTTTTTCAGATTACCTTGCAGTTTCTAGGTAGTTAAAGAAAAAGTAAATGGAGATTATCTGAAAGAAGTTCCTCACTTTGAGTGTTCTTTGGTGTCATCATCCTACAGAAACTGTGACTTCTTCATCACTGTTAGCATTTTCTAAAGATACTTATGTCAAACTATAGAATTACATTTCTGTATTTACCTTAAGTAACCCTTTAATTGCAATTTAAAAAGAAATGGGCACTTCTGTCAAGTATATACAGTATGACGAGACCAAATATCTAATCAGACGTGAAGACTAGTCTAGAAATCCAGGGGCTGTGGTACATCTCCAGTCCTGGGTACTGAGGAGGCTGAGGCACCAGGATCATGAGTCAAGACTAGCTTATGAAATACAGTGAGACTCTCTCTTTTTCTCTCCCTTTCCAAAGACCCCCCCCCCCCCACCCACTCTGGAAAAAGTTTTACTTTCAAAGCCCACTTTCTTTTTGTCTATTT